>NC_084760.1:10726926-11029956 GCF_028858725.1 Colius striatus | reverse complement strand
ACACACACACACTTGATGCAAGCAGACTTCTTTACACATCAGATGTGTATTTCCAAAGTGAGTTAGCAGGAGTTAACTGTATTCAAACCAAAACTCTCAGCAGGGAAATGAGAGACATACCATCACCAGGTCCTCAATGCCAGGCCAGCAACTTGCTGTACCACCAGCAGACAGGCCTTAGTTGTGCAACTCCTGGCCTGTATGAACAGGTACATTGGCCCCAGACAGAGCTGGCAGAGGAAAGCAACCCTGACTATGCACTACAGGTCCAGCAGAACACAATTTGACCAGAAACAATCCATAAATTACATCCTTCAGCTGAAGTTTGCCACCAGACTGCAGGCAGTGACTGAGAACACTCAGCTCATAACTTAAACTGGTCCCTTCAGATGCTACTGACCAACAGCACTGACTGCAAGCAGGGATAGGAAACAGAGCAATCTCTTTCTGAAGTTCAAAGTTAAGCCTGACTGAGCTTCCCTGTGTTTACTAGGCTTACCTCAGAGTCCTGGCACCAAGAAGCCCTTATCACCCAAATCCCAGTCCATAGCAAGTCACATGCTCACAGATGCTAACTCAGAATCTAGACAAATGCACTGGGATCAGAGATCTGTGCTCAGCTCTCCAAGGTCTTTTCTTAAAGGTTAGACAATTGTCAGGGGATAATTCAGGTTGAAAGAGACCTCTGGAGGTCAGTCAGGCCAACACCTTGCTCAAAGCCAGTTTAATCAAATCAGGTTGCCTAAAGACTTGTGTGGACACCTCCAAAAAGAGATTCAACTACCTCTCTGTGTGGGCTGTTGTTGTACCTGACCATCCTCATGATAAAAATTAAAAATCCAGTATTTAAATGGAATTTCTCACCCACATAGCCTTTATTCCTGTCACTGTGCATCTCCATCAAGAACCCAGCTAGTCTTCTCTGTATCCTCTAGTGAGATAATTTAGACAGCTTTAAGGCCTCCCTTTTGCCTTCTCTTCTTATGAATGGACTCAGTTCTCAGCCTCACTTCATACGTCACATGCTGCAGTCACCACCTCTGTGGCCCTTCACTGAACTTTCTCTGCTTGACCACCCACATTGAGATTCTAATACATTCTAGAAGTCCCCAGGATTACTTGTGCCCAACTACATTCACTATTGCCCTTCTAGCACACACTATGGTCCTTAAAGTTGCCCGTGAGTGCCAAAGCCTATGATAGTGAGGCTTTCTCCAGCTTCCTAAAAAAAAAGCTTCCTCTGCCACTTCTTCTTGATCAAGTGGTCTGTAACACATGCCTGCTAAAATATCACTGATGGTAGCCCATCCTTTGATCCTTACATATAAGCTCTGTCCTACTCCACCACCTGTCCCAAAACAAAGCTCCATGCACTCAACTATGCAAAAAAAAAAGTACTGAACTCCAAAGAATCAGACCAGAAGCAGATTCTGAAATTACAGTGATGACAAAGACAGTTGGCTGCCACAATTCCTAAAGATCCTGTGCTCAGTTAGATCTTTTCTGTTTCTGAGTATGAACAAGGAACTTGGTGGCAGGGCACAACTTAATAACCATTTATAGGATTGTTTAGAAAACTATATAACCTTCTGTAAAGCCCCCTAAAGCTGTCTTTTGCTCCAGCTACAGAAGAAAGGTCTCTCCAGCTTCAGATGAAGATCGTGTGACAATTGGTCTTAATTCCATAGCTGTTAGCCTTGCACAATGTAATAGCAACATCAGGCACAGGAGCCATAAAAAGGCTTAAAGAGATTAAGTTCCTAGTGATTTAGGGCTTGTACAAGACCACAAGTGAGTCTCTACAAACAGCAGCAAACGGTTAGAGCTATTGTCTGCATATCAACTGCCCAATTTTGAAGTTGCTTTTACTTACACATTCAAGTAAGATTTCTTATAAGACCACAGTGGGGGGCACATGCACACAGTTTAATAGGATAGAAATATCAAGAAGATAAAATAGTTAAGACTATTGTATTTACCAGTATGGTGGTTTAACCCTGGCTATGTGCCAGGTGTCCACCAAAGCTATTCTATCCCTCCCTATCCTCAACTGAAGGGACAAGAGAAACTATAATGAAAATCTCACAAGTCAAGGTAAGGTCAGGGAAATCACTCAGTAATTACTGTTACGGGCAAAACAGACTCAACTTGGGGAGAACTGGTTTGATTTTATTACCAATCAAAAATGAGGTGGGAAACGAGAAATAAAAGTTGAATCTTAGAATGCCTCCCCCCATCTCTCTCTTCTTCCCAAGTTTCTACCTCCTTCCCCCCAGCAGTGCAGAGGATGGGAGCTCCAGTCCCATCACAGATGTACTTTACCACTGCTTCCTCTTAGGGGGAGGCCACCTCACACTTCCCACTGCTACAGTGTGGGGTCCTTCCCACAGGAGATAGTCCTTCACAAACTTTTCCAACATGGGTCCTTCCCACAGGCTACAGCTCTTCATGAACTGCCCCAACATGGGTCTCATCCACGAGGAAAATGATCCCTTAGGAGCAGACTGCTCCAGTGGGGTCCACCGTGGGGTATCAACTCCTGACAGCAAAACTGGTCAAGTGTGGGCTTCTCTTTCCATGGGTTCCCAGGTCCTGCCAAAAGCCTGTTCCAGCACAGGCCTCCCAGAGGATCACAGACACTTTTGGACACCCATCCACCCCGTTGTGGGGTTCCCCCCAGGTTGCAAGTGGATCTCTGCTCCCCATGGCCTCTATGGCTGCATCAAAGGTCTCAGGAGACTCTCTTCTCCAGTGCCAGAGCATCATCTCCCCTCCTTCTTCACTGACCTTGGTGTCTGCAGAGATTATCTTACATCCTCACTCCTTTCTGCTGGTGCAGTTTTTGCCTCTGCACAGCAACTTCCTTCCCTTCTCTAATACATTATTCACAGAAGTGTTACCACCATTGCTAATTGGCTTGGCTTTGGTCAGCAACAGGTCCATCTCAGAACCAGTTGGCATTGGACCTGTCACATACAGGTGAAGCTTCTGGCAGCTTTTCACAGGAGCCACCCCTGTAGCCATGCTGCTGCCAAAACCTTGACACACAAACCCACCACAATCAGGACAGTTGTAGTCTTGTGTGCTGAGAGGCTTAGAGGAGTATGAAAAAAGTTCTACCATATATTTTTTTTAAGCAAGCCAAGAAAAGACTAGAAACTTAGCTGACAGCAGAATGCTTAAGACAATGGTGCAGAGTAAGGATAATTGTAACAGGCATATAAACAGCACAACCACTCAAACCATGAAGGACAAGCTTTCAGCCACCATATGAATTCTGGACACTCTTAAATTTAAAACTGGATTACACTGCAGGCTATACATCTGCCATTATCTAGGATGAACAAATGCTTAGCAATATGTTGTGATGTTTTACAGACTATGTTTCTGCCAAAAAAAAAAAAGACTGGAATCTACTTGAAGCCCTTTTGAATGTATATTCAAAGTACCAATAATACAAAATATTTTTTAAATCATCTAGTCACCCAACTGCTTCATGTCTGCTTGAGCACTTAGATTTATAACATCCCTTTTATAAGTTAGGTTTTCATTGAATGCAACCCAGATTCAGAGCGCACACTGCTGACGTTTAAGCCACCTGGAGCATAATTGCTACCGGAATTTAAGCTTAGTTACAGATAAGAAGATAAAATATTTTGTATAGTAATGTTTGCATAAGCAGAATTAGCTTCTGCATGACAATATCATTGTACTCATGTCCCTCGATAATGCACAGAACCACAAATAACTGGTATGTTCTAGAGTCTACTCGGTAAAGCCTGATCTCCAGTCCTCAGCTATCCATAGAGTAACTAATTCAAAGACCTACTGAAGCAATATCAAAGCAAAAGGTGGCCATATACCTTCAAATCTTGAAGTTTCCTGTACTAAAGCCTTAGCATGTGTTTATGCATTATGTCTCACTTAAGTAGCTGGCTTGACAGCACTGGAACCGATGCAGAATGGACATATACGTTATTATCTACACTACTTCAACCTTCCTGCAGCACTATTAGGTGATGTCCACGCTAGAGCACATACTAGAAAATGTATCCTCTTCTGAGATGGCTTCAGCACACAATTACTCACCTGTATTAACTCACAGCACTTAAAGCAGATTACATTCTGAGGTATCTCACATGTATTCCCTGTACAATTGAAAATCTCTCACAAGCACATAAAGGCAAAACACAGACAGAGCTGGAGTTCTGGTATGGTGTAAATTGGCATGGAGACCATGAGACATAGAGACAGCAACTCATGTCAGGGCCCACCATACCTAGAGTGGTTAGCAGTTGCATAGAGGGCAGACTATAATAAACCCACAAAGGCACAACATGAAGCTAACATCTGAATTTTGATCTTGAAGCTAGCAGCTCATGAAGAAAATTCACCTTTCAGAAACACGGGGGAAACTAAGCCAAGTCTTCTTCAAAGCAGAAATGCATCAGTTTCCTTTAAATCTGAGGAAGACACGCTGTGACCTCATTCCCTATAAACTTCAAACTGGGATGAGGAGCCACAAATGATTAAGCACAATCACTATAGGCACTAAAATACATGGCATGGCATGAATTTTGGACAGCGGTACAAACAGAATTCGGCTGAAGCTGCTTATCTGTAGGATGACACAGTTATCCAGCCTTTGAAATAGGGTGAGACAGCAGGGCTGCATTGAGCACTGGTAGAGACTTCACCTAAGCCAGTATAACAAGAGGGTCTCTATTACTTCTATGCCCTTGTGCTCAGAAAAGCTCTCCCTCATCACACCACTCCCCTTGGCTAAATGCAAGACTGCTAACCAAATAATTCATTCAAACTCTTAACATTTAAGCATGTAACCTGCCTCAAATAAATCAACCAAGCAAGGAAGATGAATTAGGAGTAAGGAACAAGCAGTACAGCCTGCAATACTGCTTAAGTACTACAACAGCCAGTCATAAAAACTATGTATACACTCATATTCAGTGGACAGTACAGAAAATAAGACTTGTGTACTTCAGTTTAGGGTCTTCATTAAAAACAAAAGTCACTGTAGTTTTAATTCAAGACCTCTAAAGTACTAAAGAATCTTTTGAACAAGTATTTTATTCCACTACAAAAGTTTGCTTACATTTGGATAAAAGATTTCAAAGACCATTTCTTAGTTTTGCCTTAAAATAACAAGTTTTTAGAATTTCATTATTACCAGCAAGTAGGTCTGCAGAAGCTGAGGAACTAGAAGCAGCCTGGGTTGTGGGCTGAGGTTCAGAAGCACTACTTCCAAAAGCATCTAAAGGGAATTCCAGAAAGCATCAAGAAAATGTAAGGAGTTCAATGTCACATAGGTCAATTGATCAATTATTTTAAACAAATATGACACAAAGATAACCACTTCATTATCAGAAGAAGAAAATGAAAGTGCTTAGCCACCTTCATTGCAGAGCAGTACCATGAATGCAAAGTTCAGGTGGAAAAAAGGAGGCACAGCAACCCAGCACTTGAAAGAAATCTTCTTGCTTTTGAGTTGGGCCTCTTAGAAAACTCATACAAACCACTGCATTCTAGATGAGAGGGTTAAGCCCTTTGGAAATTAATGCATTGGATGACAGTTGGGAATAAAACCAGCATTGAGCCAGAAACCTAGTGACTTACATTAAGTATTTTTAGAGGAATAATTCAGCAATGTTTGAAAATTCTCTAAGAAACACTCCCATTCTACGACACTCCCTAGAGTTGGTTGTGTCCATCCTCATTTCCACCTTGTCAAATCCAACTAATATCCTGTGATTCAGACACTCAGCTTGAGACAAGTCACCCTCAAAACTTCAGCTGCTTTGAGAAACGGAACCAAAGAGAAAACAACATGACCATGGAGAATTGCAAAGAAGAAAGAAAGAATGCAACAGATTTCCATTAGGCCTCTGAGCAAGAGCCATACATGCATTGACTGAAGACAGAATGGCAAGTGTCGTGACAACAGAATGACCACAGTGACAACTTATTTGCAGTTCGTTATTGTGCAACACAGAGAAGTGGACATGCTAGTCTTGGCCATTAACAGTGGACAGAAAAGCTGTGAGAAGGGGAAACCCGCAGCTTTAGCAAAGTGCAAAGGTAATTGAAATGAAGTGATTCAACTCTGAAGTGGTGAGGAAAGAAAAATACCCACCACCAAATAGGTCAATCACACCTGAAGAATCCACCTTTGCTGGAGAGGCAGTGGGTAGAGGAGAAGGGGCTGCAAATGCATCCACTGCAGTAAGCATAGGATAAATAATATTTAGTATCAGCAAGGCAACAATGATAGCTAAATATTTCAAAGCCACATGGGCTTCACCAGTTAGAACCACAGGGTTGGCAAATTCTGGTAACAGTCTTCAGAACTGCAAACAGAAAGTGTTACATTTCTCACAGAGCAACTGAAACCCACAGTCTTTTAAAGAAAGAATTGCTTCTTAAGAATTCTGTTGTGCTTAGAGGAGGATTTACTCTCTCCAGAACCACATTACTTACCCAACTCCAGTGTCAGTTACTTCATGGTTTGTATCATCAGCAATTGCACATCTTGTGACCAAGGCATCAAGAGCACAACTTAGTACTTCAGCTTAAAGATGTAAATTGGCAATGCAGGGTTTATTTGTTTGATTTTGGATTATTTATTTACTACACTCTTGGGAGAAAGAAATAAAACAAAACAACCAACAAGTCTATGAAGTAGGCAAAATGGCCTGTGAAAACAAGCACTCACCAGATAAGAGATCAGCAGTGAGAGAACTCTCAGGCACAGGAGAAGCTCCATGTGGTGGAGATGAAAAAGCATCTTCCAGAAATGAAAGAAAAATCGAGAAGTAAATATCACTCAAGTCAGTTTACACCATTACACAGCACCAAAACAGTAGAGTATTGCAAGCATTCTCTTTACCTGTACCAAAGAGATCTATGCTAGGAGTAGCATCTGGTTTAGGTGCTGCAGGTGCATCAGGAGCAGACTCAAATAAATCTAAGGCCAAGAACATAACACATCTTTAACTCATTTTTGAAAGGCAGGACTGAAAGCAGAACTTTCAAGTTTTGCACATCAGATTTGGAGTTAATAGGCTCTCTGGTTTGAAAGCCTAGCACACTGCATGCATGCATGCAACAAGGATTTGTTTGTTCTGTACTCCTGACAGATCAATCCAGCAGAATCAAAGAGTTAAAAACAAATTTACCACCAAAGATATCTAGAGCAGGAGGAGCGGAGGTGGTGGCGGTAGCAGTAGTGGTGGCGGTAGTGGTAGTGGCAGTAGCTGTAGTAGCAGTAGCAGCAGCAGCAACAGCAGCAGCTGGAGAAGGAGTTGTTGCAGGAACTGGAGTGGCTGCACTAGTTGTAGGGGTAACTACAGGAACAGCAGTCTCTGTTGGCTTCATAGCAAAGAGGTCCAGCTCAGGAGCAGCCTCTGCACTACCTTCGGATGGGGCAAAGGGGTCTTATAAAAAAGGAGAGGGGAAATATATGTGTATGCATACTTAGGATCAGTGAGGGAGGAAGTCAAGTAAAAGCAATTACAGGCAATGCACATACTGCAAATACACACACACACAGAGGAGGTTGCTCTAATATCTAGCTTACTTATCCAGACACGTTACTTATGTTTTTCCAAAATAAAAACTATCTTTTTGGCTGAGCTTACTAAAAGGGAAAACTTTCCAAGACTGTCTGACAAGGCCAAAAAAGAGATTGAAATGCAACAAAAGAATAGCCAGTCTAGCAGGTTACTGCTTGAAAAACTCAGCACTGACAGAATTGTTTATTAACACTGCTAAGTGAGGACACAGTTACCAGGACTCAGAAACAGACAATTTTTTTCAAGCATGCTCTTCAGTCTAAGGTTGGTTTTGACCAATTGCAAACACTATGAAAATTTCAGAAAAACACACTGCCATGTAGTTTAACCAAAAAACAAAAACCCATAAATAAAACAGCAAAACAAGAGACTATCTAATGACATAAAACCCACCATTTCCTGAACATGCATCAAGAGCTGCTGCTACAGGGGTTGGGGTAGCTGGTGCTGCTGCCCCTTCAGCTGCTGCAGGGGCTTCCCCAGGAGAAGCTGCAAAGGCATCTTGGGTGCAGTTTAAGAAAAGAAAATGAAAGGAAAAAGGATAAAGAGAAGAAAATTATAGTAAAAGAACCAAGTTAAATTGCACAGGTAGATCCCCTTATACAACACGAATGTTGCTACTCTGACAGCAAGACAATTCATGCAGCGCCAAACACTTTGTCTCTCCCCTAACCCCACGCGAGCCGGTTCTAGACAGGGTTTGAAGATGGAGCTTCTCAGCAAGTACAGTGACTGTAAAAGAAAGCCTTATTCTCATTGTATAAGGGTTCAGAGCAGCATGCTTATATACTACCCAAAATCAACTAATGAAGAAAGAGCAGAGGTATGGCAGTAAGTCGGTGTTAATAAAGATATTAAAAACTTGCACGCTCAAAGCCCATCAGACATTTGATTTATCTGCAACTGGGATTTTACTTGCATAGTGCTTTGCACACATAAGCACCGTTATGAACAACAATCCAATTACATAGTCAGAGGTCTGCATCTACCACTTCTAGGTTTTGAGCCAAGTCAGTCATGCAACATTTGAGAAACTGAACTTACTTGTTTCTTAACAGTATTCCGACTGGATCTTTCTGAAGCCATAACCTGATGCATAGGCTGTATTTACTCAGCTTGCTTCTGACAGATCAAGAATGTTCATCTTAACTATTAGACAGTCTGTCTTGCCTTCTTTTAGGATCACCTCTAAGCCAACCAGTCAAGTCAGAAACCAACTGGTTTGGGGTTTTGGAATGACTTGCTCATGAGTTTTCCTTGATTGTTTTTTTGTTTGCCACTTACTAAGTGGTATGTTTCAATTTCAAGCTCTGGTCTTTTATAGCATTATTCCTAAGCTTAAACCACCATCTGAAGCTCTTAATTTCTTGAAATAGTCCTAATGGACAGTGCCATTTGGACTATCCTCATAGGCAAGCATTTTCTTCACAAAAAGACTGTGCAATTAAGATTAAATACTTCAAGATGCTCTTAAAGGCCATTTTTCTATGGCTACAAAGTTAGCAAAGAAAAAAAAAATACATTGGGGAATACTGCAATTGCACTGTCAGACTAGTATAGGTAAAAGCTTCACATGCTTTAACTTGAGGGTGAATTTTAAAATGAAAACAACCATTTTAAAAAACAAGTTTGTGCCACTAAATCTAAAAAGCTCAAAAGAACATGCACTGAAAATCCAACAGAAGAGATAACAGCCAATTAGTCTTGTACAATAGAATTAAAATGAGTTAGTAGCAAAAGAGGCCTGCTAATAAGCCATTTTAAAGATAATTCTATTTTCTGAGTAACAAGAAAACTGGATGGCAGTTGTCCAAGTAAAAAATGAAAATACTGTGATGTTTGACTAATTATATGTATACCAGGCACTGGCCTACACCACAATCAAAGAAATTCAACACAGAACTGGACTGAAGAGTTCTGAATCGTACTACAGGAATGTGCTATGCATATTGTGCATGGTGGGTTTTACTCTACAGGGTCACTTTTCTAAAGAGTCCATTTCTTATCACACAAGCTTGTGGGCCAACACCACAGAAGTCAGTCTGAAAGCATGAAAAAATAGACTCCAGATTTCATATAAAGGGAGACTTCAGAAGGCATAGTCACTAGGTTCTATGTCAGGACCACTTCAGCATCAGGATAACACCTATTCCTGTCCAGATGTAGACTACTGAAGTTCCACATGCAACAGCCATAGAAGTTTGTGTGGACACAAATTCCTTCCAGCTCAGAGATGTAAGAGAACAGCTAGCTTGGCACCATATTGCCACTTCTGAATAAGGTTTCTGGCAAGTATCATCATTTTCTTTAACACCACACTTGGGTTAAACAGCAGCTGGGATAAACGCCCAAGTTCATAATAGAATCTAAAGGAAAAACACTCTGTTAAGAACTTGAACTTCTATGAGAAATATTTAAAGAAGCCTACATGAGCCTAGAGACAAACCAACCTGAACAGGGGACTCTACAACTCACAGCTCAAACTGAGGTTTTGTTGCCATTTAAGTTAACACTTACCAAGTGAAACCTTTCAAAGTCTCTGCTCCACCTGCACAGTTGCCCTCTGCTAAAATCTAGCACTATGTGCAGAAATTGATACAATTAAGTATTGCATATTTTATTAGTAAAAGGGGGACTGTTTGAGAGAGATTTTTTCTTCCTCCATATTCATAGAATCATAGAATCATAGAATGGTAGGGTTGGAAGGGACTTTTAGAGATCATCTAGTCCAACCCCCCCTGCAGAAGCAGGGTCACCTAGATCAGGTCAGATAGGAACATGTCCAGGTGGGTCTTGAAGACCTCCAAGGAAGGAGACTCCACAACCCCTCTGGTCAGCCTGTGCCAGGGCTCCTCACCTGAACAGTGAAATATTGGCACAGTAAATCTACATTTGCATATCCAGCACTGTAAAAGATCATCTTCCTTTAAAATAGTTACTATATTTATTCAGTTTATGCCACTTCCTTACATTTGAGCATCCTCTGCTTCAAAGGTGAATCTAGCTTTTAACTTCTACAATCAAGTAGCACACAATTGCAACCTGATTTAGGTGGACCTGCTTTTGCAGGGGGGTTGGATCAGATGATCTATAAAGGTCCCTTCCAATCCCTACCATTCTATGATTCCATTCTGTGATCTTTACTTGGGTTTATAGACAGCCTGGAAACTTAAAGAGATGTTGCCAAAACCTTTGCAAGCTTCACACTGGACAGAACATCTCTTAGGAGTGATAGGTGTGCATCATGTACTGCACTACAGAAACTGTTAAATACAAATAGTTCTTACTGAAATTACATGCAAACAAGGGCACAATGCTACAGCTGACTCAATCATTTAACACATTATGCCACATACAAAACAACCCTATGGAAAGTCACAAGTATAGGAAAGATCATAAAACTAAAGTGTACAGATGAAAAGATCTTTTTGTCCCGTTTCCAGAGTTTTTTCCTCTTCAGTTACCCCTCATTACTTTTGACTTGAAGAACTTGAGTTAATAAGAAATATTCCACTAGGCTCAGTGTCAGGAAGGAATTGTGGGATTTTTGGGGTTGTCATTTGTTTTTTAAACTAAGTGCTAGTTTGCCTTTTTTTTTTTTTTGTGAGCATAGGGACACTTACTAGCCCTCAAGTGCCAAAAAGTCTCAATCTCTTTGCCTTTAGTTTCTTTGAAGGGAAAACCATAGTTCTGCTTGCTTACAATTCATGTCATCTGAATGCCTAAGAATTGACATTTCTAACAGCACTTGTCATACTTGTTACTTGCACTGCTTAGTGTAATCACACAACAGAATATAACTCAAGCACATTACTAGTGCCCAAAAATACTGTGTCCAAATTCTACTATTGAAATACATGGCATTTCAAGATATTTTGCCTTTCTTCTACCTTGGCATTTCTCCCCTCCAGGAACAATTCCAGCTGCACTTTAAAAACAGCCTCCTCTTGTTTACCTTGGAAAGAAGATAAGGAATTCTTCATGTTGGCCCAGGTAACTGAAAGCTTGCCCATTAATGAGATTGAACTCTTCAAAACAAACCTATGCTGGATCAATCCTGCAATTCTCATCTGCTTTCCAAGATCATGTTAGAGATGAAGACATAATGTAGAGCTGCTTTTCCTCTTAAAGACAAAGCCCAGTTATAGGCAGCAAGCAGGCTCCTACTCAGCTCAAGTACCAGCACTATAGCACAAGAGAATAACAGAGTCATTTCTGCAAAGGCTCCTCTTCTTCCATCAACTCCTCTGCCTTTTTCCTGCAGCTTTCAGCTTCCTTTCCCTACCCATCCACTCCATGAAGACTTTACTTTTTTCCTTCTGAGATCACTGCTAAGTAAAGCAACTAAGAACTGTCAAGCTGCAAAAATTTAAGGTGACCTCGAAGACTGTATCTCTCTTCAGCAGATCTCAAAGGTCAAATACCTACTTATTAAATGTAGCATACCTAGTATCACCAAAGCTAGACAGCAACAGTGTCTGCTTCAAAGCTGCTATTTCTTGCACTGTATATAATCTTAAAGCAAGAAGAAATGTTAGCATGGGACATCAGATGGCTTCAGAAAACAAACAAACAAAAAAAGAAACAAAAACTCCCCATGGAGACTGAAGATTGATATGGACTCCAGGATTCTATAACAGTCTGGCCTGGTGGTGTCTTGAAGACAATGCAAAAGTATCTTCACTGCTTAGTGTGTTTAGAGATGTTTTGTTTCCTTGATAAGTAGAGGCTTTCTGCTATTGTAAATAATAAAAAACTTTGCTTCATCCTGAAGTGTTCCAGGAAAAAGTCAGTATTCACCTAAAAAACAAACCACTGGAGGTTTATGGTATTTAGCAACAAAAACACATTCTCTTTGAAAGAAAAGATCGAGTCATGGAAGTCTGGATACTGCAAAAGTAAAATTCTTTCCATAGCAGAGGATGAAGGCGACTGTGCTTCTCAGCTAAACAGTCTAATGAGCAGCTCAGCCTCTAGAAACTGAAAGTATCCAACTCTTTGCCACTTAATAAACACGGGACACATGATTTGGTAGCTGCCATTTTCCAGGAATGGAATAGTGAAAAAGCAGAAAAAAAAAAAGAAGGGTACATCTTGCTGCTGTAGTACTGGAAGAACAGGCAAAGATAGGGGGTTTTCTCCTAATCCCATTGCAAGTTTGCAGGGATTTCTAGCCATTTAACTATTAAATGCTTTAAAATCCATATATCTATGTTCAATTAATAATGCAATTCAAAAGTGCTTTACCCAAGACTGGCTTGACTGCAACATCTACACACTGAAAGTTTCAAACACTATGCATCTGCAGGGGTGTTAATCAGCATGGGTCTTGGTGTCCCCAGTAGGCTTCTGAATAACCATCAGACTCTCTTGGTTCTGGTGTTGTCTAGAACCATTGCCTATGACTATTTAAAATTGCTTCTGAACTGCCCAATCCTGTGGCACTTGAACCATTATCCATCTTTGTAATAAGAGGGGTTAACTAGCAGGTAGCAGTCGTTTCTTACAGCTTCTCAGCAGTTTTATTGGGGATATCTTGGAGCTGTCTGTTGAAGTCAGTCCTTAACAAAAAAAACCAACTTTGTAGTCAAACTGTTAATGTACAAGGCCTCACCAGCACTCCTGTCACTACAAGCAATAGACAAACACATCTCAGTGAGAACACACTGGAATTCATTTTTAATAGCAGTAAGTTATTACTAATTCCTGACATTCACTGGAAATATGTATTAGAGGAAGAGAAAACTTTAAACAGCAAAAATGGTGATATAGATGACCTTAAACATGTTAGTTACTAGTCTGTAAATCAGAAGAGTTCTCCATTAACTTGGGATGGTATAGCACTAAAAAGAAATAGTAATTTCTGACATGCTGTTGAGGAGCCTCCTATTGCACTGGAGTGACAAGAAAACTGACAACATACAGGGGGATATTTATTCTTACTGAAGAAGTTAACTAACATTAGAGGCTGAAAGAGCATACCTACACTATAAGAATATATTTCCTACATGTTAGTTGTACGTTTGACATTTGGTACAAGCTTACTGTTACTTTCCTTTACTATTAATGCTATGCAAAATAAAACCTAGACACAAGAATGCTGAAGTATAGTCATTTGAGCTGGCTCAATACTGTATCTACAGGAAAGATCCAAAAGAAACACAAAACAGCTCAAGTGTGACATGTAACAAAGGGGCAGGAGGCTGCCACGTCCATCCTCTTCAAGTATGAAATCACAACTGCTTTTCTCAGAAACTGTAATGCAGTGCATAGCTATTGTTTAATATGGAAACAATACCTGCTTACCCCAGTGTGGACCTGAGAACTAATGTTCTTAGCTGTTCAACTCAGTCTTATATATATGCAGTTTTCCATTTCCATATATATGCAGAGGAGTCTATCAGCTAAAAGCACAGCAAACAAAGAGGTAGTTGGACAATTCACATTTCCCATTCCACCTAGCATCCAACACACAGATACCTCTGACACAGCTGGTTAAATTAGAGGCCTTGTTACAATAGCTAAACTCAGTATTGCTTCATCTACCTTATGAGCTGGTGGAGAGCACTACAGCAACCAAACTAACCTCCAAAGAGATCCACTTCAGCAGTGGCAGAAGTAATAGTTGTAGTTGTAGCGGCAGCAGCTGAAGTAGTTGTAGTATCAGTAGTTGCAGTAGTAGTTGCACTAGGCTCTGGGGCAAATGGATCTGAAATCTGCGGCTCAGAGGTAACACCGGAAAGTGCAGCCAGATTATCTATATGCAACCATATAATGAAGATCAAACAGAAAAAGTAAGGGGAAGAGGGAAAGAGACCACCATCACTTAACTCCAGAAAAGTTGAAGCTTCACATTCCAAAGTCTTAGAAGTTAAAAAAATATTACTCACCCTCTCCCAAGAGGTCTAGTGATTGTCCATTAAAATGACAGCAGAATAAAGAAACAGACCAATTAGTACAACTGCCAGATAGAAGATGTCCATTAGCCATATCCTCATTCTCTAAGTGACATGTCTGTGTTCAACATAATTTCTGCACTGGCTTTTCTAGCATTTAAGAGTTATTGTTACATTACACAGCACATTCTGTTTATTAGCTCTATTCAAAACAGAACCAGTACACAAGTTTCACAGATCTGAGAAATTCCTCAATATCTAATCAGCAAGAAGTTCAAACACTGATATCACTTCTGTTTTACACAACTGGTTTCCTTTTCTTTAACTGTAGCAGAGAACCAAGTAGAGGCCCATAACGGTTGACAGGAAGGTCTTCTACCTTTCACGACTGTAGGGTAAAGCCAAGAACCAGTTCTTTAGTAGCTTAATTGACCATTATACTAGTTCTCTCTTGCATTTGGCTTAGCAGTGTGAAAGCAAGACAGTAGATCTCTTTGAAGTTTATGAATAGCCAACATCCCCAAAGGACAACAAAAAATTTAAATGAAAGCTCCTTGGTTTACTAAATACCACATAGATTCAAGACTTTCACCAAACAGAACCACACACAGGAAGAGTGAGGCCCAATGAACACCAGTGTTCACATACAAATACAGTAAACAAGTGTAGTTCAAGCTTATTTAAATCAATGAGCTACAACCAGAACATACTCAGATATCTAAGAGAATCTCAGGATAATTCTGCTTAATTGCAAGTATTTTCTAGACCAAAGTGGTCCGAAAGCAATCGAAATCAACATTATAGTCATTAAAAGTAGGCAGAATTCAGCTTACTGTTCCGCCAAAGTGGGCTGCTGCAATCCACCCATAAGCCCCAGAACCCTCTACAACAGCAGCACCAAAGCCAGGAATTGTAGCAGAGAGCAGCCGGCAAATACAGCGTTCTGTCAGGATAGAACGCATGGCATCTCTACTGCCTCAAGTATACTCTGAGAGGCAGACAGGCTATGGTTCTTTTACTTGAGAGAAGTGTTTAGCTCCCCTCCCTCCCAACAAAAAATAGGAAAGCAGTTCTTCCAGTATTTGTGATAGAGCAAGCATATTCTACAGAAACAACCACCTCTGTTAACACATGCTATGAGCACAAATGATTGACAGAATAAGCAAGTTGGCTCTGTTCCAATTTCAGTTCCTCAGTCAGTTGTTTCTGGAAGCCAGTGAAGCATCTTTAATGACAGACTTTCGTACTATTAGGTGTCCTCTAAAATCAGTCAGATTGAGCTCAAAGACAGAGGAAGCTTTGCCTACATAAAACCCCAAAACTATTTGCTACAACAACTTGTGAAAACGAACCCATTTGGACTGCTACATTCTTATACTGCAGTTAAAATAGCCTGAGCTCAACAACTACCTATTTACTATCCATTAGCTCAGCAGTACTCCTAGATTTGTTGTATACATAACAGGGCCATGGGTTCATCTGATCCACACTGAACAGCAAGCACAAAGGCCAGGTGTTTTGCTATGGGTCAGCAGGTAGGAAGCAAAACTCTTTGAGCAAGCGCAGCTCAATCTTCACAAGTTTGTCTTTATTTTACAACACTTGTTAAAAAGGCACCATGAAACCACATGTAGATATTTTCATAATTGGTTCCTCGGGAGAGCTCTGCTTCAGACTGACTGCACAAGCTGGGGTAAGTCAAAACACCACTCTGAATGAGCATAACAGTATATTAAAAATGCAGCACTCTGGTATCTCATTACTGCACACCAGGTGGATGTCTCACAGTGAGACTTGAACCAACCAACTGTTGGCAAACTTTCACCTTCCATTAACTTATTATTAAATCAATTTTTGTTATCCAGTTGTGTTAGAGATCACAATACAGTGAAGTTACAATTATGCAGCATTGCAGGCTACACTTATTCTTAATATGGGAAGGATTAAAACCAGTGTTTTTCTGTATAGCAATATTAAGTAACAATACTAATAGCAAATACATGTTCTAAAGGCACACTGCAAGGTACTTCAGAGTAGAAATTCAAGTCAGTTTGCTTTCACATCCAAAAGTCAGATCTGCCAAGGATGCAGAATTTGACCTACTATATTTTTTGTAATAATACAGTTTAATTTAACTGACAGGTGCCTATCTGTTCACCTTGTGGGTATGCTGCAGTTAACATATTACCCTACCTTGATCATCTCCTGTTAGCACAGCAAATCAGACTTTCACAAGTTATAGCTAATTTGCTAGATAACTTATGGTCAGAACTCATTCAGACATAAACTAAGTATACAACAAAATATACAGTGTGCTGTATATACCATAAAGGTACAGTCTACTATACAAAATATACAGCATGTCAGAACACATAGACTCTACACTGCCAGTCAGACTGAGAAAGCAGGAGCATTTGTCAGTGACACATCTTCCTAAGGTTTGTGACATGTACAGTGCCAGTTTGATACTGCATCTTGAAGTATCCTTCACATTTTTCCTAGCTATTCTAAACTGCAGCTTTTTTTCCCCAGCTTTTTTCCCCCCTACTACTTATTTCTCATGAATTCCTACATTAATTTGCTGTGGGCCAGAGGAGTTTTCCAAATGAGGAGGCTTAAATAGCAGGGAGGCTCTGTTACACATTGTCCCAAAAGTCCTGGGTGGCAGGAAGGTCTTGTCCAGCCTTCTAGTCAGAACAACACTACATACAACATCAGACAAGGGCAGTCACAGTTTTGTCTAGTTGGGTCTTGAAAAATCTCAAGGAATAGAGCCCACTAGCTCACACTGGGAATCTGCTTCAATGGTGCTCTACTCTCCAAGTGAAATCATTTTTTCCTCATGTCCAATCAGCCTCCAAAGCTGCAATGTTGCTATTACCCTTTACTATAATCAAACATAATTTCCACGAATATTTTGGCTCTGCTCTGTAATTTCCCTTTCAAGTAATTGTAGGCCACTATTAAATCTCCTTTAGCCTCCACTTTGCCAGATGACAGAGTCCCAGTTTCCTCAATCTCCCTCTGCAGAGATGTGCTCTAGCTCCCTCGAGTCCTGGTAGCCCTCTGCCAACTGCCTCACCCTTCAACAGAGGAGCCCAGAATTGGATATAGTATTCCTGATGTGATCTCACCTGCACTAATCAGAATGCTCTGTAGTACCTCTGGGACTGTACAATTTATATTGACTACTGGCTTAATCCTGCAGATACAGTTTAAATAAGCCTGAAAGGTTTTCTCATCACCAGATGAAATTTCAGTGTTTTCACACCAAAGCCACTCCAGTTATCACTTTATGCATGTCTGACATGGTGTTTGGTAATTATTTAAAAGAGTTCAAAAAAGAAAACAGTAAAAAGGGGAAAGGAAAAAAAAAGGTAAGATTCCAGTGCAGTAATATGTCATCACACCTGGGCTCCTGACAGCAGTAAAGCAGGCAAACTTGAAGCTTACTAAGTTAGCAAAATGCTATTCTGAAAGATAAGATTGAAGTATACTTGAAGAGGTTAGTGATAATCCTGGCTAAAAGGAAAAAAGTTACTCCATAATGGAAAAGGACTGGTGAGAGAACTAGGTGCACAGGTGCACTACTAATCAATTGTAAAGTTTTCACTAATTCAGAAGAATAAAAACACCTGAGTTCCAAGCTAAGGGTGTTGTGTCCAAGAAAGCAGAGTCAAAAACCAAATAAATCAGCTTTCAATTGCAAGGCAAATCTGTATTTCACAATTTTAAAGGCTATTTACTCTGCATAAATGAGCAAGTGCTCTTTCAAGCATCTCAAAAGCTTGTGTTGCAGTACTTGGCAATGACAGGCAAATGGGATGCAATAGAAAATTGCAGGTTAGTCCCAGATATCCTAGAACAGATGACTCGTTGGGCTTGCTTTCTGGGTATGATTACATTTCAGTTAATAAAATCCACACTTCTGCAAAAAAACAAAAAATCAATTCAATAGATTAAATAGGAATATGCAAAACGTGGTCTACATGTCAGCCATAGCTATGCTCTCATAATGAATTGGCTGAGATACAGTGTCATCTTTAATGAAGTAGAACTACAGAAATAGGAAATGCAGAAGCCACTAGTACCCAGTATCAGCTTTCATTGCAGAGTCAGCATGACTCAGTGAGGCATTCCTGCCATGAGAGGGATGAGTTCATTAAGCTGCCACACGAGAGAAGATCTCTGCTTAAGATTACACCACTGTGGGTTTACAACTATGTAAGTAAAATCACATTTACTGGTCTAATTCCTTGTCTTCACAGGACAGAAGTGAACACTGCCTACATTTATTAGTCCTCTTCAGATCACCAGCTGCTAGTGCTGCTTGGAATAACATGCTCAGTTCACCACAGAGCTCAGATTTCAGAGAGCTGGTTAGGTGTTCCTATTTGAAAGCACTTAGCCCTCTACTTCTGTTTTCATGTTCTTACGTGTACTTCTACATGAAAGATTTAAACAAAAATGTCTTAAGGGTTGTCAGAGGTAACCACACTTGCAACAGAACTAATTTGCCACCATTTGCTTTAGATGTGTTTTTGTTTTAAGAGACATTTTTCATTCTTCTCCTACTCTCCTGTGGGCTTTGTTTTATAAACAGAAGAGCTGATTTCTCCCCTCACCTTGCCAATAAGCACATGAGCAGTTCTAGTTCTTCCATTTTCACATGCCTATCCTACCTGTTCACCTTCAGCCATTCCCCTCCTGCTCACTTTTAGTCACATAATACTGTCTCCCCCCCAGCTTTGCAGTCAGGCCCTTATAAGCAGCTTATACTATTATGCATATACTTGGAAAAAGGAGTAGCCTTGTGCTGCGAAGGGATGCCTGACTGTCAGGTCAGCAGAAGCCTGGGAGTGAGCTGGGAATATCCTGTACTAGCAGAGAAAAGAGCCAAGTTTCAGTTCAGCCAGGCAAGAAGACGGAGAAGAGATGATGACAGTGAGGTTTCTCTACCTCCCCACGAAGTGGCTCCAGCAGGGGCTGCTGGAGCTGCCTGCCCAGTAGCGGCAAAATCTGGCTGAAGGTCCAGAAGATCACTGGATAGTTTGGAAGAACTGCCAAGGAAAGGGAGAGACATATTAAATACTGTAAGAATTCATCCATTTTAATCAAGTTTTTTAAGCCCCCATGATTGGATTGTAGGAATTACAAATAGTTTAATTTGGATGGCTGATGAAACCATTGAGAAAGACTTTTTTGTTTTCAGGCCTTACGATTAGAGTAGTTGCCATAAACACCTCTCCTACACTAAGTGCCAAGAGTATATGAAACCCTAGGATGGGACCTTAACTTAGTTCTATTACTTGATAATTACAGACCTATGAGACTTTTACAATCCCTAAAAAGTCAAACAAACCAATCAAAACTCAAACAAAAAAATCCAAGCGAAAACCCCAAATCCCAGGCGGTCTCTAAGAACCAAGTACATAACTGCTGTGACTGAAAACAGCTCCACTCTACTTCAGCATTTCATTGTGCCATGTCAGAAAGCAAGAAACACTCATTTCTAGGCATTAGGTGGAATACAGTTGGTAAAACCTCTGTGGCTTAAGCCTGCCAGATATTTTAAACAAGAGAAACTCTTTCTTCAGTGAAGTAATCCATCTGATATTTAACTCAGTCACTTCTCCAGACTTCTGGTTCAAACAGAGAATCATAGAATGGTAGGAGTTGGAAGGGACCTTTAGAGATCATCTAGTCCAACCCCCCTGCAGAAGCAGGTTCACCTAGATCAGGTTGCATAGGAACATAGACCTTTTACATATGTAGAATCATAATGCTCATTACAATGAGCAACAGCAAGCAAGATTCAGACTTTGTCATTGGTCAAATGTTAATTTTATATTTTAAACCCCAAAAGTTCATTATTTCTGTGCTTCTTTAGCTGATTTGAACAGCAAGAAAAAGGAATCTTAATTCAGCAGCTTTAGAAACAGAATACTCAAGGTCAGCAACAACTACTATGGATTTACACATTACTTCAGTCTATTGATTGAAGTTTGTCGGGAAGTGGTACAGCATCACTACTACACTGAAAGCAACAGAGTAATCATAATTTTATCTTTTATTTTGTTAGAGTTCATCCATTATCTATCCTGGTGCACTAATGTAGTTGTATGCTACTTACAGAGTATGATGTATGCTACTTACAGAGTATGATGTATGCTACTTACAGAGTAAGCAAAATCTTGCAGGCAAGCCTCCTGTTACAGTTTTAACTTTGGCATCTACACCAAGCTCAGTAACCCAGACATGCTGTTTAACTGACCTGACTGGAGCAGCTGTAGATGAAGTTGCAAAAAGATCAACTGGAGGAGATGTATCAATAGTTTTTGCTGGAGTAGAACTAGGAGATGTAACAGTTGTGGCTGGAGAAGACTGGAAAAAATATTTTAAATATTAGATTCAATATACCAACATTTGTCCACAAACAACTCATGCACAGATTCACATAGTTTAAAAATCAAATTTTGACATCATATTTTCTTACTGTGAGCTGTTCCCCCTCTCTGAAAGAATTTAAGGGTGACTGAGCTGCTGTCTGAAGGTGATGGAGCTGAGAAACTCCAAGGTGAGTTCACCTAGCAATGCCTGTCTCAAGAGGAAATGTTTATTTCATGCATTTAGAGAACCTGCAGACACCAGAGACACCAGCAGTTTTAGGTCCCTTGGGATCAAGACTCACGCAACATTTAGACAACTAACTAGGAGACTTGCGATCTGGAGTTGACTTACCTGCCTTTTAAAATCCTCACCAGGGCAATTAACTTCCTGTGTGTCAAAGGATTCTTGGCAAGTTCCAAAAAAATAGTTTGCTCCACAACAAATTCCTTCCTCTCAGTTTTAAGACCATCTTGAAGATGGGAGAAACTACGTTAAATAAATCTTCAGACTGAAGAGTCTAAAGAGCCATCAACAGTGGTAACACAAAAGTCCTTGGGAAGACAGCTCAGCCTATGATTTTGTTTCATTACCTCCTCCAATTCTTGACAAAGATACCTTAAGTATGGCAAGGACAGACACCCAGGAGCATACATTGCAACTCTTTGGTGCACTTGAAGACTCAAGTTACCTTGAAGAGTGTTAATTTAATTCCAAAAGACAATACAAGCTTTGTTACAGCAATTCACATGCTAGAGAGATCCTTTCCTTAATCAGCAAAAGCAAGTCCTACATTTAGTAGTTTGCCATTCCAACCACTTTCAAGAAAGAAAAAGAAGGGTGCATTTGAAGTGATTTTCTTCTGAGTTCTGCTACTGCCATCCTACACTCACAACTCTAGCAAGAGATGGTTATAAGCTTTCTAGACTGTCTTCAAGGCTTTACTAAGGTTTAAGACTGGGACAGTCCAAATTCTTCATGAAAATCAGGGAAGAGGCGGTTACTTAAAGTTGAAAGAACATTTAGTAACCTCAGCCATCATGTAGTTCAATACTGTGGCACTTGGTGAGAAGAAGAAAGGTTGTGTTTTGTTTTTTAAAATAGCTTTTTGGAAAGATCTGTAAGAGCTTTTAGTAGAATCAACCATTGAAGTGCCACCTTCAGATTCAGAAATTTTCATTAGGTTTTTTTTCCTGCACAGCACCTCTGATGAGACACAGAACTATGGCACCTGGCAATGCTTCAGGGATACGAGGAACTACTAATATCATAAAGCTCATTAGTTTATCTAACATTCAAAACCAAGATGGCTTCACTGGCAACTCTTGCTTTAAAATTAAGGCAAGCAGTCTCATTAACAAAGGTCAATTCTGAAGCTAGGTATTTTGGATGACATTTTTCTTCCTGTCTTTTCACATGAGCCTAGTTCTAAAAGAAATTCCCCCTAAAAAGCTGCAAACGTGGTGAAGAATTTGGAAGAGAAATGGTATGGAGAAGCTGAGACAAAGATATGTGTTTCTTATACTTCCACACAGCAGGATCATCCAATTCTGTCACAGCTGCACTGCAACCTGCACTGCTGTAAGCACTACAGCCCCTCAGATCAGTGAAACACTTTTACGGGCCATTAAAGGCATAATTCTGTCAATTATGCAGGGCCTAGGTGGCAAAGTCTTAAAAGCAGATTGGGAGACAGAAATAGAGTAACTCTTTATGCCATTAAGATGTTCTAATGCATATACCCTGAACAAGAATTAACTAGTATGGCAATTCACAGTATTTACCTTGCTCAGAGGAGAAGGAGCCCCAGATCTAGGAAGAAAAAGGGGGTTTTCAGATAAGTACACTTTTGAAAACTATATCTCTGGTCATGAAAACTCCTGCAAAAAGACCAAAAACTAAACATGACAGCTTTCTGAGGATCTCTATAATTGCATGCCCTCCTCATTTCTCAAACTTTCATGTGCTGGTTTAGACATGGAATGCAAACTTCAAACCTTAAATTTAATCTTTTAAGCTAATTGGTATCACAGGATTCTTCTGCCTCTTAAATAAGCCTTTTAAATGGAAAAATAAAAGGCAGAGATGCATGCAAATGCCTTGCTTTTAGGCCTACAGGAGGCAGTAAGAAAGAGTTACTGGGGCCAGATGTTACCAAATTATAAAACCATGCAACAGCAGCACCTATATGGAAGTAGTTGTCTAACATAAGTCTTCTGAGGATGTGTCAGTGAATTTTCAAAGTCTACCACTCTTCTAAAGAAAGTCAGAGCTACTTTAAAATAATGCCATTTAAAACAATGGAAACAGTTAGTTGGAAACTCCAAGAAAAAAGTTCTCCCACATGCAAGAAAAATCCCACTAACCAACAGAGTCTAACCATAAATTAAAACATACATCAGTGCATTTGTTTACTTTCACTAGTATAAAGTACAAAAATACTGCTACATATATTCAGAGCTGCTTTGATCTAAGAGATGAAAGGATGAGTTGAGTTAAAACTGCACTGAACTAGCATCCATCCTATAGGTTACTTGAGTTGAATAAGTCTTAGAAGCTGTAGAACTGATTAGAAGATCTGAAGCTGCAATGGAAATGACCAAAAGTAACTACAGTACTAAATACAAAAGCAAGTATCAGTATAGGCACAATTAAAAGAAGATATCTAACTGATCAAGCCATCTTACAAAAAGCCATAATCATGTCTGCATGCAAGTGATATGTAAACATATGTACTTACCCTTCACTAAATTGCAAGGAAAGCAACAGTAAAAGAACAAACAGAGGATTAGCTTAATCCTTCCTAGACTTAGCCATTACAAATACCTAGTAAGAAGATGCAAAGCCATTAGAAAACAAATAAATTTTGATAAAAGCCTTAGCAGAAAAAACAGTTCCTTCTAGCAATTTACATAGTTCATTTTACTTCATTTTGGAAAATATCTAGTTCCATGTGTTGTTTCCCCAAACCTCCCAAGTAAGAAATAAAAAAGGTGCCATTCAGATGACTTTGTAAGGGAAAGGAAAAAATCTAGTCTTATCAGTTTCCAGCTAAGTGACAAAAGGAGGTCAAGGGAGGCAAATCTGAACATTAGTCTCACATTCTTACTATTATGCCTTGATACACGGTACAACATATACACCTACTTGTTGCCAGGTTTTTTTCCTTCCAGTGAATTTAAATGTTGCTCAAGGGTCTCCATAAGACTGCTAGGAGCCTTAAAAGCAAAGAGAAAGAGAAACTTCTAAACATATGGCGATGACTTAATAATAAGAAACCTAGCACCAACTTCACTGAAGTCCACCATGTGGATGCTCATGCTGTTATTTTAGTTACACCAATGAAAACAGTGGATTTCCATGCTAGATGTAGTCAAGCAAAGACAGCTTTTGAAAGATGACATGTCCACACTTACAGAAACATTGACCTCTACTAAACAGTACCTGAAGCCTAAATCCAGGTTGTGCTGCTCATCTTGCTCTGAGACAGCACAGGCATCCACACCATTCATTTTAAGAGTAATAGGTGCAAGGCCAACCTTTCAGTTTTGGTTTTAGTCAGATCTCCAACATTTCTTTTATGAACAGAGGGTTAGGTAATATTTAGTTTTGTTTAGTCTGCAAAAGTCTTTTCCAATGCCCCCCAAACCAGGTATCTTTGGTTCAAGACTCCCAGCATCACATAAACTTACAGCTGTTTCTTCTCAAAATGGTAGCCAGGCACTGAGCCCAGCAGCCAACTCAAAATGCAGAAAGATTAGTATTTTATCCATCTACAAAACCTTTTTGAAGCCTCCCTGACCTTAGGTTTTACTTTGAGCAACCCCACTGTGGCCAGGTAATACCCCCAGGCATGCACTTTCTATTGCAATGGTACATAGGAAAAGTAGTTCATAAATGCTTAGCTACTCCAATATAAAAGTATAAAAATAGAGTCCAAGTAAGTAGACTCCTACAAGATCAACAAGCAAGGAGAAAACTCTTGAGAGACACAACAGAATGTAATAGTCAAGTATTTAATTGTGGTTACTGGTTCATCAATAGAACAGTCTTTAAATGGGGAATTCTTGTTATCAACCTTTCAAATCCACCACAGTTCCTGACAGCAATACCTAAGGTGGCTTTTCTGTAAATAATGTCTTTGATTTCAGGGTATACATATGCATCAAAGAAGTCAGTATGTGATATTTGAAAATAGACTATCCACTTCTCCTATGTACAGTATGCTGAAAACCATCTGGCTTGCTAAAACAGATGTTTCAGGATGCTTAGTACCTCCTAGTACCAATGCACAGCGAAGTGTACGTCTAGTTTATGCATATTAATTTTGGCATTAAACCTGAGCAGTTAGGTAACACACACAGACCTAAAATGCTCAAAAAGAAATCACTGGGTGATGGCTTGAGTTTAAATATGTTGCACATACAAACACAATGCAGAAACATCTTTACCACTGCTGCTTTTATAGGCATATTCATTCAATTTGAGCACCAGAATTTGGTTAAACACAAGTGACAGTTACAATAATTATCCTGCAGCAAGAAGATGAGTAAAGGCTCTCATTTGTTTAAAGATTCAGACTTCTATGAATTTAAGAAGGCTATAGCATAAGATACAAGTTGTGTCTATTGAAACATATAAGCAGAAAGCTATGTTTAAAAAAAGAATCCATTATTTCCTGTTACCAGTTACTTCTACACACTTGAAATAGTTTTCTAATGTATTCACAGCTTTCTTAAAAGCCAACAAGGTAATACAAAACTCACCCATTAAACAGAATTCACAGAGGAAGTTTCAGAAAATATCTACCCAGATGCAACAATTTTGCAATTAAATATTGTCTGGAATTTGCAACACTGATTAATCTAGTGATAGATTAATCTATCACTCATCATCATGGTGGAACCTTAAATATAGGTTCCCCACTAGCTATTTAGGGCAAAACTGCCATACTTTAAGAATTGCTAATAAATAAAAATGAGTCAAGCTCTCCAGCTGCCAAGCTGCCTCCTCAGTTTCCAAAACCTTGCAGCCAAAATAGGAAGTCCAAAGATGACAGCTATCAACTTGTGTTTTGGTCCTGTGACCATTTGTTTGGATTTACAGAGTATGTCACACATCAAGCATCAACAAAACCAGTTTCTTGTGGAGTACTACTGGCTATTGCCATGGCTTGCTTTAAGAATGTAGGTATACCTCTGGCATTATATACAATTATATATTACATATTATATTAGCTTAAATTCAGCTTTATTATTCACCTTTTATTTATTTATCATTAAAATACCCTGCCTAAGTCTTGTACACAATCTACAGCATGTTGCAGATTAGCCTTAGCAAGTGAGTCTCAAGCAGTCTTTGGGAGAATACAGCTATGAGGCACTACTTGAGAAGACCACTGAAGTGGGTCAGGTCTAGTTGGACTACACAATCACTGTGGATCCCTTCCTTCCAAAGGAACTGTTCTATTCTATTTTAAATCATTAGTTGATGAAGTAAAAGGGACCCTCCAGCAGCAGTAACTAGGTGCCACTGAGCAAGTACAGTATTGACTGACAACACAGAGCAGGGCTTGTGCAGTCCCAGTGGGCAGCCATGCTAGCAGGCTGACACAACACAAGCAGAAGTAAATAAAAGTGCTACAGGAATTTATAAAGCATATTTCATTAAATGAGTTTAAGTTGAGTTCTTTTGGATCAAGAACTTCAGTTCTTGACTGACTGGATCTTGTTAAAAAAAGAGCCCCTGAGGTAGAGGGTTGGGTGAACATAGTAGTTCAACTGTTCCAGAATTGGGTTTGGTATTCCACACGATGCTAGACATCTAAGCTTTCCTCACATGAAATCACATGTTACAGCCTTGATCATCTGAAACCCATAAAGATTAAAACTTTCCACCTCATATGTCTCACTTTCAGAATTTTTAACTGTCTTTTTAACCAAAAGCCATTTAACCAAAACCACTGTCCTAACAATGATTTAAACCAGGCTTTCAAGAGGCACTCGAAACCTACACATTCATAGGTTATGAATATTTATGATTTACAAGTGCTGCACTTCTTTACTGGCATCAAAAGTGCCATGAGTGAGCTCTTTGTTGAGGATCTCTTCCTCCCAGTAAATATTCTTTTCATACTAAACAAAAAGCCAGGCACTCAGGTCAATTTGCAAGTGATTTTGAAAATGGACCAGCACAACAGAATTTAATCAGCTATAGCATAAGTAAATCATAGGATGGTAGGGTTGGAAGGGACCTTTAGAGATCATCTAGTCCAACCCCCCTGCAGAAGCACGTCCACCTAGATCAGGTCACACAGAAACGTGTCCAAGCAGGTCTTGAAGACCTCCAAGGAAGGAGACTCCACACCCTCCCTGGGCAGCCTGTGCCAGGGCTCTCTCACCCTCACAGTAAAATAGCTTTTTCTTATGTTTAAATGAAACTTTTCGTGCTCCAACTTCATCCCATTACCCCTTGTCCTGTTGCTACATACAATAGAAAAAAGTGATGCCCCAACCTCCTTTTTTCCACCATTTACATATTTGTAAATATTAATGAGAGTAATCTCATTAATGAGAGAATGGAGTAATCTCTTCTCCAGACTAAACAGCTCCAGTTCCCGCAGCCTTTGCTCATAAGGAAGATGCCTCAGTCCCCTGATAATCATGAATTTTGACGTTAAAAATTTTGATGCATGCTGGAAGGTCATACAAGGAAGATCAACAATAGAATCAAAAGTTCTGCATTTAAACTTCAGGTCAACTGTAGCTAGACCATGACAGTAGTCTTACTCTGAATTCCATCTCTGGACCAAGACTGTGTCACAGAGAGATTATGAAGCAAGTCACACTACAGACTCTATGTAGTCTGTTGTCAATAAAGAGCTTGAGCCCCAAGCTGTGAAAATCTGTCCTTTAGCAAAGAAAGAGCAGAACAGTTTACCCTTCAACTACAGGTGGGATTTAATCATGAAACATATTATTTTAGTTATATCAGTCTTCAAAAATAGCTTGAGGTAGTTGTTATTTGGGAGGGCTTTAAAATGTTAAGTGGTATGACTTCATTTACACTCCTGGTGCACTCCCAATTACAGAACTTTAAGTTATTACATAGATACTAAGAAAATGCTAAGAGAAGCTTACCTGTGTAAGATCAGGGATATCACCTTTGTCAATTCCAACTTGCTGTGGAGATAAAAGAGGTAAAAAAGAAAGTGCATTATTCCACTTCAGCAGGCACTAATTTTGACTAAAACTGTGGTATATTCTTCAACCTATCATGCACTTTATCTTTAGAAAAAGACTACAAAGTTAGCAAGTGCAGATGCTCATCTTTCCAGCAGCTATGTTCAACAACCTGCAGCATTCCCTTTTTTCTTTTCTTTACTTTTCTTTAAATGAATTAGGAGGAAAAAAAAAAGTTCTGTTCCACCCAGGGTAAGTTCCTGCTCCATACTGCAACCCAAACTTTCTGGTTATACACTGCTGTCTCAGAGGACACCATTAATGAACTGTCAAGCACATACTATTCAGTCTCCTGACCACCTGAATCAAATTCTCTGAAATTCATCCAGTGAGGAAATCCTAGAAGACATCACTAAAATGCTAAAGCTCAGTCACTTTGTTGTTCTGTCCTCTCCCAGCATTTCAAATACAGCAAGATGAGGCAAGTCTGCAAGCTTCTATTTAGTTGTCCTAAGCTTCACTAGGGCTTTTCAAAGTGCCTGTTGCTTTAGCTTTTGCAGAAGAATAAGCTCCACTATACCCTGAAACACTGAAGCATAGTCACTACTAGCCTTGTCCTCCAAAGCTGGCCTGTAGGCATCTAAAGTGCTCCACTCCCTGAAGTTCAACATTCATATCTGACGTTACGTGCCATTTAGGGGTCTGGCAGGTTCCTTTATAAACAGTTAAGTAAATTAGCAAAGAAACAAACCTTTCATTCATCTCATTACTGCTGTCCACTATAATGAAGCATGAAACATGGAAAACATTCATCTTGTGCCAAGGGGCCAACTACCACAAATGAGAGCCCAGAAAAGAGTTAATTAACCGCGTACAATTTGTATTATCCACATAAGAGGATGATAACAAGGATTAAACCCAGGAAAATCTCACATTCCAGTTAACTTGGAGTTGGTTGATTTACAAAGTCATTATGCTTTTATTCCAAATTGCTACATGTTTCTCTATGTTCAAGCTTGTCCTGGAATCATGCATTTATTACAGCATTTCCAGGAAACACTGATATGGTTGAAGTTGTGTCATCTGTTACATTACCAGGAAAGCTGAGGCTGTCTGCACAGCAGAGATGTGCTGAAGTCCTAAGCAGAGCTTAACTACTCCAATAAGAGCTGAACAAGCAGATTTAGGAACTTCTCTACTGCCTCACATTTATACACAGCGAGTCAGATGCTTAACAAGTGCAGTTATTGTTTTATATCAGTGCTAAAAAATTCAAAAATACTTAAGTGTCAGACTCTAGAGATTGGAAGTCACTTACCTCTGCAACTTTAAGAAACTCTGATACTCTGGTCATTCGAGTGAGAAATCGTTTGTAGATTTCAAGAGCATCTTTACATTGCCCCTTTTTCATTTCAAAAAATTTCTCTAAAGAAATAATTCAGCAAATTTCAGTTAAGATATCTTGCACCAGGTCTGTATTCATCAGCAACTCTAGTTTTCAGGAAAACCACATTTCAAGAATATCCCAGTCCATTAATATTTTTCTGCTTGGACATTAATGTAGTGGCATTCCTAGCCCTAACCAGAATTTAGAATAGGGTTTGTTGAGCTGCTAAAGAGTTATATAGACTGGAAATTTGTACCCCCAACCACTCGTAGCATTGTGTGTGATGCAAATGAGGTTTCAAAAATAAGAAGTAAAGTAGATACCAAACTTAAAATTCAAAGTCATTAAGCATACTTAAACATATATTAATATATATTCTCTCCCAAGTTGTCTTCAGTCCAAAGAACAGTACTTTTCCACTTGAGTAGCTCTCTTAAGTTGGTTTGTGTCCATTATCAAGCACAAGTGCCACATATTTCAGCTTTAATTTTGGTTTAAGTAGCAGTAGACAGTGAAATCTCATAGAACCATAGATTGGTAGGGGTTGGAAAGGAACCTTTAGAGATCATCTAGTCCAACTCCCCTTGCAGAAGCAGGTCAACCTAGACCAGGTTGCACAGGAATGCGTCCAGGCATGTCTTGAAGACCTCCAAGGAGGGAGACTCCATAAATTTCAATCCAATTGTTATACCCCACACATTTGTATCTGTACTATGAGCCTCCCATGCTTATAGTTTCAGTCAAAACACCTAGGATTTACTTGTAAGGAATCTCTGGAAAGCATTGCAACATGCATACAAATAAAATTGGCTGAGCTTTAGAGCTCAGGAACATCTTTTTGCCCATTCAGCCTCCATAATCTGTCTGTTCTTCCTCTTCTAGTTGCAGGCAGAATTTTAGGTCAGTTATGCTGGGCCAAGCATCCCCAGTTTTTAGCTGTCTTTTTAGACCAGCTGAAGTGCTCACAGGTTTTAACAGTTGAAGCTCACTTTCTACAGGGCCAGTTATACAGTTTACAGGAACTTGTGAGTTTAGACTTCATAAGAAAGCCTCTTGCAGAGATGGCTGAAGATGTGTTTTGCTGGTGATTACACCAATCTGTCTGCACTTCAGAACGTGCAGAAATAGCCTTTGTAGGCACTCTGGAGGGGATCTGGCTTTGTCAGTCATGCTTTCAGAAAGATCAGGAATATTTGTTAGGACTATGTTACTTTCATATAAGGCTACCACACAGCATATGTAACACAAGAATCTGGGCATCTCAAGAAATGCAATCAAAGAGCAAAAGTTGCTTTGCTAACCTTGCAGGATGTATTATGCAAGTTCCCACAGCACTATACATTTCTAAGCCCAGTGACGCTCAGAATCTTTAAGTAGACACCCACAACAGTTCAAGGGCATATGACAATCCAGCCTCAGATGAACACTAATGTAAGAGGTTATAGTTTAAAGCTTTCTCTCACTTCAGAAAACAGTCAAGAAAAATGTAGTTGTAATGAAAGTTAAGTAAAAGAAAAAATAGATCTGAAACTCGTTTTACAGTTGCTCATGGTATATGAGATCCAGATCCCAGGTTACTTACCTAGTAAGTTAATAACCCCATCATTGTAGCAAGCAAAAAGTTTGATGAGATCTTTAAATAGAAGCATGAATGCAGCATTTATGACACCATTCGTCAGTTCATTTGGATGAACCTACAAAAAAAACCCACCCCCCCAGTTATTTACACCAGATGTATTGAATGCAATCAGAAGTTTTAGCTTGCACCAAGTATTTGATGTTGTTATAGACAGAATCAAGCATATGAATGCAAGCTTTCACATAGAGACCAAACAGAAGTCTTAGTTAGCAGATCACTGATTGCTTTCTTCAGCACTCCAAAACAATCCACTAGAGCAGAGGAGTATCCTCACCAACAGTATACATCTAAATCTCGATATCCTAGTCTTGACTCTTTCACCTATCACAGACAGGAGGAAGGTAGACATACTATTAACAAAGCTTTAATGAAACTGGACAAAATGTCACTTCACAGCAGAGCTTAACAAAACCTCACTAGTCTACAAGATAATACAGCTAGGTTAATGCTGCCAGTTCTCATATTAACCTGGGTAGAAAAACTGCTCATTTAATAAAAGACCCTTCTTTTATTAAAAATACTTCCTCTTCTGAGACCACTATCATAATTCTTACAGCATTTAAGGAACAAAACACACATCAGTGAGACATACTTCTAAGGCTTCCTCTGATAGCTGCAGCAAGCCCTGCTTTTTACCTGGGAGTATGGCCTGCCCACCAACAACAGAAGAACCTCAGGACTGATTCCCTCAAAGATCTCTTTGCAACATCACACTGTACCTCCTAGAATCAACTCCTGTTTTTATCCTTAAGACAGATAAGTAGTCCCACCAACATTCATAATATTATAAACATACTGTAGACACTTATGTCTATGAACGGTCTAGATGAAAGTTTAGCTACTTTAGTTTGCAGCTGAAAACCAGATGAAGATTGAGAAAGCCAAATAATGTACATGTGGTATTTTAATGGCTTTTTTCCTCCCCCTAAAAGAATATGCTTGTCAAGAGACAGAAAAAAATCTTCAGTTTCCTTGTTTTGTCCATTTTTTCCCCTTAATCTTCTGCAGAGGATGAAACTCCAAGCTCAGTGTCAACACTACTCAATGCCCCTCATTTCCCATGTTGTTTCTCGATCTACAAAAAACCCCAAAATATGTACTATCTGGGCATTTCACATGTATAGGAAAGGGCCATCCTTCACCACACCACCTCAGTGAGACACTGAAAAGGGGATTTTCCTGGCCTACATGATGGGATGATCAGTAAAGCATTACCTACAAGATGAAACGTGTTCATTACAAGGAGCATTTATAACTCACTGCCAGCATTTATAAGCCACTATCACTTATAAGTCACTGGTGGGTCAGCTTCAATACCTACATCGAATTCAAGTAGTGCATCAATTTGTTCCTGTAATATTGGCATACTCTTCAGCAGCTTCTCAGGAGCCATTGTCCTCATTACACCGTCAGCTCTGCAAGGGGGAATACAGATTACAAGCCATGGTGTTTCCTCTCTCCCTTCCCACAAACCAATTTGTTGTCTAAATTTAAGCTTAAAGCAGCTATAATCCATTTCAAATGTTTGGATCACTGTCTGATTCTCCAGCTTCTCACAACATTATGAGAGCTGGCACAAAGAACACTTCATCCAGCCACCCATCCCGACAGCAGGAGAGGAAAGGTTTTGTGTTATGAGTGATGAATATAAAAGATTGATGTCTACATGGAAAGAAGACATTGAGGGCTTAAATAATTTGACAAGAATTACTGTCACAGAAGTACTTAAGAGCCTTTGTGCATTCAGTTTTTTATAAGTAACTAATGATGCTGTCTGGTCCGTGGTCATTGAAGACAAAAATACTATAGGTTGGGCTTTTTGTTCCATCAAGTGCCACAACACATGTATGGCCAATACAGTAACAGCCTGAACCAGGGCAAGCTTTGCTTAGAGCTTCTTTCCTCAATATTCCTAGGTACTAATTAATTCCATTACTCCTTCATAGCACTTCCACTGACTTTGACCTGCCTTATCACTCCTGAACAATTTCTCCAGTGGGACTACACAGCATCCCATATACAGATGTGTAGCATTCCTTAACTGCCTTCTGCAGTCTTACAGCAGTCTTCACAGATGCTTATTCTTATTTCTGAATATCACAAACCTCCACAATCACCATTATGTATTGCCCCATCCTGGCCACTGACGGGTATAGCATCTCCTCTCTGGAAATGCATCCCACTGTTCCTACTCATTTTAGGCTACATTCTGAGGCAAGACCTCGTTTTGAGCACCAGAAATAATACATAAAAAGCCTTTCCAGGAACATATAGCAAGGTGGGAATCATTCTATTCCTAGCAACTCAAATTTAAGTTTATTGAACATGAAACATTCAAAGGCACCAGGTGACAAAGGGAACTTAAGGTGCTAGTGCTACATCAGCTTGAAGGATCAAAGTCTTCCTGAAATATCAACCCAACTAGCTACCAGTCTTCACTTCAAAAACTTCTTAGTGATTCATATTCCAGACAGGTTCAAGAGAGAAGTGTTCTAGTCCCCTCTATAGGAATGGCACCCAGCTACAGAGAAAGCTGTCACAGTGGGCCCTACACTTTCTGGCTGTTTGAGAAGCAGGAGAGGAAAGCCTGGCAGTGATGCCTACATTAACAGCTCAGAATCTCAAGCTGCAGAATACATTGGAACTGGAAAAAGGATTGTGTATAGAACTCATGATTAGTAGAAGCACCTGTAGCATGCAATTAGGTTGCACCTTCCACTGATGTTAAACCACCTGCTGTGCTCTCTGCGCTTCAAGAGAGAATCTAGAACCATGAAAGTCCCAGTTAGAGGAGTTAGAGACCAAGAAAAAGTTCTGATAAATACCAACACACTGCTCCAGGCTGGGTTAAAGGAGCTGGGTTAACTTTAATTTTCTTGTTTGGTATTGTTTTTTTTAAGCACAGTCCTTATGGGAAATAAAACCATCAGTTTACAACCTTTTACTGTTCTGTTTATGTTTGCTGTGTTGCCTGCCAAGAACTTTAGTGTTCAGTTTTCCTTTGTAATCAGCCATCTTTTTTATGGAAAGTGCTTGGTGAGTAATGAAACATCCTAAATATAGATTCAGAGTGTTTTCTTCTCCAAATCCTAAACACAGTCTTGCTGCAACATGGTTTAATAAGAGTCAGGTTTAACACCTAGCACTTCAAGCTCTTAGCTCTGCAAGGCACCTTACTTCCCTTCTCAGTATTTGCCTTATTACCCACAGTCTGTCCCCTCCTCCTTGTGCAGTTTTTAACCAAACACTTGAGAAATCATTGTGGCTCAACAAAGAACGTAAGAACAAAGGTGTTGAGACACTAAAATTAAACAGAATGTCACAAACAAGATTTTCATGGGTCAGGCAACGCTATCAATTCACATATCTAAACTTTGCTTACCCTTTCTTCACTCTTGCAAAGTCAAATGCCATTTGTCTGTAGGAAAATGCTTTTTCATTCAAGTATCTACTATAACGTCTTATAAAGGTTGACATGTCATAACCTGCAAAAAGAGTTACAAATTTAACACTTAATTTACACACTTGTTTGGAAGTTCTTTAGTAAACTGTAACAGTCAACCAACTCTAAGGCTATGTAATCTGTGTTGCACTATACAACTCCACATACAGAACATGTATCACAGGACTTCTTTCAGCTTCTGAAGAAAAAGCAGTAGTGCTGTACTACAATGATCTACTGCTGTCCTCTGCTTCCAACACAGTTCCCAGGGAAACTTGCTAGTGGCTCCTACACAGTTACATGGTAACATTACTTGATGATGCAACTAGTTACCTCTCTATTAATGGGGGGGGGGGGGGGGGGGGGAAAGACTGTCAATTGAATGAAAATAATTTACCTAACTGGTATATGATTTGCAGGATAATGATCGATTTCAACTTAAAACACTCCTGCTGTTTTTTTAATGTCAGTTGCTCTAACTCTTACATGGACCTTCAAAATTCCCCTATGTTTACAAGCACAGAGAAGTTACAATGGCATTCACAATGCCTTTTTTAACTGTTACACCAGAGATCTTCAAGGCATGTAACACTGTACAAGAAGCCTCAAGCTTGAGTGACCATCAAGCCTGTAAGACTTCTGAACAGTTAGTATTACAGTCCATCCTTCAGCTTCTTCCTCTAAGCTGCAGAAAAGCATGCAGAAGGCAAGTCATTCTCCTCCTCAGTACAAGTTCCCTTCCACATCCCCCAACTTAGTCACTGACTGTATTTTTTTCCTTAATATCTCTCAACATTAAGTATCCCTGCCAACTCAGGCTTAACACTGGCAACTCTGTTGCCTCATTATCTATGACACACTGATGTGTTATGTATGAAATGGCAATTTAAGTTTAAACAAAGTGGCAAAGAACACAAAGCTTGCATTTAAGCAGCATCCATTGCTGCCAAATACCCGTATCTTTGAACATGCACAGCACGTTTTGATTAGACAGAGTGTTAATATTTGTTTGGCTCTGTTGCTGCCATGTTATCACTTCTAAAAGATGCCTGAGTTCTTTTTGGTGTCACATGTTTCTGTTGAGAGATGGAGTAACACGGCATTGCTTCAGTTTTGCCCATTATTGTAGCATTCCTGCATTCTGCATACAGTCTACAGATATTCTCTGACAGATGCAGAACTTAAGCTTTCTCTCTTCTCGAGTTGAGCTACCATGAATCGAGCTTTACTTCTGTTAAGTGAAGGAATTGGAAAATTCCCTAATAATTCTAGAGACAAAAGCAGACTTGGAAGCTTCAGGGAGAAAAGCTCCTTAATTTCTGCTTAGACTTTTCTAAATTCACTACTCAAATAAAACTAGCTAGTTCTTTTGGTGTCTCCCTCTCCCCTCTTCCCCCTGTAAACACTGACAGACAATTGCTAAAAAATGCAGTGCCCCCAAGAAATCAAATTGTCATTTAAGGCTGAGTAAAACCTAAGAAACTAGATGCAAAATTATCCATTTCACCCTTTACTCCCATAATGATTAAGAAGATAACTGACTCAGCCCAGATTTCAACCAGTACTTTGAGAGAGTTGCACGGTTTAACCTCTTGAGTAAAAATTTTGCAGGAACGGAGAAACATCGTTCTGAAGTTGTCCAGCTGTTCACTTGAGCTCCTGTATTCATCAGGTACTTATAAAAAGGCTTCAGTAGCATGTTTTTATATTCATTGCTCTTATGAAGGAGTAAATTAACAATAGTATCTTACTTAGAATCTTGTTATAGACATGAGTAGGCTTACCATGAGATCCACTTTTGTCCAGAAAATTGCTGAGATTGAACAATGTGTTTCTAGATGCCAGGTACTGAATAAATCTCTGCAACACAAAGTTATTTTCTTATCACAGGATGTATCTGAAGGCTTTGTTCTTCCTAGCAGGAAGATTACCAGTCCAGTTCCAGCATATACACATGGAAACACAGATTTTTGTCTTAGCCTGCAATATCTTCCTCAAAACCTTTTCATCCGTTCAGATAAATTACATTTAGCCTGAATCTCTACTAAATGTTCCACTATATACATAAAAAATAGATTCTGTGCAAAACACAAGCCAGATTGTGGAAGAAGCAATATAAATGATTAATTCTCAAAGAGATTTGAGGAAGAACAAGCTATCTGCTTACAAAGCAGTGTGTCCCAGGCTAGTCCCAGACTTTTCAATCCAGCAGCCTCAAAGTTTCAGCCAAGCCAAGGGCTTGCTTTAGTAACAGGCATGCTTCACATCAAGTACAGGGATGAACAGTCAGAAATAGAGAAACAGTTACAGAAAGCAAATCCAAATATTGGCCAAAACTTTGAATGGAAAAATAGGACAGGAGTAAAATTCACGCTGTGACACTGGAGAAGTTCATTGCTTGAAAACACTTTTTATATATCCATGGAGGAATTGTTTCACAGTCATACTAAAGCTCTTAAAACCAAAAAGCATACTTAAAGCAGACAAAGCAGTCTACACAGGTCAATAAAAAACAAGGGCAAGTACAATGCAATCCAAAAGGCTATCAAGCTGAATTTACAGCTCTAGGAAGATTTTAACGCTCGTGCAGAGAGAATAGCTCTCTGCATAACGATGACAGTACACATGTGCCAGCACATCAGCATTGGCTAGAGTCAGAAAGTCCCACATAGCCTTAATCCTGCATAGTTGTCTTTTCAATAGCACATTAATTGTCAGCAGCCTGGAACAGGCTGCTGCTTGCTCTTAAGCAATAGTTTTGTACATGAAGACACAGATAACCAGCATGCCTCAACTATACTCTTAAAGGTAAGTTTGACCCTCATGAAGAACCATTCTTGCCTTTTGTTCTCAGGTCCTTACTGGTTCAGGAGGGATTCCTTTGCACTGCTAACATTTTTGGCTTGGAGTCTGCTCAGTGCTAATGTAGTCTCGAGAGAAAGCTGATCACACATACCTCATTGCCATGAACCATTAGATGATGTGTGGTAACTAAAGCTTTGAATACCACCACCCAGCTACTATTTGTTGCTCGCTCAAAAAGCGTGTCAGCCATTTGAGGAATATTCACGTTTGTTTCATTAGTTGCTTGGATCAAGTCTGCAAGAAAGAGGAAAGGAAGGTGTTAGGTGCTACAAATAAGATGAAAAGGTTTGCAGCACGGCAAAGCTCTCAGCCCACCAGGCTGTGGGCTGTGGTTGTGACAAACAGCAAGTTCTGTGCTTATGTTCTAACTGTTAAAAAACAAGACTAAAAAGCCCCCCAAAACTGAGGTTATATTAGTCCATGCTGACAGCAACACTGGCCTGTCCCCTTTGTCCAAACATCCTGGCTTTCCAACAACTGTGTTCAGAGATATGTCCCAACCTTCCTCTACCTTCATCCCAGCTGAAGTTAGGGTGCACAACAGCATAGGACTTTACTGTTTGCAAGTTTGTAAATTGTGGCAGTTCACTGCCTATGGGATAGATGAGTAAGTATTACAAAATTCCTCACTTACAGGTAATAAATACGTCAAGCACACTGAACCTAGTGACACCAGGAAAAAGAGACTTCACTAGAAACAGATACTCTAGTCATCTCAGGTTAGAGTTTGATCAGCATGCTACAACAAACTTCCTAGTCTCTACAGACCTAGGCAGCAGGAGAGCGCATTCAGGCATCCATTACGATCTCAACGGTAAGAAAATAAGCAAGGATAAACAGTTTATACTTAAGAACCATAGTTTTTTTGCAGACAACTGTACCTTACATAGAAGAAATAAGACATTAGACTGTCTTGGGGAACAAGAATACAATACATTTTTGTGACCTGTACATTAGGAAGGTATAGACTTGCACAGGAGAGTATATGAAATTAAGTATTTAAATCTCAAGCAGTAGGGCAGAAAACTTTCCACTAGCATCTACATCCCACATCTACCAGTAGAATCTTTGATTTACTACATCACCTGTTACCTACAGACTTTTACTACAAAGCCAGCAATGACCTCCTACAAGCTACTACCTATATTTAAGACAATTTGAGACTGCATACTGCAACTGCATGACCAAAACCTGCATGATGCCAGACACGGTCCTAGCAAGATGTCAGGAGATGACTTCATGCAACACAAAGAAGACAAAATACCGCAGTAATAGTAGGGCTGAGGCTTAAAGTTTGAAGATCTAAGTAGAAGAAGTTAAAAATTAAAGTTTAACCATTAGACTAATCATTCTATATGTCACTAATTAAAATAATCATCTTTTACTTTCCCTGAGATGACAGTAATCATCATTAATGATTTTCTATATATTTCCCCTCCCAACACCTGTGCCCCAATATGTTCATCCAACTACATCAAATCATGACGATAAGTGATGATAGATAATATGACACGAGCCAGCAATGTGCCCTCGTGGCCAAGAAGGCCAATGGCATCCTGGGATGCAGCAAGAAGAGTGTGGCCAGCAGGTCGAGGGAGGTTCTGCTCCCCCTCTCCTCTGCCTTGGTGAGGCCTCATCTGGAGTCCTGTGTCCAGTTCTGGGCTCCTCAGCTCAAGAGGGACAGGGAAGTGCTGGAGAGAGTCCAGCGCAGGGCCACCAAGATGATCCTTATGAGGAAAAGCTGTGGGAACTGTGGCTGTTTAGTCTGGAGAAGAGGGGACTGAGGGAGTCCTCATTAACACTCACAAGTATTTAAAAGATGTATGTTAGGAGGACAGGGAAATACTTTTTTATGTAGTGTCTAGTGATAGGACTAGGGGTAATGGACAAAAGCTGGAACACAAGAAGTTCCACTTCAACTTAAGGAAAAACTTCTTTACTGTTGAGGTGATGGAGCCCTTGCACAGGTTGCCCAGGGAGGGTGTGGAGGCTTCTTCTCTAGAGGTTTTCAAAACCATCCTGGATGTGTTCCACCTAGATCAGGTCACACAGGACCTGCTTGAGCAGGGGGGTTGGACTAGATGATCTTAGATGTCCCTTCCAACCCCTACCATTCTGTGATTCTATGACATTCTATCCTAGAAGCACACAGGCTATTCTATGCCTGGATTTTGCACACCTAAACTATGCAAGTCTACTGTAAACACTCTATAGGAGTCCAGTTCACCTGGGCAGCAAGGCCACCACTTCCCAGAATTGCTTTCTCTTCCCAACACAATCCCACATAACAGAGGATATTAAGGCCACTAAGAGCAGAAAGTCACAGTTCAGTCTTCTTTTAAATTACCGATTCTGTCTGCAGAGAAGGAAAAGTCTGGAGCACAGGTCTATCTGAACAGACAGAAGAGTCACATCAGCAATTGAGAACCACCTGGTGTGTTCAGAAACCCACACTACTGTACCAGAAGCATTCAGAAGTTTAGTAGCTGGGTTTTTTTTAATCCATGGCAAGTGATTTTTATGGGTTTTTTACTTTTGTTAAACAGACTCATTTAAGACACCTGAAATCTCAAGCTCAGGGTCAGAAGCCTGTGAAAGCTGCAGTGCTTGTGTCTAAAATTGTCTCTTCTACGTGCACAAAAACTGCAAGTTGTCTTCAGTTTCAGGTCAGTGGAATGACTTTCTGTAATGAGACAGCAGATATAAATGCTGTGATTGTTCATCAGGTTTGATTTTAAGATGTTGATTGTCATGGCACTTTTTTTGTTCTGGTTGTGGGTGGTGGTGTTTATTCATTTTTTTTTGCAGAACAACATCTGAAATATAAAGTTATCTTCTCTAACCTCAGTAACACTACCCTTGAAGGAGGCAGTTCTGCAAACAAAATATTTCAGCAGTAAAGCCATGCTGTTCAATGACAGCAGTTCAAGCTCACATAGTTCCAACAACTCTCCTTGATCTTTTAACTACTAACAGGCCAATAATCTTTTACTCTGTACTGTTGATTAATGCATTACACAAGACAGTGGTTTGTAAAAGCCTAGAAGCAAATCACAAGTGGCTTGCTCACTGTTTATGTTGTTCAGGTTTTACTGCAGATGACAGCATTTCACCCTTAATACAAGAAAAAAAAACACACCAAATTTACAAGCTTTCAGTCCTAAGTTCAGTATGCAGCTCACTATGGAAGAGAAGTGCTATAAATTGTGTGTTCCATTGGTGGATGTTAGATAATGAAACCTCTGAGTCCACCCACACAACACTGGCCACGAAGGCTACAAGGAGCTCCTCCCATACACTACTGCAGCACTCCTAAGTCACTCAGTCATTACTGCCTCCTCTCCAAACTGCTGCAGGGTATAGTATCTCAGTCTGCAGCTCTGGATGTTTTAGGATATGAGTAATTATAGTGTGCTGAGTAGAGAGATATGACTAAATTAAGCCTTCTACTTACAGCACACAGAAAACAATTAAACTGTGCATAAAGATTTTACTCATCATCTGAGGCAGGGGGAGGGGAACGAGATGGTGGGTTAATTCTTGCAGAACTATTTCCCATGAAATCACACCACAAAGTTAAGGTATTTGAGCTGCCTGGGTTTCTTTACACCAGTACCATAGAGTCTCATATTAACCAGCAGTCATCAGCATCTGGAGCAACTCAGAAACACAGCTAACATGAATGAACTGTGAACAGCAGAATTTCGTGGCTAAGCTGAATTTCCAAGTAAGACTTGGCAAAATTAATTTGCCTTCAGTGTAGTAGGGAGTAAGTACAAGGAAAAAGAAAACATATACTAGAGATCTTGAAACTACATTTCCAGAAGATATAGTTTCAAACGTTTACTGGTGGGACAGAAACTTAGCTTTCAAAAGAAACAATGATGTTCAGAATCTTCCAGACAAATCACATGTGGACTTGTTAATACAAAATAGATAATACTAGGATGTATCAGATGAAGCAGAGTCCATCAGAAGCCATATGAAGTAATCTTACAAAGGTGGTGTTGGGGGTACACAGAAGTAGGATGAATAAGGATTAAAGGTACCTTCCAGGTGAAGTTTTTGCTACTGTAGGCATCCGTGTCAAGTACACTGACAGCTAATCCCTAAATCCAGAAACTGAGTTCAAATACAAATTCTAAGCACAGTAAGAAACCAGAAATGGTACAGCAAGAGCAGCCAGTGTTTTCATCACGACTTTCACACAAGGGGAGAAGTTGGAGAGTGAAGACCTATACCTTTCACTTGAATCTGTTTTACTGTGGAAATAAATTGTAATTGCCAAGTGACAGTACATGATGTCTCCCATTTCCTCTCTTCACACCTTGCTAGCTGCTGTTTGGAACACTCTTTCAGTCTAGAGATCCTTGTTTAAATGATACATTTAATTTGGATGTCAATATACTTTTTCTAGTTCAGGTCTCAGATGCAAAACCTATGCAAATAGAAGGAATAAATTGTTGTCAGTTCTTTGACACCATAACTTAAGTCTTCCAACACCAGCCTTTAAACTCTTTGACTAGACAATTCTTTTGACTCAGCCTTGAGAAATTTGCAACTTATTCAGGGAAGAAAGGCAAGGCTAGAGTATGATTAACACCTTCATTAATAAAAAGGCAAACCTGCCAAACTGTGGAAAATCAGTAGAGGGTTCAACGAGGAAGACCAAAGAAAGTTAAGACACCTTAGCTCTTCATTACCTTTTAAATAGAACATTAAAAGATGTAGCTAATTTTGATGTTTCTTTGTTAAGCTTATAAGGTAAAAAAGGAGAACAGCAAGAAAGTTTCACTCTCTTCAGAATTTCAGACTTCTTCAGGCTTTTTTTTAATGAGACAGATTCTGAAACATTTTAAAGAATCCATCTTATTCCTTTACCTTTTCAGACTGTATTCTGGATGAGGGCAGAGGTTTTTGTTCTAGTTTGGTTTTGTGGGGTTTTTTTATTCAACTGTTTAATAGATAGATTTGGAATCCCCCAGTTCAAAGTTAATGATTCACAAACTACATTTCAATATGCAGAGAAACAGTCTGCAGACCACAAGACCTCTCTATTTGGAAGACTATTGGTGCTAACTTAAGAGCAGCTGTCATTCCAGGTTGAATTAACACATGTGCTGCCTCAGCATCTGATCTGTGTCATACATTCAGTTCCTAAACATAATCAAATCTGAGAGCTGCCCCCTTTCAGATGCTCCTTATTACTATGCTGAACTCTACAACAGTCTTCACAAGTTGTATTTGTGGCTTCTGAGTTTTAAATAACACCTTGAACTTACAGAAAATGAAAAGCAAGACTGTTCCAAATCCACACTAGTCAAGAACAGAAAGAAGTGGCTTAAAGTAAGAGTCTAAAGGTCTCAACCGAAAAAGTTAAATAGGCAAGTAACAGTAGAAGTCCTTCCTTGCAAGACACAGAACTGTATCAGGAAGCTACTACACCATTGTGCTAATCAATGCCAGAGCTAACTTCCACGTCTACAGAAGACTGACCACAAAACACTGCTTAAAATGCAGAATAAGGTTATTTGTTGCTGCTTCTACAGTAATTGTTCACGAGGACATCAGATGCTTGATAGTCTAAGCCAACAACACTAAAAATCAACTCCACAAACAGAAGTACAGAATTTATCTGTGGGGTTAAAGTCTACTCTTTTCACCTCGTTTGCCCCATCTCCCCAAACATGAATCATAATCTAGCTTGTAATAATCTCCCTGAGCAGAACAGCAATTCATGCTGTCTCTTTCTTCCTTCCCAAAAGTTTACCTCAAGAGTTACTACATCTTAGCCTGACCCCAGAAACACTGCCCAGTTTATCAAAGTCCAGCATCTTCCAGATGTGTCCATGCTAATTCAATAAGCCTAAAACCAATTTTTGACAGAGCACAGGCTCTCCAAGTATTATAAAGACTTTCCCAGTAATACAACTATAGTCCTTGTGACTACAAGGCAACTAGGACAACTGCTAGCTTCTCCCTCCAGCCTTACTTCAGAAGACCACCTTCCTCCCAAACATAGCTCAGACTCTTGTGAAGACAAATACCTGCTGCAGATCCTGAAGTTTGAGAGGTCATAGAAGTCAGTCTTTAAACCAACAACTACATCTCACAGCAAGAAAACCTTTTATATACAATTTCTTCCTCTCTGTCTACACATAGGTATACTCATACTACCCATAATATTAAGTGTTTTGCAGAAGAGAAAATTAGTTTCTTCCTCTCTATCAATCTCATGAAGAGTGTGTAGAGAGACAAGGCAGATGTCTGAGTATGAGATGATTTCTCTTGGAGCTTCCTCCAATTATTTATCAAACTGAGAGTTTAATTAGCCTTATAATCATCTAATCATCTTAAATACAACAGTGCATCACTTCCTCTATCACCAAATACCTGCTTTGAAAACAAAAGGAAAAATGTACTGCTCATATAACTGGACTTTTTCCAGTGCAGTTTCACATAGTTTCCACCTCTCCTTCCCCACAGTATGAAGGCAAGATATTGGGCTTTAAGTCATTTGCAAAAGCCATCCCAGCTCATGAGCAGTATTAAACCAGTCATGTTGGACTTATGTCTCTTTTGGTCCTTAATAATTTAGACACAGCTTTCCCTCTTGAGAAGTTCAGGTGCAGCTCTCTTAGAAAGAGGAAAATAAAAGTCACAAGAGGAATGATCAAGGCAGCTGTATCCCTGAATATTAATAAGGAGGGGAAACTATGATTATACTGTGTTAAAAAAAACCCAAAATCTTGCCATAAGCAACTCCTTCAAGTTCCATGAACTATGAATACTTTTTGCTTAAAAAATTCCCAGAACTGATGGCTCCATTGGAGCTCCACGCAATTTATTTGTCAATAAATTAACAAAGTCCAAAACCTTACAGACACCCATGATCCAACAATTCAGTAGAATAAAAGCTCCCTTTTTACTCAGAAATCTGCAACAGTAGAGCTGTCACCCAGAAGATGGGCTACATAAAGTGCCTAGTATAAATACGCTATGAAAAGCAGCTTTTTAAGCCTCACATACCTGAAATTGGAACACTAAGCAAATGGAAAAAGGTCCCACAGTCAAAGAATTCTGCCTGGTTTCACCCCAGCCACAGCCATCACAGCTTTTTCAAGCAGCTTCACTGTAGTAAAGGCTTTAGTTATTAGTCATGGACTCTTTCCCCTGTCCAAAGTAGTAAGAAGCCCATCTTGAATCTCATTTGTACACAATTCACTCACTCTGAACAGCAAAGAATTTGTCTCAAGCAAGAATACAAGGTCAGCAAAACAGAGGAAAGAAGAGAAATCACTAATGTTCCTTTCCTTTCACCTAGAGACCCCATTCCAGACTTTTACGCCACCTAAACCCTGCTCCACAACTAACTCAGATATAGTTGTTTTTTTCTGCTCAAATACAAGAATTAAGCAGTTCTGCTTATGTTCATATGAAACATAATGGAATTCTGGAGCTAGATGTGCCACTTCTCTATTTTATTGACTTACCATAAATAACAGCCAAGCCACAAATCGCCACTGCATTACCTTCTTTTTGCACAGCTTTTATACAAAATGACATTTGCATTTAGTGGTCATCAACTGATGGTTATAGAGCTAAAATATAAAAGCAATTGTCTTGGAGAAATGCTATTCCCCATCCTATTGTAACACAGCATCTTAGACGTCAGACTAGAGGAGGAAGGGATATGGAAAAGATGTTACTAGCATCAGAAGTAGCATTTGCTAAGTATTTGACCAATAACTTTTTCAACAGAAAGAAAGTTTTATCTTGCATGGCAAAACTCAGACCTCATTCTACAAGCAATTTTCCTCAGCAATTCAAACCTAGAAGCCATAACCAAAATACACATTAGAGAAGAAACATGAAACTGCAGCCACCAACCACTCTCCTGCCAAGCCCTCAAAGCATTCATTCAATTTCCTCTAAGGGGTACAATTGTTCTCTCCATGCACACAAGCATTAAGGCCACAGTCTCATTGCATCCTTGCTACATACAACGGAACAAGTTTAAAGTGGGTATATTGTCACATGACTGTTGCTTAGAAGGAGAAAAGCCAGTAAGGCCTAGTTAATTGACGACTGTAAGTGGATACCGGGATTCCAGCTGTGGACTACAATTATTATTCCATGAGGGTGAACAACATTACCTATTGGTTGAGTCAATTCATAACTCTCATCACCTGGTTATTTACTGGAATATTAGTAACAGGATCATCTGCAGCTTTTATCCAGAACAGTACAGTGAGACTAGAAAAGTAAGGACTTTATGTTGGCCATAGCAGCGTGGGGTCATTTACTGTAATCTTTGCACTTGAGCACTTTCTAATCAGCCTTTACATGTTGGGCTGATCTCAGACTCCAAACACATCTGGAAGAAAGTGGTAATCAGATGAGGCACAGTACATGAGCTATTTGAGTTGCCATGCTGCTGTCATTTGCATTCTAAGAATGAATCCCAGTTGGTGCTTTCCACTCCCAAATGATCTTTCCTCAGAACACATTTGTTCTTAATAAACTTGCAGAAGTGAAACTGTCACTAGCCTACCAGCTCTGCCCAGAAGAGCAATTTGAAAGCCACTACAAATCTGAATGGGACTGAAAATACATTGGAAGCAGCCTGACGTTTCAGCTGCACTGCTGTTACACATTGGGAATATGTTAAAAAACAAGGTGGAGATGAAACAATGTGAAAGCAACTTTAGCAACATGTTTGTTAGCTACAGCCTGTATGCTAGAAACACATCAGTTCAGTGGGCAGGCTCAGCAGCTGACACATCTAACTATCAATATCCAGACCATGGTCTGTGGTTTTCCTACTATCTCAGCCAGACTCTTCTGAAAGTCCAGCTGTTTTGTCAGTGGATGTTACAGGATGATGTCATTTTCAGTACGGTCAGCCTGGAAAAAAACCCAAATCAAACAGAGCCCATGCAGCCTGTGGACCTCAAAAGCCACCAGAGGCTTAGCATGAGCTGAAATTCATAACTGGGAATGAAACACATACAACTATGCAGGCTGTCCTGCTGAAAACATGGACATGTCTCTAGGAAAAGAAACCAAGCGTAATGCAAATTTTTGCCCATGTAAACCACACAACAGTATCACCTCCTGCAGACATATTGAAGCAGTGCAAATAAACAGCAAGTATGTCAGCAGATGTCATCTGCCTTGATTTCAGCCAGGCTTTTCACACTGTCTCTCACAGCATCCTCACTAGAAAGTTCAAGCAGTGTGGCTTGGATGAGTGGACAGTGAAGTGGATCGAGCTGGCTGAATGACAGAGCCCAGAGGGTGGTGATCAATGGCACAGAGTCAAGTTGGAGGCCTGTGGCCAGTGGAGCTCCACAGGGATTGGTTCTGGGGCCAGTCTTGTTCAACATCTTCATAAACAACCTGGATGAGGGGACAGAGTGTACCCTCAGCAAGTTCCCTGATGGCACCAAACTGGGAGGACTGGCTGATTCCCCAGAGGCTGTGCTGCCATTCAGTGGGATCTCGACCGGCTTGAGAGTTGGGCAGAGAGGAACCTCATGAGGTTCAACAAGGACAAGTGCAGAGTCCTGCACCTGGGGAGGAACAACCCCACGCACCAGTACAGGCTGGGGATCGAACTGCTGCAGAGAGAGACCTGGAAGTGCTGGTTGATAATAAACTGAACATGAGCCAGCAATGTGCCTTCATGGCCAAGAAGGCCAATGGCATCCTGGGATGCAGCAAGAAGAGTGTGGTCAGCAGGTGGTGGCCTCATCTGGAGTATTGTGTCCAGTTCTGGGCTCCTCAGCTCAAGAGGGACAGGGAACTGCTGGAAAGAGTCCAGCACCAGGCCACCAAGATCATCAGGGGACTGGAGCATCTTCCTTATGAGGAAAGGCTGAAGGAACTGAGGCTGTTTAGTCTGGAGACGAGGAGACTGAGGGGGGACTCTCATTAATATTTACAAAAATCTAAATGGTGGGTGTCAGGAGGTTGGGCATCACTTTTTTCTATTGTATTCAGTGACAGGACAAGGGGTAATGGAAAGAAGCTGGAACACAAGAAGTTTTTCCTCCTGTTTCAATGGAACTATCTAAGTGTTCAGAGAGGCAGCCCTGGCACAGGCTGCCCAGGGAGGGTGTGGAGGCTCCCTCTCTGGAGGTTTTCAAAACCCACCTGGACACATTCCTTTGTGACTTGATCTAGGTGAACCTGCTTCTGCAGAGGGATTGGACTAGATGATCTCTAAAGGTCTCTTCTAATCCCTACCATTCTATGATTCTAGTTTGTACCATGGGAGCAAGTACTTTGTACCATTTTTACTTGTATCTGTGCATCTACAAAGCAAAAGAAAGACTCTTAAGAGTTCCTAAAAGCAGACAGTTGTCTCAGAAGTGAACGTGCCTTAGGAGTTATTTTACAAACTGACTCATATCCTTCACAATTAAGACAAAGCTTTACTCTTTCTTTACTAAAAAAAGTAAAACATTAAACCAAACATGCAACTCCTTTCTGTTTGTTTCCCTATACTACACTGGTTAGACAACGATCTTTTGCTTCTGCCACCAACAGGTCTCAAATTTTTAAAAAGCTAACATCAACTACCAGTAGACTTCACTTCAATATGAGCCTGCAGCCTTTCGTGTACTGCACAGTTCTTGGTGTTGGACACAAAATTCTATGAAACTGAATGGAACATCCACCTGAAAGATGGAAGGTGTAGTCAGGACTAATAACATCTTAAAAAAAACCTGCCAGTAGTAAGTTGCTATCTAACAGTTCAAAGTCACTGGTGCCTCTGGAAAAGAGGTGTGGCAGTGAAAGTCTCCTATAAAGCTATCGATGAATGGGGAAGTTGGAATCCGTCACACAGGCTCTCATGCAGGCTGCAGATCTTCACACAGAGACAGATCTCTAGGCTGTAACATCCATGAGTGGCAATAAGACTCCTAAGCATGATATGGAGGTGAGTTTTGAAAGATAGCTTCTCATAACACTGCTAAGCAAATCCCCATACACAGATAAGAGAAATTTCAAGTTTAAATCAAGCTTAGCAAAACCAGAAGGTCTATGTGGCTTAGAATGAAAGGTCAGATCAGAAAGTGACAGACAAAGCTCACATGTGAAAACAGTATTCTGTTTCAAAGGCCAGTCATGAAACATCTGTCATGATAAAATGTCCATGTTTTCAAAACACTGGCAGACTAGATATACCGACTTCCTCTGGCTTACTGCCCCTTAGCAGAATGTATGTCCTCCTATAAGTAAGTTTAGATGAAGCTATATAACTTAGATTAAGAGTTACACGCACAGTAACCATACTTTGGATTCCAGAGTCATGCAGCAAGATCCAAATCAAAGCCTCCATTTGAAAAGGTTAGATTTTAAAACTTCAGGGTTGCTACAACCTGATGCAATGGTAAGTTAAAGCTTGTGTCTGAATTCAGCCTCTGCATAATGAGAAACAGCAGCCTTCAGAGCCAGGAAACAAGCCAGCTGGCTTCCCCCTTCCATACAAGTCCCACACTCTGAAATGAGAAGTGAAAGGCAGAGTCCTTTTAAAAACAGTTTCAACTCCCACTTAAGTGCATCTATGTGGGCTCTTCAATTATGTGTAAAGATATATGCTATAAGCTAGTGCAGCCCTGCACTGTGGCAAGATAACCAATCTCTGCTTCATTTTGAGGACCCTCCTCTCAATTTGTAAACACGCATACATTTTAAGAACGTGGGCGACAAGTCAGCATGTTTTATTCATGCTTTGAGCAGTCATGTCTTCCTCGCACTTCCATGAAGGACCATTTTAGAACATTCTGTAAACTATCAGAGAGACTTAAGAGATACAACAAAACCATGCCAGAGGCACTAGGAGCCTGCCAGGCTCTGCAGTCTAACCGCTGACCATCTGCTATGGAAGCACCCGCTGCCATTGTGTCATCTGTGCCTGTGCCAAGCCAAGGCTCAGCCTGAAGTGACCAACTCTGCTGCCAGTAATCAAGCCACAGTCTTATCCAATCTCTTTAAGCCAGTAAAGTTTAAGACATTTTCTTGAAAAGACATTTCTTTGGTCCTTTAAATATACACTAAAACAAACTTAGCCCAAGGGGACACCAAATTCCCCAATCTACCCTTACTAGTGCTTCACATGACCTACTCTCCTAAATACCTACAAACAACTAGCAAAGAACACTGCTTTCTTCTTCATTCCTTCTCAGAGAAGGTAAAGCCACCTTGGCAAAGCACGTGGATCAACTGTTTTGGTAGAGCTTTGTGGCTTAACTACCACACAAGAGTTGCTGCCAACTTGCACTCTACCTGTAGTAATTTTGCATATTGGCTTACGCCCAAGAAAAGAGTTGCTTGCCATGAGTCAGACCCAAACTGTAGACATGTAGACATGTAGACATTTCCTGTCAGCAACTTGCAATTCTCAGTACCTATGAGAGGCAGGATGGGCTTTCTCACTGGCCTGGAAGCATGATCATGCCTATGTGTTTGCTGCAAAGTCTCCTCTGTAAGAAATATCGTAACACATAAGAGTTTTATCAGTAGCTAAAAAAAAACCCAAACAGACTCTAGGAAGGGCATCCAACTGACACAATGCCTCAGCTCAAATGGCCATGTTACACAAATACATTAGAATGACAGCGGGATTTTTCAGTATCCAATCTCTTTCATTAAACTAAGTTAAGATATAGATATAATCTAGAACAAAGCACGAGATCACATTATCCTAGGCAGACAGGAGGAACAGAAGTTCACCCAGAAGTCAGTGGTGATACAGTGCACTGCCATTTCCCATACTGTGCCTACAACTAAGTTGCAAACCTCAGACAACCAGTGGATGCGTCCATTCGCCAGCAGCCTATAAAACACTGTTCTAGTATTGCACCTGCTTTCACACTGACATTTCAAGGCTGATGCCCAATATTATTTCTGCCACTAATCCAGATTGCTGGTGTATTTCCTCTCCTAGTGGACTACAACTCCACTTCTTCAGCAAATATGTTTCACAACCCAAAGAGTTTTTATCAACACAAGCAGCTTACTGGCTACCAGCTACAACTGTTAAATACACCTCTGAGCCCATCCTTGCAAAACTTGCTTTGTATTGATTTTCAGCGTTTTCAAACAGCTTGCAGAAGTAAACAGGACCAAAACAGCAAGATTGAAAGTTAAAAAAAAAAAGTTTCAAGGGTCCAGCATGGAGTCTGCAAGACTCCAGAAAAAGCAGACGTAACCATACTCCACAAAGTGAAAATCTAGACTCTGTCAAGTATTCCAATTGCCTTCTAGCAATTACCAACATCTGTTTTATTCAGGTTTTATTCAAGCCACCAAGCTCTCATCCAAGCAAAATTCTGGCCAGTAGGAAAATCAAGCAACCACGCCAAGTGAGATACTCTAACATCAACTTACCAATGAAGCTTCACATTGCAATCTTGCTGCTACTGCTGACTCAGGGGAACAAAAGCACTGCTGCAAACCCTGTGTTACAGATCACTGCCTGCAAAGCTCCTAGGAAGGCTTCCTCTATCATATCATTTAGTTTGAGTTCAGGGTTCAGCGCAGTGCCTGACGACCTGTTCTTTCAGCACATTAGACATCCTGTGCTGAGATTCAATCTCTGGCTTCCTGGCTTGCTTTATTCTTTGCTTTTTCATTTTCATGGTATTTGAAGCCCCTCTCTCCAAGCCAGACAGAATATTGCTCCTAATCTGTGCACCATGTGTTGAAGTTTGGAGATTCAAGTTTCATCAGACACTCACTGGTGAGACTACTGTATTTCCCTTAGGCCCACAGCAGAACTTTTCCAGCCCTACCCACATCCTGACCTATGTCTTGAAAAGAAACTCCAAAAAGAAAAAAAAAGGCATGTTAATCTAATGCTACTGTTTGGTACCACTGACTCATCTTCAAACTATAGCAAGACTAAGGGATATAATGTCAGCCTCCCTCAGTTTTTCCCCACCTCCAGAAACACTGGACCCAGCTCCTTCAGCAATACCATATGACCAGAGCTGACTGAGGAAGGTCTCTTCTTTGTTTTCTATGGGGGCTGAGGGTATATCAATACATGTTGCAAGGGTTTGGTAGCAGTGGTGATATTGCAGCTGTGACCTCTGAGAACAGGGGTCTCTTCCACTGGCTGCAGGGGATACCTCCTCCAGCACCACAGAGTACCTCCTGCTCCACTTCTGACCATGGTGTTCCCTCTGTCATTTCCTACTTTTTCCCTCCTCTGCCTGTCCAGTGTTTTCTGCCCCTTAACTACTTTTTTCTGGAGATGCCACAAGCTTGGTGGATGGGCTTAGCTGTGTCCTGTGGTAGGTCCATGGTGGAGCTGCCTTTGTCTGGCATAGGGCATGCCCTGGTCTCTTCTCATAGAGGCCACCCCTGTAGCCAACACCTTGCCATGAACAAGTAGAAAACATGGACAGTACCAGGGGAAAGTAACCAGGGCAGTCTTGAATAGCTTGAGCATAGACAGAAAAATACTAGAAGCAGACATGCTTCTGCAATATTATCATTTCTTCAGAAGTGGGGACTAAGAAAGCAGCAAATCATCCTCTTTGGCTACCAGTTTATCCAGTAAGAAGCAAGGAAGATGAAGAGTATCCAAAATGCTCTGTGCCCTTCAGAGTTATCCTGTCATCAGCTTTTAAGCACTTCAGAGGATCCTTCACAGGGCAGACACAAAAACATGGACTGACCATACCAACAGAGCACTTCTTTGGAGACATCACAGAATTCTTCACTTCTGGGACAGGCCCAGGTAAAGCACATACAGAAGACAGAGGCTTTAAGAGCCAGGCTGGGAAATCAGAGTCACAGATCAAACCAAACCACAGAAAATCAAACTGCAGGCTTTGGTTTGTTTATTTAAAAGACACTCAATTTCTGCCACCCAGGATCCAAGTTGGTAATACTACAAGACTATTATGAAACATATTCAACTACCAAATAGAAGTAATGAACATTATGGACTGGTCACTGTCATACTGACCATCTCATGAACAAGGAGGCTCAAAGACATAACCACTCTATTATCAAGGTTTACTAATGGAAGTCAGTACAGCAGAGACCTGACTTGTCCCAGAATTTGTCATCCATGACCTTGACAACAGGAATATCTTGATGACTACTGAAAACTTACTAATAATACATGTCTTCAGCTGAGGAAAACCCAATGGCAGGATGGTAGGACTAGTCAATCTAGCTTTATCAAGTTACACTGTTCGGGTGAAAGTTTAATATTACAGTTTACCCACTCTTCTGTTTCCCCATCCTCCTTTTCATTCCCTTAGGCATTGTACCATAAAAAGAACTAAACACAGAACAGTTCAGATGCACAAGCCCATATTTCAACCTTTGCACCTTAACATGAATCCAAACTTCTATTCAAACAGGTAACTTTTAATTTTTCAAAATGTGACTCTTAATTACAAGGGTAGCCTTCTCTCAGTACTACACATGCCTTAAAAACAGAATGGGGACAGGAGTGAATTGGAAGTTAGTGCCTCAAGATCAAATAATCTAAAACATCTTCTTACTAGCTCTCCTTACCCATGACAGACATTCCTACTCCAAATGAAACAAGTCTTTGGTAGTGTTTTGAGAAAGGACACGTGAGAAGCCCACAGAAACAGAGAGCTATTTAATATAGAGACTGATGACAAGTTGTTAAACACACACACAAAAAATAAATGTGCTAATCCAATATCCACTAATGAACTGAAGAAAACAATTGCTTGCTTGAATTTTTTTTCTTCTCAGGTGTGAAAGAAATCCATTGGGGTGATGACAAGTTCACAGTTTAGAATACACTTCATCTGCAACAACAAAACCCAAGACACCGTACTACAGCTGAATTTCAGGGCTAACTCTCAAGCAACACCAGTTCTCTTCAACAGGGAAATTGCAACAAATTACTGCAATAGCAGATACAGGGAGACACACAAAAGTAAGGTGTGAAGGATTAAGCCCAGTTTGTACAGGGACTCCGTTCTTGGCAATTTTCTTGAAGGTACTTCCACAGCCAAAAAGACAAAGCATCACCTGGACTGCAGAGCAATGCAGTACTCATATGTCTGCACTACTCCCGCTAGGAAAGGGCCCCGAGTGCCAACAGACTTGGAACACTCCCCAAATCACTTCAATAGAAACTTCTGAAAAACACATCAGAGTAAGCCTTTAACAGTCACTGAAGTCTAGTGACTCAAGATAGCTCCACTGGTCCCACACTTCTCAAAAAAAATCAGTGATAGGCATATTCCTCAGGAATGAGACAGAGCTTAATAAGACTAACCTGTGAGATCTTTACTGACCCTAAGAAAAACGTTTAACCCATTGCTTTTGGTCAACAGCCACCTCTGTTTCAACACCAAACTTCTTAGGTTATCCCCACAGTTTGCTGTAGAAAGGCAAAACACTGCAAGGACAAGTGTATAAGGAAAACACTGACATCTACCCTGCCAGTTTAGTTACCAGCATGAATTAAACCATAAACTTCCTTTTAGAGCCTTTGTCAGCCACATACAAACATGCAAAATTAGACTCAGGATGGAAAGATGTTACTACAGATACAAGATGTTACTACAGATACACAGGTCATCTCCACAGCCAAAGGAAATCAAGTCCTGGTCTTCACCTGCTTTGTTTCCACATTTCAGAGAAATCTCCCAGCTGTTGATCAGGTCTCTGGAAGGGCCTTCTACCTTATGACAATTATTTTGAGGTAGTTAGAAGTCACCATGTGGTCTTTATAGAATACACCCTCCAGACCTTCCTCCTGCTGCAAAACAATTCACTCAAAATAAATCAAGGAAAAGCCCAGGGGTTTTGATCATTTTCAGAAAGAGGAACTTGTTACAACCAACTGCAGACATGACAACCTCAGTGGTTTCCAATTCACTTCCCTAAATGAAAGCTTGCTGGTGTATTTCTGAGTGAGATCCTTTATAAAAGAAGCAGAGTTCAGATCTACTTATTTTCCCATCACCTATCACGTGTTTTAACATTTGAAAGTCACGTTATTCCTGTCTTCCAAAAGCTCCTCCCTGTTGATACCATCAGTCACCCACACGGGAGGATGAAAGCTGCCTTTTACTTTCCTCACAAAATTAAACTCTCAGTGAAGTCTTAACACACCTTTCAGAACAATTCTGAGAATGAAACTTCTGTGCTGTGCACTAGAATTGCCCTTCCAATTGAATCATCACACCTTAAATAACTTTAACATAACCGTTATGTCTCATTTACCCACTCTGCAATGGCCTTTCTCTCTGCAGAAAAACCAAGTTGTCAAGACCCACTTCTCCATGGGATGATGTTCCTCATTTGCTGTATCTAATCATAGTTTATCCAACACAACATGGTTAACTGAAGGAGACAACTTTAAGACAACTTTAAGATGACAACAGTTTGGTAAATCTAAAGAGGTCAGAACTCTTAACATGCCAACTGCAACATCTTTCCCCAAACCATCAGAGTCTCCTTTTAAATTCCTTTGCTCCCCATGGTGACTTGGGAAATGCAATTAATGCCATCTGGCACTACTTCCAGCAGTTGCTTGAAATTCAGGAGTCTGAGAACTGGAATACAAGAAAATGGTAAATCTCAACAATGAGTCCATGATAGCATATATCTTGATTACATGACGAGCCTGTGCAGCACACAGAGTTCATGCCAAGGGACAGCCACTGTGCAACATCCATATTAAAATCTGTATTTGAAAGCTATGCAAGTACAGAAAACCACACAAAGGTGAACATTTGACAGCTCTGCTTTTGTTCATGGAAGACATAAATTCTGTTCTCTTCTCCCTTCCTTACACATGTACACTCATACCCAAATCACACTTTTTACTCCACAGAGCTCATTCCCTCCAACTACTACTCACTAAAAATCCTAAACCAAATGCAAATAAAAACATCTCACATCTTGTTACCTATCATCTTTCTATAAACTGCGGGAACTGGGGCTATTTAGTCTAGAGAAGAGAAAAATGAGGGGGGACCTAATTATTATTTATGGTGGAAGACAGGAGTTGGGATATCCCTCTTTTCTATTGTATCTAGCAACAGGACAAGGGGTCATGGAAAGAAGTTGGGACACAAAAGTTCCATTTAAACATAAGGAAAAACTATTTCACCGTTGAGGTGAGGGAGCCCTGGCACAGGCTGCCCAGGGGGGTTTTGGAGGCTCCTTCTCCAGAGGTCTTCAAAACCCACCTGGACATGTTCCTATGTGCCCTGATCTAGGTGAACCTGCTTCTGCAAGGGGGTTGGACGAGATGATCTCTAAAGGTCCCTTTCAACCCTATCATTCTATGACACTATGAAACCCCTTGAATTAATATCTTGCAACAAATATTTTTGTGTCTGGATATTTTTGTTCTGGATATTGATATAATATTGTGTCCTACCCTCACAGGATTATTTAATTCATGCTAAATATTTGATCTCTCCATTTAATTTACAAACTCCTGTTGCTAGGCAGGACAGTGGAAGGTAGATTGTGTGACATGACGTCTGGCCACTAAGACCCTAAATAAAATCATGGACTTCCCCAAGGACACAAAACCCCCACATTAGTACTAGAATCACAGCTCTTCATAAAAGATCGCTACATCTGCTGCTCTCTGGTACCTGAGGTTTTAATCACCTAAATATTTCCCACCTTAACTCAAAACTTAAGGCATTGACAAGTTTTACCTTTCACTTCTTTCTCCACATCTTTAAGTGCTACTTGCTCAACTTGCAGTCATGAAGCTCTGATCTATCTCCATCTAACAGTACCTCCTGCACGCATGGGGCTCTTTCAGAACATGAACTCTCTCATTCCAACATACAAAGTCCATTTCAATACTTGTTCACAAGATAGACATCAGATGCCAAGAAGTTGCTTATCAGTTGTTGTGAAGAGATGCCTCGGTTTTAAGAGACTGAGAATATTTTCTTATTTTAAAACATGAACGTGACTTTCAGTTCTAGTCCACAATTTTGAATGTGCCTATCTCCTACTGACATCTTTAATGACACCACATAGTTGAAGTCTCAACTATCTATATACAACTTGCAAAACAGAAGGAAAAATAAACCAGAATATATCTTCTCAGGAAATGCTCACTTCTCTTCCTCTTGTGTGCCTTACAGGCTATGAAACTGAATGGAATGCTACAAGCTTTAGTCTTCTCTATGTTCTTTTTCTGAATAGTAATATTAGCACCAATATCCAAACATAGTCCCTTTCCCAAATCTTCATACAGAAATAATTTACCAGTGCTACCTCACTGTAATCCTGCCTAGTCTAGATAATACTTGCATTTTCATATCTATATATATAAAAATACACACAGAGACACAGAATGCTTCTAAAAGTGAACACTTCTTTCTAGTGACAGATACAGTAGGACAGTCCAGACACAACCTACAAATTAGGAAGTGTTGACAGCTACCAAATAGTAGTGTAAGAGACATTGATAACCAAGAGGGGTTTTTAATGTACAAGGGAAAAAAAGAGGGAATACATGATATCAAGACTGCTGATCTAACTAACAACTGCGTCAAGTCAGGCTTCAATCAATGCCCTTTATGTGGGCATTTCTTAGACACACATAAACATAGGTATATTGAAAACCAGCATGCTGTTTGCCACTTTAAGGGTTAGGATCTGAACTGAAATCTGGAATTATTTTCTAGAAGTAACACTATCTCCTTTTAAGATACACAGTGGTCCAACCCCTACCATTCTGTGATTCTGTGATTGTACTTGCATGTACCTGCACCAGCATTACTTAATATCATCCAGCAGCCAAGAGACTGCTTTGCATAAAACCTGATGATCTCAACTTCAAAGTGTTTCTTACTACATCAAATAAAATGGGAAAATCACCTAATTTTAGACACTAAAAACTGCTGTTGTACCGCGTTCAATGCTGGACATAGGTACTGCTGATAAACAAGGGTGATCAACATCACACAATTACATTCTTTCACTTTCCTTGGTGTCTCCAAGCAGGGACTGACAGTTGAGTGGGTTGAAAAGTAATAAAAATGGTAGGACAAAACATCACTAGCTCATTGTTTTTTAGGAAACATTCTTGCTTCATGCATTACCTAGCTAATGCCAGTCCAGAACAGATCATAAATCTGTGAGACAAAGCCACCAGCCGTCTTCAATAAAACATAATGCAAACTATTGGACAGCTCATGAAGTTTCTGTCAGGTATGTGGGACCTCAGCAACAGCCCTTAAACTCCCCAAAAGCTGTCCCAACCCACAGCACATTGCTATCCAAGGGCCTTGCCATTTAAGCACACCATTATCTAAACCCCTTCAGAAATCATCTGTGGAGACGGCTACACTTGTCCTGCTGTTTGGCCAGCTTCTGGCATAGCACTCTGTCCCTGCCTAGCTTAATCCTGACCAAAGCAGACAGTGACAAGCATGTGCCCGTTTTGCCCCGTGGCCTATTCCCTCGGCTTTTTCTGAGCCTCAGCTCCACAAAGCACGTTTTGCACTGCCTTCCTGGATAAAAGGCAAGGGGTCATGAGGGAAAGCGAAAAATATGGCCGAAAGAGCGGTATTATGCAAGAAGAGATGAAATGCAATAATAACTCATCCTCTCCTGGAGATTTCTCAAAACACATCTAGTTTGCAGGCTGGATTACAGAGAGTGTGAGGGCCAAGCAACCCAAAGGCACAATAAAGAGCCCCGGGGGCAGCCTTCTCAGCCCCGGGTCTCTGCTGGGGAAAACAAAAAGGGATGCTCACAGTCCAGGTGCTTTTTCTTGGGGCCCATCACTTCATGCGTGGTGGCTTTGCAGACGGCTCTGGCTACGGCTGATCCCGTAACGCTGTACTGAGCAGCTGCGATTCGATCTGTCAGCGTCTGACCCGACATCTTCGACTGGCGTGCCTGCTGCTGCCTGCTCTGCAGAGGCGGAAAACACGGGAGGGGAAGGGGAGATTCCGGGTTTATCGCCGAGGGGAGGCGGGGGAAGGGCACGGCGGAGACGGGCACGGACACACATGGACAATGCAACGGTCCTGTCGGGCAACTCGGCCGCTCCCGAGGCGCAGTTCCTCCCCCACCCCCCCACCCCCGTTGTGTAAGCCTTTGCCTGGCCAGAAGCCGCCTGGGGCAAAAAGAAAGGCTATTTCAGACGCTGCGGGGAAAGGATGATAAGGGAAAGGATCATGGTAGCGGAAGGAGGCTGCACACAAATAACGTAGGAGCCGCCGGGAACGGAGGGGAGGGGGAAAGGGCCCCCCACATACACGCACATCCACCTGCCCGGCAGCGCCCGGCCCGGCCCCGCCGCAGCGCCCGCCCCGCCGCCGCCCCGGGGGGAGATTATGATGGCACCGCTGCGCCATGTTATGCCCTCCCGGTGCCTCCCGCCGTCCCCGATGGGGAACCCCCCGCGCCGGGCGGCGGGTCGCCGCTGGATGCGGCGGTGCTCAGCGCCATACAGCAGCCCGGGCCGGCGCGGCGCGGCCGGGGAGGGGAGAAGAGGCTGAAGCGAGCGGCAGCGGCCGACCTGTCAGTGCGTCCTTCCCTCCCGTCCTCCTCCTGCTGCCGCCGCTTCGGGGAGGGCACCGCCGCCTTCCGCCGCGGCCGCTGCCCAGACCGGCCCGCCGCGCTGCCCACCGGCCCTGCAGCGCAGCAGCAGCACCCTCCCCCCGGCCCCGCTAGCCCCAGGTGCGGGGCGGGCTACCGCTGCCCCTCCCGCCGCCGCCGCCGCCGCCGCCGCCGCCGCCGGGGATGCGCTGGGCGTCCACGCCCGGGAGCTGCCGCTGCTATTTCCAGCCGGCGGCTTAATCCTCCCGCAGCCTAATCCCCGCGCTCTTGCCGCAGCAGCGCCGCCCCCTCTCCGGTGCAGAGGGTGGGACGGAACGGCACGGAGCGGAGCCGCCCGGTGCTGCCGTTGCCGCCGCAGGTCGGTGGACCCGCCGTAGTCAGGTGACCGACGCGGCCGGGCTTGCCCGGGACCGCCCGGTACCGTGGAGCACAGCCCCCCGCCCCGCCGCGCCTCTTAAAGGGGCCGCCGCAGCCCGCCAGCCGCTCGCAGCCCCCGCACGCCCTCTCTTCCCGCTGCCAGGAGCGGGGGTCGCCCGGTGGGGATCGCGGGAACCGCGTCTTAAGGGGAGAGCCGGAGCCACTGATGCTTCTTGCGCTGTCCGCGGTGTGGTCCTGATCTTAAAGCTTAAACTAACGCTGTGAGGGGTTAAAAACTGCACCTGCACTAGATTTCTCCACGGCTTTTTTTTTTTAAATGATGATATTATTGTTATCAAAGACGGCGAAAATATGTCCCCGGAAAGAATTTTCTTGCTGTTCTCAAAGATCTGCTAAAGGTCTTGGTTGCAAGGCAGGGCTACGCTAGGGAGGATGCATTGCCACGGTTTTACTGTGTAACTGAAGCCCGACGGAGTGATCTGTGGAGTACGGAGAAATGCAGCGTACATATATTACCATCAATTGGCTGAACTTAGTTTTGGAGTAAAGTGGTTTAAGTGGGTGGGGTCTAAATGGGGTGGTACTGGTGGCAATTACAGCGAGCAGCCTTTAGAACAAATTTCAGAAGACGATGTGAGCATGCCATTAATTAGCTGAAGAAAACAGTATGTACAGTCAGTATTGAGGGTTTGTGCATGTGAAGTGATAATTGGGTGGTGCTGCATACAAAGACATACGGCACCATTTTCATTTATTATGCCAGGAGCAGAATACTGACGAGGGATTGTGGTCTGTCACAGTATGAAACAGAAGCTTTTTTACTACTTTTTTTTTTCCTTTACCTAACAACTAAGAGATTTTAAAGTCCTGAAACCCTGAGAAGCCTGTTACAACAATGCACACAAGTTGAAGTTACCATTTCTGTGGAAAAATCTCTTCCAAAATAACTGTTCAAATGATGTCTCTGTCCAGAGTATTCCAGTTTCCAGGTTTTCACTGAGTCACAAAACGATAGAGGTTGGAAGAGAAAGATCATCTAGTCCAAGCACCTTGCTAAAGCAGGTCCACCTAGATCAAGTCACACAGGAACATGTCCAGGTGGGTCTTGAAGATCTCCAAGGAAGGAGCCTCCACACCCTCCCTGGGCAGCCTGTGCCAGGGCTCCCTCACCTCACAGTGACATAGTTTTTCTTTTGTTTAAATGGAATTTTTGTGTTCCAGCTTCATCCCATTACCCCTTGTCCTGTCACTAGATACAACAGAAAAAAGTGCTGCCCCAACTTCCTGACACCCACCATTTAGATATTTATAAATATTAATAAGATCCCCCCTCAGTCTCCTCCAGACTAAACAGCCCCAGTTCCCGCAGCTTTTCCTCATAAGGATCATCTTAGTGGCCCTGCACTGGCCTCTCTCCAGCACTTCCCTGTCCCTCTTGAGCTGGGGAGCCCAGAACTGGACACAGGACTCCAGATGAGGCCTCACCAGGGCAGAGGAGAGGGGGAGCAGAACCTCCCTCCACTTGCTGCCCACACTCTTCTTGCTGCATGCCAGGCTGCCATTGACCTCTTGGCCATGAGGGCACATATATCTCCTTCATTGCTGCAGAGGACATAGAGACCTTGGGATTCCAAGATTAAAAGGTTTTCCCAAATGCAGTGTTTGAATATGGAGAGAGCTTTAATTTCAAAAAAAAAAAAAAAAAGATACAAAGCATATGTCACTAACATCTAGCAAACTTTGAATGTTCCACTAAGTGGGAGTCACATATTCCAAAGGAAAGAACATGTCCATGCTTCTCAGCTCTGTTCAGTAGCGAGTGGCAAATGGAAAAATTCTGGAGTTGTACAGAAAGATAATATAACACTATGTTCCTTTGCATTGCTATAGTCTACTGTTAAAGTACAGACACATTTTAGTAGCATTTCAAATTGTGTTTCATTTACCACAGAAATGTTAACTTCTACTCCTTCAAATGCATTATTAATGGAGTGACTGGGGAAGATACAAGCATGTCTTAGCACAGGCACACAGTTTTTCCTCTGTTCTTCATGATCAGTTATTAGGGTCATAGTGCCAATTGATTTCAGAAGAAAGGAACAGTTGAGATCGACAGATACTTCATGTTCCATTATTGGCATTAAGAATGACTCTGAACTTGATAATATAGACAGAAGTTTAGAATGGCCTGACTTTCAAAAATAAAGAAAATTTCTTTTTAACTAGTTTTTTGTACAAGAAAAAATACACAAAAATATACAGAAAACATCAGAAATTTAGAGTAGCTTTACTTGCTAAAAGCAGGGTAATTTTCAACTTTAGGCTGTGCAAAGTATTTAATTAGTAATGCAACTTTTTATTAATGTCTTAGTGTACATTTTCAGTGTGAAGGGCTGGATGCTTTCTGAACTAGTCCATATCATAGAATCATAGAATGGTAGGAGTTGGAAAGGATCTCTAAAGATCATCTAGTCCAACTCCCCTGCAGAAGCAGGTCCACCTAGGTCAGGTCACACAGGAACGTGTCCAGGTGCATTTTGAAGACCTCTGGAGAAGGAGCCTCCACACTCTCCCTGGGCAGCCTGTGCCAGGGCTCCCTCACCCTTATAGTAAAGAAGTTTTTCCTTAAGTGAAATGTTTTGTGTTCCAGTTTGTGTCCATTACCCCTAGTCCTGTCACTGGACACTACAGAAAAATAAGTATTGTCCCATCTTCTTGACACATAGCACCTTTAAAAAACTTGTAAGTATTAATGAGTTCCCCTGTTTTTTCTTGGCTCTTTGTAACTGTGCTTTCAAGACCCTAAAGGACAAAAGATAAATTCATGACAAGCTGAACAGCCATTTTGAGACAAATGATCAACTATGATTCTGAACTGAATTTGAAATGAGATAAAAGAGTAGTTTTGTGTTAATCTCACATTCAGGCACCCATGTGGACAGAAGGAGGTATGTCTAGAGGCTGATTCATCACACCTCACACCTGAATTCTGTGCCAGAAATGCCTGTGTCTCAGGTGATGTAAAATATGTGGGGTTTTACTCTTAGGTCTTCAACCAGCTTCATTGCCCTTTCCTCTGGCTGTCACAACCCAGGCAAAGGTTCAGACTCTGTCCTGTTTATGTCCAAGCCAGCATCAGGCCCAGCACAGTTCCTTTGCTTCTCCCTCTTGCTCTTAGGGCCAGTGGTACACAGAGCTCCTGGAAAGGCTGGCTGTAACCATAGTGATAGCAGCAGTCCTGAACAGATCTGTTTATCTCTGGAAAAGTGGGAAAGGGGAGAAAAAGACTTTTCAAAGGAGGAGCATCCTCCTGACTTTATATGAGGTCGATGCAGCCAGGTAGGTAGCCGTATTCTCCTCCCTCTACAGGCACCTGCAGTAGAAGTTGCAAAATACTGGCCAATACCCAAATTTTGAAATACCCAGGAGTTTCTATGCTTCTGCTGTTAAATATAACCACATTGCTTTGTCTTGTGTGTCTTCTGTCCACAATAATTCATTCAGTCTCTGTACTCATCCTTCTTAACAGCTGTTGCAGTAGTTCCTCTGGTTATTACCATAAAAAGCAACCATGAGAAATTAAAGCAGATTGTCAATTTTCCAGTCAGAAGGATGGCCTTAGAAGAATGGTCAATGTAGTCATCCATCCCAAGTAGTGTATCTGTTCAGTTTTGGTGAATCACTTGAATTACTGACTCTAAGAGAAGAACAATACCCAGTGGTAAGTGTACAGGATAGGAGGTGTGAGTACATACTGTATATCCCATAGGAAATGCCTTTTTTGTGCATTTGAAGAGCTTCAAAAATTAAAAAGATCATTTAGATGAGGGAGAGGATTAACATGTGAGACAAAGTCATGCAAAGAGTAGCTAACAGGCTCTTCTACTGGTCAAGCTGAGGTCATGTTCTGCAGAATATGGAGAGATTGGCATATTGCAGGGCTGATGATTACACAAAGGTGGTAACTGGCACGTGTTGTGCTGTTGTGTACAGCTATGTTCCTTCCCCTTGTCCAGCATGCTGGTTGGTTCCCACAAGGACAGCCTTAAAATCTGTATAATCTTAGAGACATCTGTTGTCTGTTGCATTAGTGGACTTGGTCACCCACAATAAAAGGATAACTTTTGCTGCTGGAGTAGCTTTTGGCTTGGGTCTGGCGATAACACCCAAGTTAATAGACTGGAAATGGGACAGATGGACACATGTATCTGAAATGGTGCAAAAGTCTTGTAGTCACTAAAGTCAGTACCTGTGAAACACCTCACTCTTTGGTATTGATTTTGGTCATTAATTCTATAATCCAGTAGAGCCTCCAATCCAAAAGTTTGGAGTTCTGAAATGCGTTGCACATCCACACAATAGACTCAGGCTAGGTGTAAATTTGTCTTTTATACCAAGCACCAATCTTATTCTATGAATTTATTTGTACAAGCCTATATACTAAAAGCCACCTAACTTGCTGCTTCTATAGGTAATGTGTATTCTAATATATTCAGTGTTAAAACAGCAGCTTTATGTTAATATTAGACAGATGTGAGAATAGGTTTTATTAAAGCCCACGGGTCAGTTTAAATACAGAGAGAAAGGGAACATCTGCCAAACAATTTAGGTTTTACAGGCATTAGCATGAAACAGATTTGTAGGAGTATACAGAAACAGATAATTTACTACTAGTTGCCTTTTAAAATGTATTACTTGTTGACCAATTGACTGTCCTGTCTTTGAACAGAAACTAACTCTGAAGGCATTGATCATAGCTGCATCATTTTCTCGAAGAGGGAAGGATGATGGCTGAAATAGAGTCCAAGTTTTATTTCTCCACGTGCCACAGAAATTGTGATCTGTGGAACAAGCAACAGACTTTTAACCTACCTTGACTTCATGGTCATCAATTATTTTCTGTTGAAGCAAAACCAACTTTTGGGATTGTTTTGTGAAGATGCATTATGTTGTTATTCATACAAAGTGCCAGCATTCTTGATGTTGGTGGTGAATTGCTGTTGTATTAATAATTGCAATAATTGTACAATGGTAATAATTGTATTTTAATACAATAGTAGTTGCGTCCTGGCTATGGCCATCATGTACAGAGCCAGGGATGCTTCACTGACTGTCATTTGTCTGGCTTCTGTTTGTTCTGCCAGTGCAAGCATTACGCTGCTGTTGCTTACATTAAGGGGATGCAATGCCAGTGGTGCAAACAATGGCTGAGAAGCAGTTAGCAATGATGTGCAAAAGAGAAAGCTTCTCTATATTCTTCCAAAAAGAAAAAATTGTCAATAGAAGGCAATTTCATTTCTTACTGTGCTAAATCAGTAAAGCATAGCTGCTTTCCTGAAGCCTAAGCCTGGTCTTTTACCTACTTGTCTGGCTTTCTGCAGCAAATCTAGCTGGCAAATCTTCCATTTCTGCAAAAAGGGAGGCTTCTTTTAAACAGTAACTTTAGCATGAGGAATACTTTTTTATAAATTATACGTAGTTGCAATATGTTGTTATTTTACATGTTGTCCAGTATCTGCAGGAGCTGATGTACAGAGCGTTAGGCAAAAGCTATTAAGTCTGTGGGCCTTCAGCCAAGGCCACCAAGGACAACCCACCTCCTGTTCAAGAGCTCTGCCAGGTGACGTGAACTGTTTATTTCAGCTTTTTTTTTGCATCCTAGAGACAGATTTTAATCAAATAAGAAGTTGGTGTATTATAGAAAGAAGCTGAAGTACAAGGAAGAGGTTGCTGAGGTTCAGCATCATGCATTTTCCTCACAGCCAGTGGAAGTGTGGTACCATCCAAATTTCAGGGCTGAGCTTTCAGCCACATACTGTGTGCCCCGTCTGCTGCTGCTCTAGGCTTAGAAACACACAGCTGTACAGGAAAGTGACAGCAAAGTCTTGGCAAAGTCTGCTAAGAAATTTCTGAAGTTACCATTCCAATGACAGATTTGTTCAATGGAGGTTCAATAAATGTCAGATATATGTCAGATAAAAGTCAAATTTTAAACCTGGAGGGTAGAATAAGTTCTAAGGGGAAAGAAAGGCACATATTTAATAGGGTATGGAGGTTATTAATTGTAATACCTTGTGACAAAAGATGACCTCTGTTCACTTGAAAATATGCTGGATTGGGCAATTAGATACATGAACATATGCTAAACTTATATATGCTGATATCTATATCATAGTAACTTTTTTTCTCTGTTTTTAGCATTACTTAATCCCTAATATTTTAATAGTTCTGGTGTTTTCAGTGCACATTAGAATTGTGCTAAGGCCTCTGAGCATAAAGCCCTGTCAGCTAAGACCAAACTCTTCAGCTATGCTTTTGAAGCAGTGATGTGCCTGATATGGCTTGGTATGTCCTCACTTCCTACTCTTCCAAGCTTGAAGTTGCTCTTTAACTGAATCTGTTCACCCACAGGAGGCTACCTTTGGTTGTACTGGCTTCCATTGGAAACTGAAGGGCTGTTTCAGTACTGGGATGTAATGTAGTCAGTCAGTTCCTTGACTTCATGCCCTATACATGTCATTGGTCTTGCACAATGTTGACTGTGTCACAACCATATAAAGGACTAAGCCCTTCTGATTTTGTATTGCTTGGTAAACAGGGACCATTACCCACACTTTAATACAGTCAAGTGCATATACCTAGAAGCAAATCCTATAAGATTACTTGCTGGAAAGCTTTTACTCTGAAAAAGGATTAAGGGTCATAGCAGGCAAACAACATATTTGAACTTCCAGCAGGATGCTGTATGGAAAGACCTGGTCAGACTTATTGCTTTATAATCAGATACCATCAACAGGACTAGGCTGTGATTTTCATTTCTGTCTATGACATGGATGGCATCTGCACTTACAAAACTGCTTAAATTCTGATTTTTATGTCATCTTTAAAGAACTTTGAGAAAATTGCCTAGTGTTAGGATTGATAGAGAGATCCATCTATCCCCTCATGATAGACATACAGAGCATGACTGCAGGTGGCTTTCCATAAAGGGGAAACACATCCATACCTCCCTGAATTAGCTAAACCATTTGATAAAGGAAGAAACAGAAGAGAAGAAACAACTTTCTTTATCAGTAGCACCTGTAAGAGGTAAATTCTGGCATTTTCTTCTGCCCAGCCACAGATATTGCTACTATTTCTGTAGAGAAAGAGATGCAATCTTTTGTACAGGATGGTTGGTTCAAACTGCATCCAAGCCAAAAGAGAGATTTTTCCACTGGCTCTCACAGGAGCAGGACTGTATTCAGCCTGTTTTCAATCTCCAATCCTGACCCAGAGTAGTGTAATCAACAGTGACAAATCTAAGTCTCCATGCTCATTTCTTAGTTCACTGTACAAAAAATGATCACTTATTTGGAAATAAAACCCCATAAATTCCATCATAGGAGGAAAATTGGCCACTCCTATGTTTGCACACACACCGTGCAGGTAAGTAAGTAGAATCATAGGATGGTAGGGGTTGGAAGGAACCTTTAGAGATCATCTAGTCCAACCTCCCTGCAGAAGCAAGTCAACCTAGATAAGGTCACATAGGAGCATGTACAGGCAGGTCTTGAAGACCTCCAAGGAGGGAGACTCCACACCCACCCTGGGTAAGCATAGGCATTGTCCAGTGAAACTTCGATGCTCAATGCAGCTCTTCCTCCAGCAGTGCTGTCCAGTGCACATAATGGGACCATGTTTGCTTGCCTATAGGGTGTTCCCCATCTCTTTTCTTGTATCTTCTGGTTGTTGATTTCCTTATTTCTTCAAAGCTTATACTTGAATAGAAATCCACAAAAGCAGTGCTCAGCTTCTTGAAAATCAGGAAAAAACAGAGGCATGACTTTGGCACTGATGAGTTAAGTTTCATTCTGAAGACAGTAGCAGGAATGTTTCCTCGTAGGCTACACTGTAAGACAATCACAAGTGTATTTCCCACAGCAGGTACAGAACTTGAGGTTAGTTAGCAAACTAAAATATTATTTAAAGACAATGTATCAAAGTCAATTTCTCCCTGAGTTTTGTGCAGTTGGGTAAGAACAATGTTGACTGCTCAAAACATACAAGATATGTTTATATACAAGATATGTTTATATAGAAAAGATGTTTATATAGAAAAGATACAAAATATCAAAAGAGGCATTTAACCATCATCTTCAAATAAACCAGACTGTGCTTATCCTGCTGCTACAGAATACTCAATATCAGAGGAAAACAATTGCTTCTTAATTACTTTGTGTAATTTCCTGATGTCATGTTGAGTTCAGCCTATGGGATGAATGAGCCCAACGTTATTGAGGTTTCTCAATCTTTGTTTAGCTGTCTGGTGAAACAGCCTGTTTTCTACAAGTGCTGACTGCCAGTGCTCTCCTGGGAAGCAGTGGTACTGTGAGTATCTTGCATCTCTAGAAAGTGGTGTTGTTTTTTTTAAGATCATAGAATGGTAGGGGTTGGAAGGGACTTTTAGAGATCATCTAGTCCAAACCCCCTGCAGAAGCAGGTTCACCTAGATCAGGTCACATAGGAACATGTCCAGGTGGGTCTTCAACACCTCTAAGGAAGGAGCCTCCACAACCCCTCTGGGCAGCCTGTGCCAGGGCTCCCTCACCTCACAGTGACATAGTTTTTTCTTATATTTAAATGGAACTTTTGTGTTCCAGCTTCATCCCATCATCCCTTTTCCTGTTGCTAGATACAACAGGAAAAATTGATGCCCCAACTTCCTGACATCCATCATTTAGATATTTGTAAATATGAATGAGATCTCCCCTCAGTCTCCTCTTCTCCAGACTAAACAGCCCCAGTTCCCGCAGCCTTTCCTCATAAGGAAGATGCTCCAGTCCCCTGATCATCTTGGTGGCTCTGCACTGGACTCTCTCCAGCAGTTCTCTGTCCCTCTTGAGCTGGGGCACCCAGAACTGGACACAGGACTCCAGATGAGGCCTCACCAGGGCAGAGTAGAGAGGGGGAGAAGAACCTCCTTTGAATGGCTGGCTACACCAAGATTGACAGGAGCAAGTTATTGACCCTGCCTGAGATTAGAAAAAGTATATGTGGGGGTTAATATTGTGCCAAATTTGGCACAATAGGGAACTCAAAGCTAGAACTAGAAAAATCATGCTTTTAAGCATGCAGAATTACATATGCAACCTGCATGGTTTAATCAAGAAATGCTGCTTCCAATGGGAAGAATTATTGAAAATGATCTCTAGGAGTAACTGTTATGAGGCACACGGCTTGATACTCAGATTCTGTCAGAGTGAAGCCAGAAAAAGAAAGCATAATAGGGCCTGCAAGAGCAGGAGGCTAAGGATGATTACCAATACTTAGGCTTGAAAGAGAGGAACAGCCCCTAGAAGCAAACACGAATTGAGACCAAGAGGTGGACAGGGATTGCCTATCTGACCATGTGTACTGAGCTACTTATTCATGTCCCTGGGTGTATAATCAAGTGCCTATATGGAAGACTTCACTGTAGTAACTGATCCAGATCTAGCATGAGTCTCATTTGTAGTTGTTGCTAATAGAAAAATTATGGCTGTTAGTGTATTGCATTGATTGTTGACATTTTTGCTTCATAATGTGCTTTAGCCTTCAGTTCTATGGAGTTCTCCATTCAAAGAGCCCCAAGTACTTCACAAATGCTAATTTAACCTCTTGACTTCACTGTGTGAAAGGTAATTATTATTACCCCCAGCAACTGTTGAGGAAGTGCTTACCACATTGCCTGCACTGCTAGGGACTTTCTATAATAAGCTGTTTGGTGCTGGAGGCCTAAGGAGCAACACTAATAGAGGGCTATCTTTGTTCAGTGTGAAACAATTCTGCTAGTAAATCTGTAAGCAGTGAGTTCAAAAAATGGACAGGAAAATGCAGCTCAATGAAAAAAAAATAATTAAAAGACACAAGTATGTCATATAGGAAATACATATGTCATGTTATACTCCATTTGCATTTTGGTGTACAAACAGTATGAATAAGCACACGGATGCATATGTGTGGTTTTCAGCTGTGTAAATGGCAGTTAATGAGTGTTACAGTGGCAGAGAACATGGAAGTTTATCCTTTTGCATCTTTTTTTTTGCATTTACAGTGTCAGACTTAGCAGATGAGGGCAGAACACTCAGTATTTGTGGGTGTCTCATCTTGATGAGTTTGACTAGGACTGCTGGAGAGAGACGCCAGCTCCCTGCATAATGCTAACATATTTATATTGATACATGTTTCCAATAATTAAATGTATGTGTTTATGTTTCTTTAGTAAGCATTCACAGGAAGGAACAGCCACTCCTGTATAACATGCAGGATTAGACACTTTTTTTACTTAAACCAAATTTCACAAGGCTATTTGATACCTACTCATGAAAAAGATGGAATGCACACACCATTCCTTTAAACTTGGAATGTGTGCATTTTATGTACGTTACTAGCAGTATCATTGTTAAAGAAAGGGGTTTTTTTATGGGAATAAACTGGTCTTTCTCAAGATTGATCTTGGAGAATTCGCTGAATTTGCTATGAAAGTTTGATATCCAGAATGCTTGATAGTCATTGTGATCTTCAATAATGACTTTGGAATAGATGTAATGAAGTGGAATAACTCATTTAGATTGCATCTTGTCAACATCATTGTTAATTTAAACCATCCGATTTTGAAGATTAAAAGTAGCTGTTGATGATCTGCATTGGCAAACAAAGAACTGAGTGTAACACTGGGGCTGGATTTCCAGTCTGCTGCCACCTTTTCATGCTACTCCTGCCCCATAAAGGATTTGGAAACCTACCAGGATCATCCCACAACTATTTCTAGTGGCATAAAAGCAATATATGGATGGCACTCTGCCTCTTTTCAGCTCTACAGTAGGAAAGATGGTTGATCTACAGTGTGACTGCATCTTGGTATCTAGCAACAGGACAAGGGGTAATGAGATGAAGCTGGAACACAAAAGTTCCATTTAAACATAAGAAAAAGCTATTTCACTGTGAGGGTGAGGGAGTCCTGGCACAGGCTGCCCAAGGAGGGTGTGGAGGCTCCTTCCTTGGAGGTCTCTAAGACTCGCCTGGACATGTTCCTATGTGACCTGATCTAGGTGACCCTGCTTCTGCAAGGGAGTTGGACTAGATGATCTCTAGAGGTCCCTTCCAACCCCTGCCATTGTATGATTGATTCTATGAGTCTATGATTCTATGTGTGACAGTAATGGGGACACTTCAGCCCTTCATCATGGCTCTTCTAACCTGTATCAGGCATCCAAAACGAATTTTAACCATCACTGCAATGCATCAAATAGACAATAGCTCAGCTGTATTGATTAAACTAGTCCTAAATTACATGGCAAGCCTGTATTTAAATTGCTACAGCAGTTGATAGAGTTACTTCAAACCATTAAAGATTGCCATAGCATTTAGACTAGATGGTATGAGGCAATGCACGAATGCCTCTGAATGCTCTGATTTTCAGTGTGTTGATTCTTTGCTGCACTCAGATGTCCTTGAAATGTTATTGAACTGCCTCACAAAATCCTAAAGGAATAAAAAGAACTTTGCTTCTGTATCACTAGCTCACAATCTGGGAAATGCAAAACCAGAACTCTTCAGGCTTGCTTTTCTATTGTGCACTGGCAGCAAAAGGTCATGAGGTAACACCCCTTTACCCAAATATATAGGATGTAGGCAGCCTCACTCACACATCCCTCACACACTTAACGATTCTATGCACTAGTTACCTGGCAGGGTTAATGTCCAATTGCTTTGTTTTACAATTCAGCCTGGCCTAGTATTGCCATAGAAATTTTTCATATAGATGCATTAAAAGAGAATGAAATGTAAGTGGAGGGTATATAAAAGATGGTAATAGGGGATGTTAAAATTTGGCAGATTTTCTGTTATGTTTTTGATGCAGACATAAAAGAACTTGGGTCTTACAGGCTTCATTCACAATCAGTGGTCTGAATTACAGTAAGTGTAAGACCTTGCAAAAGGCTCTGCAAGAATGATACGATTCATCTGAGACAGAGTGTGGTTAAGGAAGGCATAAGTCTTCATGAAGCTCAAGCACATTCTGTTTACAGTGCAAAATCCCCACAAATTCAGGAATCCAAAGAACCTGGATACAAGAATGTAGGTTTCTTTTAATTACACTTTTTGTCATTTACATTTCTGTAAAGCATTATAAAAACTTTCAGAAATTTTGCTGTTCATGGATGTGGAAGTGAGGTTTAATTATAACCTTTGTTGTGAACCCTGACATGCAAAAATGTAAGCAAAATTTTTCTCTGAAACTTGTTGAGCACTGAAATTTTTACTGAAATTTGTTGATTTTGGACAGTTGGATGAGGTGGATTCTCCAGAATTCCATAAACTTTGTCCTGGCTGATGTCCAATCCAGAAAAAGAAGACAATCCATGTGATATTTTAGGGGAATATTATACAGCTATATGCTCAAGTGCATGTGCATCTTCAGGTTGTGGGTTTCTTTCAAAGCAAAGATAACTAAGCATTTCTTCTCCATGTAACATACATGGTAAATAAAGAATTAAGTAATGTTTTTGTGTGTCTTTGCATATATTCCAGCTTGAGCCTTGCATATATTCCAGCTTGAGTCATTGTATTTCTATTCTTCCCAAAGGACAGTATTAATTACAAAAATTCACAGCAAAGAGAAAATGAAATTGTGTATTCGTAAAACAATAATAAACCCCACGGTGAACCTGCTTCAAGCACCCACTCGAGGGACAAGTGAAAAAATCAACTACTTAACATTTAATGATCTGAGAAAGATGAGTCACTCAGCTTGAAACCAGTTGAGAATACTTTGGGGATAGCTTCTTGAGAAGTTATCTAAACAAGGAATACTTTCATGTTCCTTTCTACATTACCTAACGTGTAAATATTGTCATGAAGAGAGTAAACAATGTGAAATTGTCTTAGAAAAATAAACACTGGGGGGGGAAAAAAACCCAATCAAACACAAAGTATAAAAAAAGGAAAGAAGCTAGACACTTGTAAGTGGGGAAGCACGAGATCATTACAGAAACATGGCTCTAGTTCTCACTCAGAAGGGTGGTGTCCTTGTCTTTGTTTCTATATTCTGTAACCTTCTTCAAAGTTACATGTGGTGTTAGTTCTCATTTACACTCTTTTTGTCGTAGCAGAGTCCATTGCTCTGATAAAATCGTAGGTTTGAGATCTAGCTCTGGAACTGTGATTCATTTGTCAACATTTGGACAGCTATCTGAGCTATTTATCTGCTCTCTAGCCAAGACGTGGCAATTCTGAGGTACAGTCCATCTTGTGGTAAAATGCATGTCTTCAATAAAGAACAGAAGAATCTCATGTATTTCTCTCCCCTGACAATAAAATGACAGTAATGAGCTCACACACACACAAATATCCATGGTGTGGGCATCTGAAGTGACCTAAGATTAATCTTAGTCCTGGCTTCACTAATATAATTAAAACTCCATGGCCTTTACTTCGCTGTTAACACTGTTATTATCCCTGAATGAATGATGTGAAGCAGAAACAATGGGATGGAACATTTGAGAAGTATTAGCTCTAAAAAGCACCTCTCCAGTTCCTTTGTATGCTTCCACCAAAGATTTCAAGAGTGTAACCAGTTCCTTTTAGCTGACAATTTCAGAAGCTGCTGAAGTGCAGGATGAGCACCTGGTCTTCTGCAGTAATAAAGGCTTCAGGCTGTATCAAAGGTCACAAAACCTGAGACCTGCTGAGCTGCTGAAAATACATCAGATCACTTTTGTTTGCAGTCCTCTTTTAAACAGGAAAAAAAAGATTTTTAGTGGAGGTAAAATTAGAGCTCTCCACAAATTCTGAGTAAATGGGCTTTAATATGCTTCCTTGAAACTGAGTGGGAGAGGTGGGGAAAGAGAAGGGAAAGGAAATTCCCTCTGTTTCACAGATACAGATGGAGAAGGAACAGGACATCTGCTCCTCCAGCGGGCAGCAGTAGTGGCTGCTTCCCTGGAAGAGACCATCAGGAGAGTTTCTGACCTATTTGTGCCATGTCCTTTTATCTCCTGCTGCTTATATGATCTAGTAATACTAGAGTACAGAAAGTTACTGTGGTCTATTCAGCTGTCTGCATACCTGTTTCAGGGACTTCCCTCTTGCACCGCTCAGGCACCCCACAGGCTAATCCCCACCCTGTCCATACAGCTGCATAGGATGGGTAAAAGCATTTTAGCTTAATACTACCACCTCGTTTTCTCAGCAAGCTACCTTTAGTATATGACAAATTTTACTAGAAATACAACACTAATGTCTTCCTCTAGTGTAAATCAGAGGGGTTTTTTTTCTCTTAGGAGAAGAAAATGTCTGGAAAATTTAGGGAAGACATTCTGTGCTGTTGTACCCAGTTCCACGACACTTAGACCTGTTGGCAGCTCTAGTGCCTTTTAGGCAGGGTTACCAGAAGAAAATTTAGTGAGGGACTCTGTGTGTGTGTGTGTGTGTGTGCAAGTGCACAAGTGTGCAAACAAGCACATAGAACGTGATGGAGATTTTAGAGATCACACAAAACAAGAAGTCACCACAACACATGGAAGTATACAAAGATGTGCCCACACAGTAGCCCTCGGTGCTTTTTCTAAGCTTATACAAACTTGAGAGGAAAAAAACACCTTTCCTTGAAGGAGAATAGAGTTTAATTTGCTTATATGTAAGCACCAGAGAAGCAACTGGTAGGAAAGATGCAGGTCACTGCATGTATCTACTGCAAAGTCCCTTATTGTGGAAGGTGAGCACTGACTGTGAGACTGTGAAGTTATTCTATGGTGGGAATAAAAGTTTAGGACAGCATCCTGAATATGTTTAGATTTCATTTCCTCAATTGTTTCCTTTCCTCAACTTGCATAGAAGTGGCAGACATATATCACAACATACACTGCCACAACACCCTTGCAACAAATAGCTAATGTATAATCTTATAGTGTTTGCTTCATCTAATATTTCTCTCAACAACTTAGTACCTTCTGTGACTTCAAAATGCATTTCTTCCATTTAGTTCTGTAGTTTAAGAAAGCAATGCTTTCTCTGCCAGTATGTAAATGTTGATAAATATTATTCTGCCTTCTGAAATTTAACTTTTTAAGAGTAACAGATGACCAATAAAGTACATATTTCATTCCAGACTACCGTGTCATGTTCCCATAATAAAATAAGGTGATGGTTATCACCAGCTAGTCAGCATTCTTGCTACAGCTAGACATAATTCTACTTTTACTATTAAAAAACAATCATGGGACAATTCACCACTCTAAACCTTGAATTAAGGCCAATTTGTGTACATGTGGGAGATGCTAATCTTTTTTTTTTCCCTTTTCTTTTTAAAAGTCTGTAAGACCAAGGAACAGAGCTAAATACAACATCATTGATTTTGTATGCCTGTCTTCTGGCTCACTTGTCATGGCAGTGTTCAGAGCATGCCAAGCAATGCTTTTTTTAAAAGATTTAGATCTTTTTCCTGATTTTTTCCTCTAAAATCCAACTCATTCTGTCATTGGTAGGACTAAATGTTAACAATGCACATCAGTGCAGTTGTTAAGATAAAAGTGTGTATATATATATATTTAAAGAGTTATTAAAATAAACTGTCATTTAATTCAGCAGGCTAACAGTAAAGGCTAAGTCTCATTTGCCTGCCTTGCTTATGTGAGTTATTACATTGCAATGAGATTAGTCACCTAGCATAAGTAGGAGTTGGTTCTGTAACAAATCTGCAAACACACACACAAAAATGGAGTTAATCCTGAAATACCATTTTTAGCTTGCTCCCATTGTGTCTCTTTAATATTATAGAGGTCTCCTAGTAGTGACAGTTTTAACCTTGGCTCTCTTGCTTCTTGAGACATGAAGCCAACCCTTCAGCTGAATGTTTTTTTCATAGTTTAATATCCCCATCAGTTTTGCTTGAAAGCTGGGCTAAAAAAAATGAATAATAAATATTATGAGAGCTGGTTAAAGAAAGCATTGCATCGAATCTGGGTTGCTCCCAGCTGTCTTAATTGAACAAAGGGAAAGTTTCCAAATACACCTTCTATATTGTCTGGCTGCCTTAAAGGTTCTCTGAATCCAGAAGAAAAAGTCCTTCTTCTCTAAAAGAGATACTGTAAATAAACCCTATTAAAATCTGTTGCATGAAGTTAGATTGGAAAGAACATAAATCCATTTATTTCATTGCAAGTTGTTATCAGAATTAAGAAATATTATGCATCTGGTTTGGTGTTGGAATAGATAACAGGGTTCTAGTTTTTGTCACTGTGTAGTTTTGCATGTGGATAAAAATCTGATTTTTAAAAGCAACAGGTCTTGTTCTTATTTGAGTAGATGTAAATCAGTAAAAGAACTGACATGATTTCTTAGCAATGTGGAAGTCAATCTGCAAGGTCTGGCCCCAAATTGAAACGAGTGCTGCCGATACCTAGAAGTATTAGAAGAGAGCCAGCTGGTGGCATCAAAATAATCATCTGGAGCTTGAATTATTTCACCATCTAGAGAGAAGATAAACCTGAAACACGGTGTTTCATTGAGTCACATCATCCCTTCGATACATCACTCCATGGCCATGGATCTGAAGCAACTGAAGGGCAGTGTAGGTTGTTGACTCTTAATGAAAAATACTCCAGCCTTATGATATTGGTACTTTCTGGCAGTGGGATAGGGTTTCTGCATCCTTTAACTGCTAGGTTAAGGTGGGGAGGTGGTGGAGAGGTGTTGTGGTTCAAGCCCAGCTGGCAACAAAGCACCACACAGCTGCTCACTCACTCACCCTCCCCACACCTCCCCTAAGATGGGGAGGGCAGTTGGAAAAGAAAAGCAAAACTTGTGGGTGAAGATAAGAATAACAACTACACTACAATAAAATGTAAAAACTGTAAGAAAAATAAAGTATAATAATAGTAACTAAGGGAAACAAAACCCAGGAAAAAGACAAGTGATGCCCAATACAATTGCTCACCACTCGCTGACAGATGACCAAGCAGTGATCTACCCCACTGGCCAACTCCTCCCAGTTTATATACTGGGCAGACATCCTATAATATAGAATAGAGCTTTGGCTAGTTGGAGTCAGCTGTCCTGGCCATGCTCCCTCCCAGCTTCTTATGCACACACTGGCCTCCCCCACAACAGTCCACTCACTGGTGAGACAGGGTGAGAAGCAGAAAAGGCCTTGATGCTGTGCTAACACTGCTCATCAATAACCAAAACGTCTCTGTGTTATTAACATTCTCTTCATCATAAACCCAAAAGATAGCCCTGTAGCAGCTACCAGGAAAAAAATTAACTCTGTTCCAGCTTAAACCAGGACAGCAGGGCCCATGAGAGAGGCAAAATGAAGCTTGGGGTAGCAAAAAGCCTTGCAAGGACTTCTCATGGCACAGAGGATCAGCAATGCAATGGTTGTTAGCAGCTGTTAGCATCCTCACCTTCTGTATTTTGAAACACAATATCCATACCTTATTTAGCAAAAATGAGTACATCCTGGTTTTACCTGGTGTGGCACTCCTAGAGCCTGCTCTGGCTAGACCCAGTGGTGGGACATCAAGGACCTTCCAGAGATTGCTATGTAAGGCTGTGAAGGCAGTGCTCATGTCATTGAAGGCAGCTGTTTATATGTCATGTGTAAGAGCCTGTGCTCCCACTGTGACACCAAAGATTTTCCCATACAGATAGTACCCCAGTTACTCAGGAGCAGCAGAAACAGGTGATTTTCATAGTAAATAAGGCTGTGCAGATGAAAGCAGTGCAAAAAGTATATATTTAAGCCAAGGGGAGTTGTTGACTATTATCTGTACATGACATTTCAGTCTGCTCACAAAAGCAATCTGGCTTACTTTATGTATAATTCCATGTCACTCAAATTGCAAGGCCATGGGAGCTGCTATTTGCCATTGGATGTACAGCAATTACACCCAAATTATACTAAAACATTAGCATATTTAGAATTTAGCATGCATAATAAAAGAATTTTGGTTTTAAAGAGCTCTTCAGCCTCTTAAAAGTGAATGAGTGCTAAAATTAGGAGAGTAACACCAATTAACTAACTCGTGAGCAGAGTTAATAACGCAGTACCTGATGGCACAGTCACATCCTATTCATGCAGCACTTCTGCCTCATTTGGATGGATGGAGGATGGACAGACCTCACTGATGGGCAAGATAATCAAATATTCCACTTTTTAGTAATCTCAAGCCTTACTTAGACATTGTTAACATAGTTCTTCAAATCTGCTATTCACTTATTAATTTCCTCATGAAATTCACTACTCTGAGCTCTCTGCAGTAATATCACTGTTTACTGACATTAATTAACATATCCCTAAAGTTACTCTTCCCTCAATTTTATGGCCTGAGACCTGAGGCAGAAACACCTGAAGAACAGATGTTAAACTCAGAATTAGCAAGTATTGTCTAAATTTGCAGAATTGTCTAACTTTCAGAAGCTCAGAGCCAGTTTTCTTTCCCACGTGTTCAAATCACAGCTAGCAACCTTAAGTGCAGCTGTGAATGTTCAGCCCTTTTCTAATTTAGACCAAGATGTCTCCCGTTGGGCCACAAGAAAATGAAAAATGACAGAGGAAGGGATAGCATCAGTCTCTCCAGGGCACCATTCAATTGCCTGCAGTCCCCTGCCTCATTCGCTGCACATTTTATAACTTCTGGAGCTAGTGAAGCAGGAGTCACACTGACAACAGCTAGACCAGCTACATGACCCCAAACCCCTCTTTAATTACATGGCAGCATATGATTATTTTCTTTCCAGTTATTTTCAGTTATTCAGTACTGAGGAAGAATAATCTTTGGAAAAATACTGTAATAGAAACAGACCAAGTTGCACATGAACCTTCATTCTAGTATTTCCAACTACTGACAGCCTGGCTTTGCAAACTCTGCTTTCCCTAGTACCTCAACACACTAACATACCTTCACACTAACTCCATGTAAAGTATTTCAATTCTTTCTTAATAAGGACTTTATGTTTTTTCATTGTTATGCTCTGGAGAGGAACAGTCTTGTGGTGAAAGCCTAAGGCAAGGAAATGGGATATTTAGTTCCAGAATTGGTTCTGCCATAGACTTTCTTAGCGACCTTGGGCACTCCTTATCCTTGTTGTCATTGCCTTTCATCATCTTGAGGTTAGGACTAGCACAAGGTCTGCTTCAGGGTAGTTTTGTGAAGTTCAGCTCATTATTCTTGGTAGAGGGTCAGATTCTCAGGTGGAATGTGCTGTGAAAGTGTGAAGTACTGTGTAATAGCATGCTGCAATACAAGTGATGTTATGAAGCAGGGAGTTGGACTAGATGATCTCTAGAGGTCCCTTCCTATCCCTACCATTCTATGATTCTATGAAATCCTAACAATGGTATAATTGTTTTAAGAGATAAGCCTTTATAAATTCTTTACCTGCTTTACAAGGTCTCTTTATTGATTTCACTATTTCTCTTTATCCTGACCATGATGATGAGGTTCTGTTAGGTTCTGATGGCTAGTATAAAATGTCCAGCATTGCTGCTTGGCTTCAGAGCTGTATTTACCCAGAACATCAAGTAGATACATACAACTTGCCTTTAACTGGTTTGACTTGGAGCCTAAACAGAATTTCACCGTGGTTTTATGTATTTAATACCCTGCTTCTAGCAAATTCTTCACCTTTTCAGTTTACTATCATAGCCTTAGCTTCATCAAGAGTCTTGGCTACAGGAGCCTGACCCCACATGCTCCATTTTAATATGAGACTAACTTTAGTTGACACATGTAGTGATGTGGCTGCTACCTGAGAGACTTTTCTAAGGACATTCACCTTGTTTTTCCAAGTATGATTAAGCAGCACAAAATATCAATGAAGAATATTTAAACAGTATTGAGAATAAGCTAAGTGAAGCTGCTTTTCAGAGGTATCCCTGGGAATTACCATCAAATGTAAACCTTTCTAATGGGACTCTACATGGGATACATGGCTGCAGTGTATGCAATGCTCTCCATGATCTACAACAGATCTACAACACTCCTGGTCTGCAGAGGACAAGGACTGGCAACATGGTAATGATAAGGATTGGGCTATAGTACACATTGATTTGAACTATTTGTTTAACTGCATCAAAATATGTTTTAAAATAGCCCAAAGTAGTCTCATGCATCTGGGAACAATGCACTCAAGCTGTGTTTGTGTAAAGGAGATGTGTCTAGGAGAGGATGTGTAAAGGCCACCGCAGACAAGCAGCTTAGGATGAGAAACCAGCACCATACACCATGTGCTTGATGGCATTGCAGCTAGCAGAAGTATGGGTAGATAATGTTGTAGGTGGAGCTAGTGAGATGGATATTGAAACACCACACAGAGACCTTCATACTTGTCTATAGCAGATAGGGGAAAATGAAAGAAAGTGCAAAGGACAGAGAAATGAGATAATGTGCAGTTGTTACTTGGGGTAGTTAAAGATGTTAGAATTTTCAAAAGATATTAAATTAGAGTGATTGAGTACCTTTCTGGAGAAGATATGATATAGAAGTTTCTCCAAATTGAGAAGGAAAGCTGTAAAAAAATCAGTGTCTGGAATTTTAGACTGTGACAAAAGTTAGGCTCATTTTAAGTGGGATGGTAACTAATGATGGGAATATGTCACCACCAAGGATAGAGGTGTATTTTCTGTCCCTTTGAATTCACAGCTTGAATGCCATCTGGAGGATAGGCAGTAGTCCAACACAACATCAATATCAATGATATACAGTATGATCTAATGAACGCTTTTGGCCTGATGCTCAAGGATCTGAAGTTCATGGGAGTTCGGCCATTGACTTGAACGAGGGCAGGATTTCATCTTCTGTTCCCAAGGCTTTAATAATGGAAAAGGTATTAATTACCTCTGCTCAAATGAATGGAGGCAGAGCGGTGTGCAATGCCGTGGAGGAAAGCTGCCAGCAGAAAGCAGCAGTGATGCAAGTTGAAACCGACTTCTTCCTTTTTTTGCTCTTTAATGAGTATTTTCTGCATTTCAGCTGCACAGTCTCTTGAAGCACATCTGTGTGGTCAGTTCTAATTATAGAACACTTCTGGGATGTAACCCTGCGTGCAGTGAGAACAAGGGCTGCATCACAGGCTTTGGAAAGCAGCAGATGGGAGGGGAGATCCTAGTGATCTGGATTTTACCAAAAGAATGGATGCAATTTTGTTAATTGAAGGTGAGCAAAGTTGTCAAAGATGGGGCAATTTGAAGGTCATCTGCAGGATTAACAGCAGTGGAATAATTCTAGGCTACGGAGATGACTGCATCTCTGTCAATGAGCCAAGAGAAAGGACAGATTCTTCTGCTTCAGTGGGGTTGACTATTGCTTCAACTTCAGAAACTGGCTTGTTTGTATAGCTGCATTTAGATGCCTTGCCAGAAGTGAGGCTGCTGGCTATGTACTAGTTTCTTTTAATAAAGACATGTTCAAATGTTACAAATCTGCAAATGGTTCTTTCCTCTCTATCTCTGCAGCATACTCTGCACATAAAATGCTGGTCAGTTATTTAACCCTTTCCATGTTAAGAAGAGCTAGAATGTTTTCTATAATCTATACTATTTCTATACTCTGATAATGCTGCAGATACTGAAAGCATACTTTTGATTTTCCTGTTTTCATTTAGATTTGCATTGTGAGGCACCAGATCATGAAATGCATGAAACACCTCTGAGGTACAAACATGAACCAGTGAAATATGGATGTATATCCAAGATTAATGCACACACCCACAAGCAAAACCACAAATATACAGTTGATCAGAAAGTCAATGAAATATGCCCCCAAAGGATTTTACCTTCAAATATTTTTGATAGTGAGAATGTACAGTGAACACTTCAGAATAGTCAGACAATAATGATTAATTTTAAGCTGTAGCTCTTTGAAAATACTAGTTTCTCCTGTGAGGATGGAGAGAAAAAAGATACATAAATGAGTGGCTTCCAGGTTATCAGCCCCTCGTGTCAGCCTTTCTCATTCAGAAAACCCTTAAAATCCAAACTGAGTTTGTGACAACCTCGTCCCAGGACAAAGATTATGTGAATAGCCCTCTGCCCTAGCCATCCAAATAGAGTTTGGTCCTCTAGGTCTTTATCAGGAAGCAAAAGCCTTTAGGAGCTACTCCACGGTGTTTTAGGCTGGCCTCTGCTCAGGAGTGACTGATGCTGGAGCCTGTCTGGTGCAGCTGAGCAGAGAGAAAGCTTAGGAAGAAAAAATAGCCAACTTAAACCGCTGCACTGAGGCAATGTGAAAAACTCTCCTCCATCCACCTGTGTGTCTGCTTTGTGAGAAACCTAAAAAGAAAGGTAGGTTGCATTAAAGCAATATTGTGAAAGGCATAATATCACATGATATTATACCATTGTATGATCTACTGTGAGTCTCTGCTGGGTTTACAGATCCCAGATGGAGACAGTTTCATGCAAAAGGGACAAATTACAAACTCCTTTTAAATTACTAGGCTGAAAACATCTAATCAGAGGAATATATATGTCAGGCCATAGATCCAGAAAATAAATTCTAGGATGTACACTGCAAGGATTTAGGACCTGTTTATACTATAATGACTAACCTAATTAAAAAATGATATGAATATGCTGAGATCCAAATAAGAAGGAGGAGAATATAACATTTGTATTCTTATATTCACTTTCACAAGTTTGATTTGTATAAAATTGCTGTGTTTTTTCATGATAATTAGACTCAGGATGCATTCATAGAATCATAGAATGGTAGGAGTTGGAAGGGACCTTTAGAGATCATCTAGTCCAACCCCTCTGCAGAAGCAGGGTCACCTAGATCAGGTCACATAGGAACATGTCCAGGCAGGTCTTGAAGACCTCCAAGGAAGGAGCCTCCACACCCTCCCTGGGCAGCCTGTTCTGCTCTTTCTGATATGACTTATGATCTAAATTATTCACTTAGTCTCAGGGCTTCTTCAACTCCTTACTCAAAACCACAAAAAGTTTTCCTTCCTGTTGCAGTAAATGTACTTGTAAGTGCCAAGCATTATCATTCTGTCATTTGAAGAAGACCAAACCTATCACTTCAAATAGCCTGTGCTGAGACTGGTTGTAGCATTTACTACCCTTACAGTAATTGCACTTTTAAAGCTTAAAACATTATTTCTCTGACTATGTCTTGATGGATTTGATTTTCCAAAGCCAAATGCCTCTTTAAAGCTCCTAAACAGCATACTCTCACAACAAACAATAGCAGTTGTGCCATGCCAACATGGTCATTTCAGTGAAAATATCTGTATTTCTAAAGTTCATTGTACCTGGCTTTACCCTCTTCCATTTTTTTTCATTTTCTGACAGGAGGAGGATGAACATGTCAGAGAGGTCTGTCTGGTCCAGCCTTACTTCTGCCTCTGGCCTAAACTGAAAATAAGAGGACAATTGAGAAAAGTGCTCTTAAGAAATTGCTATGATTATTAGACTATTAGGGAACAGTTTCACTATCACTGACCAAATTCAGACGCTCTCAATAATGTCATATGGAATCCTATTTCCTGTACTTTTGATATTACAAAAACTACCAAAATTCAAAGACATGATGTAATGTTATATCCACTCCCCTGGAGAATCATAGAACCACAGAATGGTAGGGTTGGAAGGGACTTTTAGAGATCATCTAGTCCAACGCCCCCGCAGAAGCAGGGTCACCTAGATCAGGTTGCATAGGAACATGTCCAGGTGGGTCTTGAAGACCTCCAAGGAAGGAGCCTCCACACCCTCCCTGGGCAGCCTGTGCCAGGGCTCCCTCACCTCAACAAGGAAATAGTTTTTCCTTATGTTTAAGTGGAACTTTTTGTGTTCCATCTTCATCCTGTTACCCCTTCTCCTGTTGCTAGCTACCATAGAGAAAAGGGATGTCCCAACCTCCTGACATCCACCGTTTATATACTTGTAAATATTAATGAGACTCCCCCCTCAGTCATCTCTAGATCAAATAGCCCCAGTTCTCCCAGCCTTTCCTCACAAGGAAGATAAGAAGAAGTCCTGGTACTACAATGTTTTTGCCATTTGACACCTTCACCACATTAAACTCTCTCTTTCAGTGGTCCATCCACTTTTGGTATATTCACAGTTGGCTTTTTTTTTCCTCTTCAGTACTCTTGTGTTAATTTTCTATGGTGAGTATACACACCTGTTTGTGTTTGCTTTGGGTTTATTTTCTTGAACTCCATAGCTACATTTACTGCTTTCTATTAAATATATCTCTTAAGCAGTTTAATTAACTGGCATTGGTTCATTAGATGTGGTTCCTTCAGATGATGAAATACTTGGAAACAATACCTCTTTCTAAGTATGGTCATTTTATAAAAGCCATCCAAGTAAGCTATCACCTATTGGCAAAGAAAACGTCACAAATAGTGAGGGGCTTTCAAATTCTGAGCCTCCAAAGCCCTGACTAGTAAAATTTGGGCTCATATGTAGTCTGCAGGAATGTTATTACCACTGTGAAACACTCCCACTCCCTTTCTCTGGCTCACACAGACAAAATGTGGATGTGCAACAGCATCTTCACTTGAATATTACAGAAACCTCACTGATGTTGTCAGGAGATGCACTGCCTGGGTAAACAGCAGATGATGAAGATATGGAACTATACACAATTTTTGAGTCATTTTTCCATTTAAACAACCATTTAAAATATCTTTCCTCTCTTACATTTAGTTGAAGCTCCCACAACCTAATCTGACTAACTGGTGTTGCAGCTATTAATTGTGTCATTAGAAATTATTGGCACTATACTGTGAGTAATTGGAGCAAATGCTGAATTTTGTTTTACATAGTCTGCATCAGCTGGTCACACGTTGTCAGTAGCTCTGAAAAGATAGGAATGTAATCAGTGGGATCAGCTCCAGGGCAACACACCTGAGCCTAGAAACTTGTTAACATCCCTTAAGTGTCCTGTTGAGTCTCCAGCTCCTGCTTCCAAAAGGTTTGTGTCTGTTACAGGTCCTGCTGTCACATGTGGCAGCTCTGTGTCATATGCACATGGGCATCTCATAGAGAACAAAGTGTCTGTGTATGGGTGCTGCATCCTGCTCACACCCTCTCTCAGTGGTAGTGGGAGTTTGAACATTTGGCCCATGTGTAGACCTAGATAAGCAGATATCTACATGCAGGTGTTTGCATCCTTTCCTGTATGCTATCTAGAAGAGAGACTCATTTCAAGAAGCTGATTAGGCATAGACAGGGTTGGCACTAGTCTTGGTGTGCACTAAATTTCTCCAGAGATACTTTGTGAGGCCTCCCAGCTGTCCACAAATGCAGAGTCAGGCAGTGGGACTGAACCAACAAGCAGAGAGGAGACACAGACTTCTGCCTTGGGTTGGGGAAGCTCTCCAGGCAGAGCTGGGTTTGTGCACATGCCCTTGCTGGTGCTTCTGACTGCCCTCTGTTGATGAGAGATGCTGCCAAGGCCTCTACTTATCCACTCAGTAGTTTTTACATCTCATAGCTATCTTTGTAAAGCCATGGGCACAGCCAGACAGCATGCCCCAAGACAATACAACAACCTCTGGCCATGGCACTGACTGCTGCCATCCTACAGGATGCAGGGAGGAAGAAGGGGATGACACAGCAGCTGATGTCTGTAACGAATGCATTGTTAATGTAGAAAAACAGAGGCTGTATCTTCTTCAGCATCATGTTTCCCTTTCACCAGTAGATTTTCCTAACTCCATTCCTCAAAGTAATATACTGTGCTTTCGCTACAAAGGCCAATCTGAAAAAGTATTTAGTAACTAAAATAGCATCTGGAAAGCATTTAGTAACTCCAGAAGCTACTAACAGCCTTTGGGTGCTCACTGGTAGCAGCCAAAGGCTCATAGACAAGCAACACATGAATATCCATAGATATATTTATAGATGCATTGTATACCAGTGTAGCTGAACTCATTAACACACATCTGCATGTTTGCATTCCTAAAGAGCCTGGGATGTGTGGACACCTATCCGGCCGTAGATGGCACCAAACTACCACGAGCAGAGCAATCCTCTCTTACTGCTGGAGCAGAGGGCTGAGGATGCTGGCTTGTGGCTGCATCCCAGAGCAGCCACAGCAAAGACACTGCCGTGAGATGCCAGAAATTTCACAACTACTTCTTTCAAAACACGATTCTGCATAGCCCCCCGAAATAAACAGCCTTTCTGAGCTTCTCAACTATTTTTTCCTGCTAGTTCCTCTCCGTTCTTTTTTGTTATGTGAGATCGTACACTATGAGGTCTTAATCTTTGCTTTTGCAGTTAGGTGAAGCTGTGCTATTTGTAAACTGATGAAGCTCTATCCTAAAATCTAATTACTGGGTGTTGTTCTCACAACAGTTATTGGTATGATGTTTTGTTCCTGTGCCTCTCTGAAGCTTAGAAAGGTTTTAATTTCCAGACTAGATTCATTTGTGGACATATTATCCTTTTTCATTCCTGTACCAATATTGTGGTTTAGCTTACATAGCTCCTGCTCAATAGAACTTCCCATCAGGCAAATTAGACTGTGTGACTCCCAGCCATGTGGTCACAGGCTTCGGAGAAAGACATGTACTCATAGCCTTCACCTCCCTACCCTGAAGATCTGCTGAGAGCTTTCCCTCCTTGTCTCCCAACAAAATGCCCAAATGCCACTGGGGCTAGAGCATCACAGCCTAGGTGAAGTTCTTACAAAGACTTCAGCTTTCTGAGGGACATCTGGAGGGCATGTGCCAGCTGAGATTAAGGGAAAGATGAATAAGGAGTAAGCAGTTAAGGAAAGAAGCGAGGGGATGAGGTCTCTGGAGAAGGAGTGATGAGGCTGAACAGTGGTGCAAATGGCTTGGGGCAGACTGTGTCTCTCAACTAGCTTTGGAATTTCCTGTCATTGTCTGTTATGAGCATCCCAGAGAGGCTAGAAAACAGGCACTGTGAATCACAGGTGAGGTCAAAGCTTCTCTCAATCCACTTCATACTACTAACTGTTGTCCTGGAGTCTTGCCATTAGGGTCATCACTCTCCTCCAGCTTGTTAGCCAGATATCTCCTGACCCACTGGTGTCCCACAGCTGTGTGCACTTTGGTGCACACCCATTCACCAAACTTGGCCATTAAACTGGATCCCAGTGGTGATCATCCAGCAGTTCTCAGTGTATCTTCAAATCCTTTGCGTGCCTTCAAGTACTATGTGCTGTTATTCTCCACCTCTCCATCTCAGCTACAGCCACCTCAAAATTCCTCCTTGTACAGTTGAGCTAATATTTTTTCCACTTCCAGGGCTTATTATGTATTTTGAAGAGGTCCAATCAAGCTTCTCACCTCTCAGAAATAGGTCATCTATTTTGAAAGGAGGAAAGTGAAACTAAGATTAAACAACAACCTGGTATACTGACAACACTGGAGATTCACTTCAGATTGGGCAACTGTCCCCAAGCATTGCTACTATACTATGGTGCAGCTCTACTACTCTTTTGCAAACTTAAATGCACATATTGAAGTTTTGTGTATCTTTAGTTAAGAACAGGAGGTGGGAAGTTTGCATATTACTGGGTCTGAATGTCTATTTTCATAATCCTCCACTCAGATGTGCAGTATTACATCTGAGAGGACTCTTCTCCTTCCATTACTTCTCCATTTCATTCTAGTCAATGAATATTGACTGATACCAAGTGGTTAATTCTGGGGAAAGAATCACATGGATATGGGAACAGGACAGGCAAATCTATTTTGCAAATAGAAATCAAACTTTTTCAGACTTCATTCGGTGCAGGTGTCTCATTAGACATAGATTGAAAGCTCCAGAAATCAAGGATTGCCTTGTGTATTCTGTAGCACACTTCAGCTATGAAATCAGTAGTAATTCTATTGGGAGTTTTGCCTCAGTAAAGTTTGAACACAAAGGGTGGAACTAGAATACAAAAATCCTCAAGTGACTCAGCCCAAGACTTTGTGTAGAGTCTTCAATCTAGAAGAAGGCAAAAGGACAGGGAACATAATGGGATACTTCTTTACATCTGCAGCTTTGGGGATTTCTGGCTCTTGTTCTCGTTAATATTCTGCTTATGCTCAGTTCATCTCAAGTAAAACACACTTTGAGAAGTGGCATCTTGTTTAATAAGTGAGGGTTCATAGTTCTTGTTGCTTAGACATTTCATTTCCTTGACATCTGTTTCTTTCCTTTTAACCATGTGGTGATGGCAAAGCGAATGCAGTCACAAGGCTTCTGACTAATACCAACATTTATCCGAGTAGATGCATAAATTGTATGTGAAATGGATAAACTGATATCCAAGCTCAGATATCACAGCTTCCTCTCTGACTCAGCACCAGGTAAAATATCCTCAGCATCCCTCTCCTACTGTATTTGCTACTGGTCATACATGATTACTGTGATTGTCCAAACAACAGCTGTATTCCACATTCACAAGTTTTCTGTGACATGTATTAGTGTATTTTCTTCTCTCAAGTACATTTCTCCATTACTGTCCAACAAAATGAAATGTTGATTGATGTCAGCTCACTATAGGAAAACAGAAAGGAGAGGTAGGGCAACTAGACTGGTCACTACCCTTATGTGAGCCAGCTGCAATTAAACAATCATTTTCTATACTTTTCCCAGTTTGTTTAATAATGTAATAGCAATTATATTTTATAGCTTTCCTTGGACTTCATCTGTCCTTCCATTCCTTTTAGCCATTCAGTCTTTTTTTTTCCTCTTCTGATCTGCTTTTCTGTATTACCAATGATCCCCTCTGAATTAATACTCATACAAAGAACAAAAAAAAGGGTTATCTTTTCAGCTTGGAAATTATTTTCTATCACCTCCTTCACAGAAATTAAGTCCAAAGTGGAATACCAGATAAATTCACCTGCTTTTCTGCTGATCTCAGGACACCTAATATCAAGCTGAAGCTTTTAAGATAGGCTAAACATCACCTGTTTTCCAAAACAAATAGCAGCACTGACAATGGCTTTGTATGATCTCAGGCAGTAAAACTATTGCCACATGCACAGGCAAGTAGAAAGCTCCCAAAGTCCTCAGCATGCCTTAGCTCTCTACTCAGTTCTCAGAGGGATTTGAAGCCTGTACTGCTGGTGGCATAGAGGGTGTTATTTTTTCCTGACCCTGGAGCCTTGAAGCATGAGATTTGATTATAATCACTGTCCCATTGCAGAGCTGCAAAATTTATGAGCATCAAGAGCAAAGCAGCGAGTTTCCTTCATTCTATAGAGACCATTAGTGGGTATATGTGATGAGGCCCGTCTTTCAAATGCAGACACATGCAGACACATACAGGGCCTTTCCTACTACACTGACAAGCAGGAGGGAGACAGCTAATACACCTTAAAAACACAGGAGCAGCATCTATTGCTTTCCTAGGTAAAGTGTTCAGTCACTACATCCTCTTTCTCTTCAAATGAAGCTTCATCTCCTCTAAACAGCTGGTAATTCCTGGCCCACATTTTGCCCCTATTTCCAAGGATGAAACCACTCTAGCTTCTCCATATGAGACATAGTTATCAAGTCACCTCCCAGCTTCTTGCTGCAAAAGGTTTTCCCTAATCTCTGAATTATTTCTGGATTTCTTCTCAAGGCCAGTGCGTGGGCATTGTCCCAGCTGGGCTGCACAGGGTGTGCCTCCTCACTCACAGGTTACATTGCTCCCAACGTAACCTCTCCTTCCTTATGCCTACAGAAGCAATGATGCACCATGATTTGTCATCTTGCTCGTGTTTCCCTTTCCTATTTTGTTCTCCATCGTGTTTCTCCTTTCCAGCATATTCTCTCACACTGAAAACGTGTAGAGATATGCTTTTTTCCCCCAGTAACTGGATGTTTCTCTTGCAGATGTTAGAATAAACCCTCTTGCATTGGGACTGTACACAGCAGATTCAGACCACTAAATAACCAATTCTTAGTACATGTTATCAGTTCAGCCTTCTGAGATCCAAAACCTTGCCAGCAAAGACTTTGTGACTCAATCTGTGAATCATCAACATAAATGCTAAATAGCCTCAGATTAGAAACTGAATGCTGAGTGACCCAGCAACACCAATGTGGAAGTTTCCACTCTCATCTAGCTTGAGATTTGTCTGTGAAAGCCTGGATTTACTATTTCCTTTCTTAATGACACTTGATAAAAGCTTTTAGGTCTAAATATACAAATAGAAATATGTAAAATAGATATAGAAAAACATATGCAAATGCCTAGGGGAGACTGAAATAGATGGTATTGACATATTAGTGTTATTGTCCAAACTGTAGCCAAGTCAAAGACAGGCAAATTTCATTAGAGATCTACCTTCCATGAGACCATGGCATTGATTAATTGGATTTTAGCATGTGCCACTATGCTTCTACAGTCTTAGAGAAACAATTCCAATGTTTTACTTATAAGGTTACCTTCCATATATTCTCCTCTCTTTAATATTGCAAACAAATACATTTAAATATTTCAATACATTGAGATAGTAACGTTAGTGGTTACAAGAGCTCTTCATATATCTCCTTTAAAGCCCTTGGGGTGAAATCTCTGTACATTTAAAAATGTCTAAATTTAGTAGGCACTGCTTTGCACTCCCCTGTGTTAATTTTATAAAAACGAAAAGGAAACTTCTGTGACAGCCCAAAAATCGTTGCTGTGGTTTGTATTTTTTCCCCCTCTATAAACTGAGCTGATTCTTTCATATCACTGAAACCTACAGAGAAAATCTGAGCCTCAAGTGAGAACTTCACCCAAAGGCTTTTAGTCAGCAGGTTCAGGGAGCTCTCCTTGACACTGTGGCATTGGGTGTTCAGGACCACTCACTGTACTGCACATCCCTTGGTGCTTGCTGCATTCACCAACACCCACAGCACACTCATGGTTATTTCACCTTCCTCTTGAGAAGCAGCCCTAAACTGAATTCTCTTTCAGCTACATGATTTTCAGCTTTTGGATCTGCATCCTGATTAGATACAATGTGATTCAGCACATCATTTTTCTAAGCCTTTGGAAAGCTGCAAACAAAGCAGCACTTCTGGGTTTAGTTCTCTAACCACTATTTAATGATATGCTGGGCCTTTAATCCTTCCCTGCTCTGCAGTTTTCCCCTCCCAAACACTTACTTCTAATCTTCAGGGTGTGTTTAAGCCCCACAAAATTTAGCAGATTGCAATATAGTTAATGTGTATCTTGGCAGTAATTGCCCTATCAGTCCTGTTCTCTCTCCACAGTAACTACATATGATACCTATATCAGGCCTTTCCCTAGAAAGCATGATTGATATTGATGTCTCTCTGTTGTGGCAAGGCATTTTGCTCTAAGATTGCACCAAATAGTATCATTTTTAGTGTATTGGATTTTAAATTACCTAAATGGGAACAGATTATTTAAAGCACTTTTCCTTTGATGTGGAAACAGGCTTCCTACAGCTAGCTTACATCCACCACTGGAGTGGATTTTGAGGACATATCACAAGCTACGAGCTATCTTGGTTGTTTTTCTCTTGTCACATTGCACAATGACAGTCAGTAATGCCTTTTTTTTTTCCTCTGGGCTGCTGTTGTTAATGAAAAACTGCAACAAAAAGCTTGCTGCCTCTTAGAATCATAGAACAGTTTGAGTTAGAAAAGACCTTTAAAGGTTATGTAGTCTGCTGCCTGCACTGAGCAAGGACATGAGGGTGACAGAGACTTGGAACAGGCTGCCCAGAGGGGTTGTGGAGTCTCCTTCCTTGGAGGTCTTCAAGACTCGCCTGAACATGTTCCTATGTGACCTGATCTAGGTTGACCTGCTTCTCCAGGGAGGTTGGACTAGATGATCTCTAAAGGTCCCTTCCAACCCTACAATTCTATGATTCTATGACATCTTCAACTAGATCAGGATGCTCAGAGCCACATCCAGCCTGACCTTGAACATTTCCAGAGATGAGGCATCTATCTCTGGGCAACCTTTGGAAAGCTTTGCTTAACCTAAAGAACAAAATTCACAGCATGATGTGATAGTGCCAGGAGTTAGTTTGGTTCTTGTGTACTATGGATATGAACCTAAGCACCATCTGCTTTAACTGAAATATTAAAACAAATCCTAAAGGCTTTCAGCTGATGGTTGGTTTTATAAAATCTTTTAATGCTTTAATCAAATTGTCCACAGGAGCTAAGCAGGTAGACAGAATCATGACCATCTAAGAGAAAGGGATATGCTCAGATATACTTAAGTGTTTCATTATAAACTACCTCATGGCATTTAAGTCAACATATCTTTGAAGGCATACATGTGTGAGTTTAACAGATTCTTACCATGTCAGAGCATTCATATATAATCTTCCAGTCCTATTAAGTGAGACTTATTCTCAAGGAAGTTGTACAACACTAAGGGGAAAGGTTAAACTTGCACTATTTTTTATAATTAATAGCTGTGTTCCCAATACAGATGAGAAATTATAAAGTATGTTGATTAAATGCTGGCCTGTGTTGGGCAAGCATGTGAAGCAGCTGAAGAGCAATATAACCATAAACAATATAATCATAAACATATAATTAAAGGTGAATTCTCCATCCTAAAGGAACCAAACTAGTCCTTCTAGGAACTGCAAAACCTGGGAAGGCTCACAGACATTGGATCTGTGCACAGGCTGAGAGCAGTTACTGATCCTCCATGCCTGGTTCTTCTTTCAGCTGGTTTTGTTAAAGTGTCAAAGATGAATAGCGTCAAAACAACTAAATGACACGACTGAGCCTCTTAAGATCACTTTGCTTTATACCTATGACAGTTACAGGTTCCCCAGACAAGCAGTGATTCAATAGACACATTAACACAAGTCACACATGCATTCATAGTGCAATAAAACTGTTAGTATGTGTCTGGCAAAGCATTGCTTTTATTATAAAACCAATCTATACATGCATTTGTTTTGTACGGGGGCTCCTGCACTCCTATTTCCATGAGACACAGCCCAAAGAAAATATCACATGAAACACCTCATGGTTGCAGAAGATGTATTTCCCTGGCTACTTGTTGGAAATGCAATTAGCTTTCCAAACTGTTGCTTGCTTCCTTCTGTGGGTAGGTAGCATGGAGGATACAAACCCTTACAGAGCTCAAGTAGAGCCATGAAACAGAGTCTGAGGACAGGCAAAGTGCCTGAGGACTGGAGAAAGGCCAATGTCACGCCAGTCTGCAAAAAGGGCAAGAAGGACGACCCAGGAAACTCCAGGCTGGTCAGTCTCACCTCTATCCCTGGAAAGGTGATGGAACAACTCATCCTGAATGTTATCACTGAACATATGAAGGATAAGATGGTTATCAAGGGGAGTCAACATGGCTTCACCAAGGGGAAATCCTGTTTGACCAACCTGATGCCTTCTATGAGTGCATAACTGGCTGGCTAGATGCGGGGACAGCAGTGGATGTCATCTACCTTGACTTCAGCAAGGCTTTTGACACTGTCTCCCATAACATCCTCATCAGAAAGCTCAGGCAGTGTGGCTTGGATGAGTGGACAGTGAGGTGGATGGAGAGCTGGTTGAATGACAGAGCCCAGAGGGGGGTGATCAACGGCACAGAGTCGAGGTGGAGGCCTGTGGCCAGTGGAGTTCCACAGGGATCGGTTCTGGGGCCAGTCTTGTTCAACATCTTCATCAACCACCTGGATGAGGGGACAGAGTGTACCCTCAGCAAGTTCCCTGATGGCACCAAACTGGGAGGACTGGCTGATTCCCCAGAGGCTGTGCTGCCATTCAGCGGGATCTTGACGAGCTTGAGAGTTGGGCAGAGAGGAACCTCCTGAGGTTCAACAAGGACAAGTGCAGAGTCCTGCAGCTGGGAAGGAACAGCCCCATGCACCAGTACAGCCTGGGGGTCAAACTGCTGAAGAGCAGCTCTGCAGAGAGAGACCTGGGAGTCCTGATTGATAATAAACTGAACATGAGCCAGCAATGTGCCCTCGTGGCCAAGAAGGCCAATGGCAGCCTGGGATCCATCAAGTGTGGGCAGCAGGTTGAGGGAGGTTCTTCTCCCTCTCTATTCTGCCCCGGGTGAGGCCTCATCTGGAGTCCTGTGTCTAGTTCTGGGCTCCTCAGCTCAAGAGAGACAGGGAACTGCTGGAGAGAGTCCAGCACAGGGCCACCAAGATGATCAGGGGACTGGAGCATCTTTCATACGAGGAAAGGCTGCGGGAACTGGGGCTGTTTAGTCTGGAGAAGAGGAGACTGAGGGGGGATCTTAATAACATTTATAAATATCTAAAGGGTGGGTGTCAGGAGGTTGGGCCAGCACTTTTTTCTATTGTACCTAGGAACAGGACAAGGGGTAATGGGATGAAGCTGGAACACAAAAAGTTCCACTTAAACATAAGAAAAAACTATTTCACTGTTGAGGTGAGGGAGCCCTGGCACAGGCTGCCCAGGGAGGGTGTGGAGGCTCCTTCCTTGGAGGTCTTCAAGACCCATCTGGACATGTTCCTGTGTGACCTGATCTAGGTGAACCTGCTTCTGCAGGGGGGTTGGACTAGATGATCTCTAAAGGTCCCTTCCAACCCCTAGTAGTCTATGATTCTGTAAAAGACAGCAAGTGATAGGGAGGTTTTGTCCCCGTGTCAATTCAACAGGACATGAGACTTCTGCAGTCTGTATAGCATCTCAGTCTGTCCCTAGGAATGCTTTGAGTGATGGGTCAGCAAAGTCTGAAATCAGAGGCAGTTGCTTTCAGTAAGCTGATCTGAACACAGGAAGAATAATAACTTTTTGATGATGATTTCCCAGGGAATATCCATATGGGAATTACAGCTATAATGTGATATGGTTTATTTAAAGGGCAGTGCTTTAGTTGAAAGATGTGAGACTGTAACTCAGGAGCCACTGCTCCTGAGTTGTTAATCTGAGATGTTAATCTCTAGCGTGTCTAAGACAGTAGGGCAGGAACAGAAAATAAGCATTAAAGCACAGAATATATTCAAATGAAACATGATAAAGCCTTTTTAACCGAGTGTCCAGTGTAAATAAGTCTGCATTAGAACAGGGTGAATGGGTATCTCTAAGGCTTTCCACCTACCTGAGAAGTTAAGAAGATGGCTCCTGATTTATGATATTACAGAGTTTAAGCTTTTTTTATCCTATATGGTTGTGAGTCCTGCTCTCAGTTGAATTTAACTATGGGACATTTAATCATAGGTCTAACACCCACGTTTCTTTCTTCTACCTTAGTTTCAGTTATCAGGTGTCAGTTTTTCAGATTTCTCCTTTCTCCTCCTTTTCACCACAAAATGTAACACATAGTTGCACTTGCACAGCCAGCAGACCCCAACTTTGACAGTTTAGCAACTGTGACAAATGTGAGAGGATGAAAAACTTCAGGATGAAATGCCTGCCAGGGACCCTCAAACTGAAATCGCCAAGACATTGCCTTATTTTGTGCTGTTAAATGCAGCTGAAAGAAAACAGGATCTTTGTTTCTTAAGACTTTGTTTCCTTCCACTATTTCTTTCCTATACTAAACTGCAGACTGTAATCCTGTTTGTCATCACAATCCGTCGTGGGAATTATGATATGATGCCGTTCTCACTGATGGCAAAACACAGCCAGGCACAGTGTATAGTCTCTTACCTCATTTTATATGATATAGAGCCAGCCCTAAGGTATTAAATGGGATAAAGAGTAGAATATTCAGTTCTGAAATAAGGAAAATAATCAGAAGGAAGAATGTACCAGGTATAAGAAAAATCATCTCAATTAATCCGTTTCTGTGTTAGGCATTTTCATAAAGTGTCAGCGTCCCTTATTTACTGAAAGCTAGTTTATTCACCAGGCTCAAGTTGTTTGAAGCACTGGAACACTGGAGCATTGGAGAAATGGAGCACAGAGCACTGGCACAGGTTGCCTAGGGAACGTGTGGAGTCTCCTTCTCTGGAGGTCTTCAAGACCCAACTGGACACGTTCCTGTGTGACCTGATCTAGGTGGATCTGCTTGATTAGGGAGGTTGGACTAGATGATCTCTAAAGGTCTCTTCTGACCCCTACCATTCTGTGATTCTATGATTCCACTAATATCTTATGTAAGCCTATTCAGGCTTGAGACACACAAAATTAGAGATTATGAACAAAAATTTCACCCTGGGCTCTATGCTCCCTGCATAACATTGAGCAAACTGTCCCACAGAAGCACGTGATGTGCAGTGGAGCAGAATCCCCCTGTCAGAGAAGCACTAGCACTGCTCAGTGTAGCACGGTTTGTAGCAATTCGAAGGGATGCTTTGGGAACCAAATGAATCCCTGGGACAAGCCTGATGTCATTTGCATTCTTGTCAGGGTGTGACTCCAATTTTGATATCATTTCATCATGAAGAAATATTGACCTGATTCAGTCCCAACTGCTGTTTTCCTCCACTGCCCTCTTGTTAAATCAGTATTAGCACAGGCAGTGAAATTTGCCTTATGAGTGTTGGCATCTAATCTTGATCTATTAAAAATCTGGAAAGAAAGAAATCAAAACATCAATAATTGTAGAGATTTTTTTTCTTACAGATATAGAAGATCTTTATCAGAAAGGAAAAGTTATATGAGAAACAATATACAGGGTATGGTGTGCAACACAATGATCTGCAGATTTCCCACTATGCTTTTTGAGTGCCTGGAGCAAAGAATGTACTTTCAATCTGTTTGTCTTTTACATTATGGAAATATGCAGCCAAAGAAGAATGTTACACAAAATCTCTGTGGGTTAGGAGAGAACATAAAAATCATCTTCACTTTGAGCATCTCCATAGGTGCTGCCCAACAAAAAAGACATTCAGTCTGTGTACTTACAAGTAATTGTACCTGCAAAAACTACACTTTCCTCTACTCATCTTGTGCATTGTGTTGACTGAAGTTACAGTCAGGTCTGCTCAGAGAATTGCTGAGGTTACCAAAAGACACTCTCAAGATTTACAGTGGGGAAGAAAAAAGATAATGAAGGGTTTCATACTAACAGCAGAGATAATGAGGGAAGAAAGACAGCACACATTCAGCTGCTTTTCTCTGCTGATCTCTGGAGAAAAGGCAGGTCATTCTCATACTGAAGAAATGTCGAGAGACAGGATTAAAACTGGAACTCAGAAACCCTCCACTAAATGTAGGGAAAGTGAGTGAACAGAATAAGGTAAAATCAGCTCTGAGAGCCACCATATGAGTGACACGATTGCCAAGGGAGGTTCTCAAGGAGGAGAAAAAGACAATGTTGAAAATGCTTCTGCACAAAAAAGTATTGGAAGCAAAGGAAATACATATAAAAATATATATATTTGATCTACAAAGTATGTTTTAACTACATAACCTCTGAATGAGGATCCTGAGAGTAGTGTGACTTTCCTTCTCCCAGGATAATCATACCAATAGATATAAATTCCATTTATGCATCTGACAGCAACCTCCTCAAGAGGACTGCGGGGAGAGGTTTCAGTATTCAGATACTCACACCTGATGGCTGTCCTCCTGTCAGCCCAGGACCTCTACTCTGTGTTTTGATGCTCTTCTCTTTGACCCTTTCTAAGGTGGTTTTCTGTTTGTCCCTCTGCTTACACCCATTTCTCCAACTGATCTACTTGGGCTTGGGCTTCTACTGTCCTCTCATGTCCTGTTCACCTCTGCATATTCAGGAGATGTTTTCTTCTATCCTGTGCCCAGTGAATCCTGAAATACTTTTCTGGACAACAAAATAGTGTTCTCAGGAGAGTTAGGAAGTTTATCTTTCTCCCATCATGATGGTTTGTTGCCTCCTAACGAGACCACTTTCAGGGGAAGTGGAAGACCTAAACTTGAGTTATTTCAGCCTGAGGTAACAGTTAAACATACATCCTGGAGCAGAATTGAGATCTACCAGCTGGTTTGTAAGAATCACCAACCCCTCTTCAGTTGATAAATAAGGCAGATAAAATGGGCACATCCCACAGCAGTCTGTGGTCCACCCTGCCTTAGCCCTGAATTTAGCCCTTCAAATGCAGTGATTTGTTTTGCTGCTTAGTTGAAAATATACAGCTCTGTGGATATGAATAGGAAGTTCCTGTGCATGTTATGTCTATGACATTTCTAATTGTAATATAATTTTGACTTTCAGGAAGGTTTGGTCAGACATGAAAATGTTATGGGAACTGATCCTGATGATAACCATAAGGACAACTAACTAACAAAGGCTCCTTTGGTGTTTAGCTCATGTTCTCTGAGACAAGGGCCTGCAGATAAAAGGGAACAAAAGAAATGTGATGAATGAGAGTGGGGCGTCTAAGAGGAAATGAAACACCATTGCAAACAAAGATAGTGAAATAATAGGGATCGTTTAAAGCAGTTAGTGCTTTCCTGCAGAACTTACAAGACACAAAATTCACATAGGGCAAAACAGCTGATTGCAAAACATGCATGCATTTGTAAGCAAGAGGTAGCTGGGAGACAGGAAAAGGGTAAGGACTAGATGATGTGTTAACTGAATGGAACATGAATTGGGTCAGTTGAGCCTTCAGAGCTCATAGACCTTCAAAGTCTGATTTAAGTAATATTCCTATCCTGTATTTCAAATGGAAAATAATCTCAGAGGCAAGAATTTCCCTATTTTCAGATTTTGCAACACAAAAATTGCCACTTAGCAATAGAAAACAAAGAAGATAAACATAAAAACAAATGAATAAGGCTTTTTTTTGCATTCAATTTGGATGAAATAGAAATAATGAGTAGCAAGGCAAGTAACCAGGCTGAGGCCTGATGTATTCCAATGCAAATGGATACAAGTCCTTTTGTTCCTTTCCAAAGAAATGCTGACAATTTAGAAACCCCTTCATCTTTCTCTTTCTACATTGTAATCAAAGGCATAAGAAACAACAACAAAAAAATCTCATTTTACCATATTTTTACTGCTGAGTTTAAATGGGGCATAATGCAAAAGCAAAACTAGATCCAACTTCATTGCTCAATCTCATTAACTCTAAGTTAAAATTACCCTGTTGCTGATGCAAGGCACATATCCCCACAGCTGCCTTGTCCCAACCTCCTAGGGAAGCACCACAGACCCTCCACAGGCCCACGGGACATCAGCCATGCTGCCACTTTACAACACTGCTGCTCTCAAATCCTCTTCTTGTGAGTGATTTAAAGAGTTAATGGCTGCAATGCTGTTCCTCTCTGTGTAAGCCCTGAGCAGAGCCCTCCTTCCCCAAGAGACACAGGAGCTCCTAACACATGGAATCATCATATGGCACTTCCACAGTATCAGGATGGACAATCCCTGTACAGTTCCTCTGTGTCCCCACCTCAAACACCAGTCAAGGGTTAAAAACACACTACAAATTAAGTGAATCCTGTGTGATCTGATCTAGGTTGACCTGCTTCTGCAGGGGGGTTGGACTAGATGATCTCTAAAGGTCCCTTCCAACCCTACCATTCTATGATTCTATAGATCAGTGTGTTACACAGCCCCATGGATGGGAAGAAAGGTCTGGTGAGAGCAAGTCACCAGTCTGGCACAAAGACGCAATCCCTGTCTCTAAGAGACATCCCACCTGAAGTCTCTAGGAAATATTGGCATGCCAATGTTGGCCCTTACTGATCAATATATAAATTCATGTATAGCCATGCCCATGCCTGTGTTTGTGTGCCTTTTACATATTTGTGTAAAATGTAGAATGACCAGATATAAACTTGTACAAAAATAGGACCGTGGTGGAGGTGAGGAGAGTCTATATAAAACCTGATTGTGTCACTGGGTAATCACTGCAGATTTAACTTCTGGTTATCTGGGGAGACTGTGGTTTGGGTTTTTTTTTCACCTATGGGAGGAACATTTAAAGGCTTCTCAGCACAGACACACATTCCTCCCCACACCCCTGCCCTCATCCCAAAGAAATCTTTTCATGCATTCACACAAGAGATTCCACTCATAAGATACAGAATAACAGAGTAAAATTATCTTCTTAAGCAAAAAGTGTGACCACACTTGCTGGAAAACACTTCAGGACCATTTGTGAAAATAGCTGAAGTTGTCTTGTGTGTACTAACACTCTGAACCATTCCCAGACCAGACCTTTGTGTTTGCTTAGGCATAAGGGGAAGTGTTAATGTTTACTGAGTCAGAATGCTGTTGCTTAAGGATCTTAATTAAATTGACCCTTGCTGGCTCATGGTGTCTCAAGACAAGTCACAGAATGCACCGAGGCACCAGAAAAAGGCAGAGAAGCACAACATTTTCTGAGTAACCAACTGTGATGAGGGGAAGCATTGGTAGGAAAAACACCTTATTACTGTTAACATTTTTTCTTACTAAATTCTCACTATAACAGAAGAATGCAAAAGTGGAAATAATTGAATTGTGTCTTGAAAGAGATGTATTTCACGTGAATTAAAGATCCTTATCTCATTGAAATAATCAGCCAGAGGAGTGCTGTGCTTCATTCTGCTAAGAAAGACTTGGTATTCATGACTATTTTCCATTTACAAATGAGAGCCTCTGAGATACGATAACTTAGCTGGAGCTGTTCATCTTGAAATTATCACTTGGAAGCCATCCCAGTTAGCAACAATCAAAGGTTATTATCTGACAGGTAGAAGTGGCAAAGACAATAACTCGTTTTTTCCTCCAACTTTTAAATGACTTTGATTAGAACGTAAGAACAGCTACCCCTGGCTAGGTAGGACGCCTGTCAGATTCTTTCTCTGACACTGGCTGATGAGAAGGCCAGGTTGTGTCTGCCTTATCCATGTCTGATACTTTTTAAAACTTCTCTCTGCTTTTGTTCTCTATGGCACCCTGTGGCAATGAGCTTAGTTTAATTACACATTATACAAGAAAGCATCTTCTGTTCATTTGAAACCTGCTACGTGGCAATTTTATATGATGCTTATAGATCTTAAGTTATAAGAAATAGCTGTTCATAGCATTAAAGATTTACAGAGATCCAACAAGATCCAAAAAGATTTACAGAGATCCAATAAAATTCTTTAAGTCACCTAAGCTGGGAGATCTATATTTCCTTCCCTTGCTGGTTCTAGTACTAAATGCTATCTTTTGGTACCTTTTCTAGTTATACCTTATCAATGGAAGAAAAGTTGATGCAGTACTCAAGATACAGTTTCACCAATGGCTCATAGGATGTTACAATCATGGGTTTTGTTTCATTTTAGTGTCTGCATTTAATGAGTTGTTGATACCTTAAACAATGTCTAGCACACTGATGAAGTGTGACTTTACCTTACTCCTTGTGCTTACTCCTTCCCACGTAAAACATTTCCCTTTGCTTTATTCTTTTATGACTCTTATAATTTACTGTTGATTAACTTTGTCATTTATAAGCAGCTCCCTTCTTGGACTTGGGATTTTAGTGCCTTTTTCCATGTTTGCAGGGATACTGATTTTCAATACATAAGACTCACTGCTACAGTTACTGCTCCACAGTCATATGTAAAACTTGCTCCTGCAGACTGCTCAGGATTAAAATTAGAGTAGCTTTTCCTCTTGCAGATCATCTGACAACTTAGACCAAGAGCTTGGACTGCCTAAAACAGTCATCTCTAAATAACACCATGCTCTGAACTTCTAAACCCCCTGCAGACAGCTGAAGATTCCCACTGCACCTACATGACCCTTGCAGTTTTTAACCTTAGGGTGTTTTGCAGCTGTTGGCATCTCCCAGTCAAGTCCTCCAAGATTTGCCTCATCTTAAGTCCTGTGTCCAGTTCTGGGCTTCCCTGCTCAAAAGGAACAGGGAACTTCTGGACAGAGTCCAGCACAGGGCCACCAAGATGATCAGGGGACTGGACCATCTTCCTTATGAGCAAAGGCTGTGGCAACTGGGGCTGTTCACTCTGGAGAAGAGGAGACTGAGGGAGGATCTCATTAACATTTACAAATATCTAAATGGTGGGTGTCAGCAGGTTGGAGCAGCACTTTTTTCTGTTGTATCCAGTGACAGTATAAGGGGTAGTGGAAAGAAGCTGGAACACAAAAAGTTCCACTTCAACTTAAGGAAAAATTATTTCAGTGTTGAGGTGAGGGAGCCCTGGCACAGGCTGCCCAGGGAGGGTGTGGAGGCTCCTTCCTTGGAGGTTTTCAAAACCCACCTGGACACATTCCTGTGTGACCTGATCTAAGTGGACCTGCTTTGGCAGGGGCTAGATGATCTAGATGACTAGATGATTTCTAAAGGGCCCTTCCAATCCCTACCATTCTGTGATTCTGTGATTCAGTAAAGTCACTAGCAGCAGAGCCTTGATCATCAAGTGGATTTTTCATACTGAACTTTACCCACCAAAGAGAAATAAGCATTGTGTCAGAGCTTGCCAGGCAGGCTCCTGAGCTTGTTGTCAGCAGAGAGGCACAGGCACATGCAGAGTGAGGCTGGTTCCACCTATTTGATGCTCTGCCTTGGAAAGGGGTGGGCTGTCCTCTAGATAGGATGGTCTGACATCCAAGCATAGGACAACAGATTTTTGGCTATTGTTCCTTCTCAAACAGGGAATTTCAACCCAAATGGATTTTACAGCATATTTTCATTCCATTACCAACTTGAAGCAGTTTTCTTCTAACAAAGACTACTTCTCTAATGGTTGAATCTTCTCTGTTATTCAGATATATTTGTATTCTATTGCATTACATTATCACACTGATTATCTTCTAGTAGAGGCCAACTATTACTAACGTTTAAAATGAAATGTTCCAGTTCACTAATCTCCACCCTTATACTCCCAGTAGTCACGCAGAACACTTTTGTAAGGAATATTGATCTAGTCCCTTTCTGTATGCTCAGTTTTCTTTGGCTTGTTTGCATCAACCTTTATTGTCTCCTTTCTGGACTTTGCCATCTTCTCTCAGGCACATAGAGTGGTTTTGGTTTTACTCTTTTGATCATGACTCACTCCAACTGGTGTGCTCTCCTCACCTGTCATCTTGTCCCCAAACCTTCCTTTAAAAGTGCTCCTACAGGGTTTTTTTTTAATCCTCAGTGCTATCAGACTCCTTCCACTCCACATTCAAAGCTGGGGTTTCCACACATTCTGCATCTGCCTTTATTCTGTTTACTGGAATGCTGGCTTATGGAAACAAAGACTGTTAAACACAATAGTGGAGATGTTCAGGGAATAGAAAACTTCAGTGATAAATAGGAATGTTAGTAACATCCTTGTGGGAAATTTCATCGTGGCAGTCCAATTCAACAAAAGAGCAAAGAGATGTGGTAAGCCTGTCCATCTCACAGACAGACTTCCTGGGCACAGCTCACTTTGGTTAGGAGAAACTGCAAAATCAGTTTGTGTACAATTCCTTAAAAATAGAGACATATGTTTCAAAATAAACAAACAAAATCCAAGTATCTGTCAGCCTGCTCACAGTTATAAAAGTAAAGCAATGTGCACACTTGCACACACAGAGGTGAACATTTTGAAGTAAATGATTTGTATAAAATGATATCCTTGGTTTCAGTGTTCTTTGAGGCATGTAATTAAGCTGAGCTAATTTCTTCTGTCTGCTTCAGAAAGTCATTACCTCAACTGTCACTATGGTTTGCACGTGCAGCACAAGATGACGACGCAAAGCCCACATCCTACTCCTCCAGGGAGTGCTCCCAGAAAGCTCACACTGTCACTGCTCTCTGTCCATGTAAAGCCCATGAAAATAACAAAGCCTTGTGCCATGCATACTCCTGCTCTTTCTCTAGTCAGCCTTACACACAACGGATGTGCTGGGAAGGCTGGGGTTGATGCTATTCATAAATCCAAGCCTTGACAGAGTATTCCCTATGTTTCCCCTCTCATGTGTCTATGCCAAGCGCATTTTGGGTGCATGGGAGGATTAAGTCTGATCAAGCCATCACTTCCCAGGGGTATGACCTCCTCCACTAGATACAGGCTTCCAACCTGCCTCATTGATCACAACTCTCTACCTTCTTTCCTTCAACCAGTTAACAATCCACCTCACTACCTGATCATCCAGCCCACACTTTCTCAGTTTCCTGCAAGGATGCTGTGGGAGACATTGTCAAATGCCTTACTGAAATCAAGATAAACTACACCCACTGCATTACTAGCAGTTATGGTTTGATGATTAAGAGCAAGGCACTGAAAACTCCACATGGAACTTCCTATATGTTTTGCATTCAAAACCCCTTGGGTATTCTACACGGTAATGTTGATTATAATTATAGTACTAGGATATCTTTATCTGCCAAAGTGTATGTCTGCCTTGCACCTGCTCTCCTGCTCTGAAAAGAGAGAAATGAGAGACAACAGGGGCTGCAGCAGGAAAAAGAAGAAAAATAGTAATCTCTTTAGAAAAGCTCCACCAGTTTTTCTTCAAACAAATTTTTTATTGGCCTCAGTGCAAGGAAACACAAGCACGGTTCCTCCACTGTATCTTGCTTGTAAGCAACGTTGTGAAGGGCACCTCAGCTCTACAGCTCTTTGAAGAAATGAAATGAAAGGATAGATACTCAGAAGCTGATATTTTCTCTTTATCTGGTTGGGTAGGCACAGGTCTTGCAGTGTGAAGCCACTTTCTTTTCCTCCCTCCAATGGGAACATGTTTATTGGCACTGCAGCATCAGCTGATTATTGATACAACTCCCTTGCAGTTCAAAGCAAAGGCTCTGCAGGTTTCAGGGGGAGCAAGGGGAGGCTTTAAAGCTGCATTTCTTTTGAAGCCATCAAATTCCTTCTAGATTGCCAGCGTGCTGCCAGTCAACATGAGGGGCTTTTCTCTGATAAAAGAAATGTACCACATAATGAAGCCCTCACATATTCTGCACTTATTATGTAGCCCTGAGTTTCTTGCATTACTAATATAGATCCAAATTCAAAGAAAAAGACTTTTTTTTCAGCAAGCTACTTAAGAAAATATATGTATAAAAATTGCTTTAACAGAATGTTCACTTAATATTTGTACAAATTAATGCCTATAATTCCCTATTCATATCCTCTGAATACTATGTAAATCAGTAAATGAATTGGGACATCCCTTTTTCTATAGTAGATGGTAACAGGACAAGGGGTAACGGGATGAAGCTGGAACACAAAAAGTTCCACTTAAATATAAGAAAATACTATTTCACTGTGAGGTGAGGGAGCCCTGGCACAGGCTGCCCAGAGGGGTTGTGGAGGCTCCTTCCTTGGAGGTCTTCAAGAGCCACCTGGACATGTTCCTATGCAAACTGATCTAGGTGACCCTGCTTCTGCAGGGGGATTTCACTAGATGATCTCTAAAGGTCCCTTCCAACCCCTGCCATTCTATGACTCTATGAAATACCTGTGTTTCAATGTATTTACAATACTCATTTCAGATAAAAAGCTACTTTGTGCTGATGTCAACATTTTATTTTGGAGTATTTGCCAGATGTTAATGTCATGGGTAATGTGGGTGATCACTTCAATGCTGAGATAATGAATACCCAGGGTAATAATCTCCATGACGAGCTCTGCATTTCAGCTGGAAAACTCTCCAAACATTCTTTGCATTTGAAACTATTTCCTGTTAATAGCATCACCATTTAAAAAAATACATAAATTTGACAAAAATTAGGTACTTAGGAAGAGATTTCTGACAAAGTTTAGAGTCGTTGTGTGTCAGTTTCTAATTAGGTCGTGTATATTCAGGTAACAATTTAATATGTATCTCATATTTTTTTTATATATATATATAAACATACCATATATAGATTTGTGGGATCTCCATATGTATAGTAGGTTAGAATCAATTTGGTTGGAAAAGACTTTTAAGATCATTGAGTCCAACCACTAACCTCACACTACTAAGCCCACCACCAAATCACATCTCTCAGTACCTCATCTACATGTCTTTTAAATATGTTCAAGGGATGGTGACACTACCACATCCATGGGCAACTTGTTCCAGCATTTAACAACACATCCAGTGAAAAAAATTGTCCTAATATCTAAACCTCCACTGATGTAACTTGAGTGCATTTCCTCTTGTTTTAATATATATTCTGAGATGGCAAGACAAAGGGGTTGTGGAGGCTCCTTCCTTGGAGGTCTTCAAGACCCGCCTGTACATGTTCCTGTGTGACCTGATCTAGGTGACCCTGCTTCTGCAGGAGGGTTGGACTGGATGATCTCTAAAGGTCCCTTCCAACCCCTACCATTCTATGATTCTATATAATATATATATTTATATCTAAAATATTGTGATATCAAATATATATAGACAGATAGATAAATATATAGATTCTATAGCTATAGATATGGATAATAGATCTGGATATAAATATATATTCTGTGAAGGTAAGAGAAATCAAATGCCAAGAATTTTCAATGTCTAGTATAGTCATCAAGTATTTAAAAAACAACAACAAAAAATATATGACATGAAATGTTATTTTGGAGAAAGAACTGGTTTAAGAAGGCAGAAGGTAAATGTAATGGAAAATATTCAGATTTTTCTTATACTTATTCTGCAGGAATGCCTGGAGGCCAGAGAGATACTTGGCTGACTAACAAAATGGCAATTATTTGGAGACTTCTGTTCCACAGAGTAAAGCCTTATCAGTAACTTGCAAAGCGAGATCTGTGAAATTCATAAAGTATTCTGATGAAAAAAAATCTGTCAGGAGAAAGTGTAAAAGATGAGACAAGAAAATTTTCAATCATGTGATATCACACTGATTTACTATTCTGTATTTCATATTATGGATGCTGGGATGAACAAGAATGCAGTATGTGATAATGATACTGTGGCTGCAGCTCAAAGAGGAAGGAAATCAATGAAATGTTGAGGGGAGGAAGCTGATAAAAATATTGATGATGCAGCTTTAAAAACATTGTGATAGTGATCTTGAACTTCTTGTAAAATGGCAAATTGATGCCTATCAGAGAAAATTTGCTAACCTCTACCTTGAAGTTTTTCCCTGTAGTAATCTGAGTACATATATTCAAACCAAAACCAAACATTGAACTTCAAAGTTTATTGCCCAATATAAAATAAGTTGAATATTTTGATATATTTGATAGTAAATACTCTAATACTTTGAATATTGAGGTATATAAAGACAGAAGCTTCTGAGGGAAATTGAAAAGGGGAGGATCTTACACAAAACTTCCAGATGGAATAAACCAGAGACATATCTGTCTCACACTACCAGACAATTCTGTGTCAAAACAACTTTTTTTTTAAGACTGTGATAGCAAGCATCAAAAAGTTAGAAAAATGCCAGAATCATGGTTGCCTACATGTATACACATTATGGCAGCCAATGGCATCACCATCTTCTGCTTTTCACAAGTCCCTTCTGTTTCTCAGTGCCTAGAATAGGTGATGATAATGTATTGCATTGCTATTCAATATATATAATTTGTTTTCTGTTAATTAACTGACTTCATTGAGCCTTTATGGACTCTGGGTGCCCTACTACTGCTGTAATTTTATACATAGGTAGCTAAGGACACACACTCATGTTTTAAGAAGGCTATTCAAACTCGGCTGGCCGGTTTGAGACAATGATGATCTCATTTTACCATAGCTTTGATTTATACAGTACTGCATCCAAGACATTATTCTCATAAATTTCAGCTGTAGTCATGAGCCTCAGATCCATAGTGTTCAAGCTATTTAGGACACACAAATGCAAGAGGGAATTTGCACTTACAAAGCCTGGGTGGGCTGGACTTAAACATTTCTATAAATCATACTGAAGACTCTCACATCAGATGCACAAATATAGCAACGTGTGATTGGGATCCACATGACCTAGCTTGGGGCATCTAAAAGCTATTTTCAAGCTAAACTACACATTTCTAAGCTAAACTAGTCATCTTCTAGTCAGTAGAGAGACATAGACTCTGCCAGAGAGCTTGTAACAGCCTCAATTCATCATCTTAGACTTTAATGACGAACCAGTAAAGACTTAAATTATATGAGAGATAACTGATGTGAACCTCACAAAATCACTTTTGTTTGTGTCAGGATTTTTGAGTGATTGACTGCTGTGCTAATAGTGCTCCCCATCAGAGTCTGGAGATGAATTCCTGTGTTTGTACAAATGCAAACTGAACAGCTGTGGGGGGAAAAAATGTGGTTAAGTATACTTTTCGAAGTCATTTTAATAAGCAAGTCAACCTATCATTTTTTATAGACCTGGAAACTGGATGAATTTCATTTGATTTTCAGAGAAAAAACAAAAGGCAAATACCTGGTGCAATGGTAAAATTCACTGTCCAAATGCATGGAATGCTCCTGTACTTGTTAAACTCCTCCTCAAAAAGGCACTAGAAGTTTTTTATGTTCCTTGTTCCTGGAAGTGGCTCAATTATTTGAGCTTGTCCTATTTTGATTGTAGCTTCCCCTCAAATTAACTCTGAATAATAACCTACCACAGGAAAACTTAGGTCAAATAAAATTTGGAAAGTTGTAAATGACAGAAATTGTGATTTTTTAAGGGTAATGACAGGCAGCCTTAAAAATAACTGACATCAATATTCACCTGTGGTACCTCTGCCATTTATCTGGCAGAGTTGGGCAGGGGTTGGACTAGATGATCTCTAAAGGTCCCTTCCAACCCCTACCATTCTATGGTTCTATGATCTTCATGAAGACAGGCAGACTACCAGCCTGTACAATGAGCTCTCTATTCTGTGTTCAGTGCTACTGGTAAGGATCACTGGGATGTGAGCATGCAACGAAGAAGTACTGAAAATCTGCCACAATGGAATTTGCAGCCTCGTAACATAAGCCATCAGAAAGCAGGGAGGAACTGCAGGGCCAGGGAGTCTCTGTCAGCACTTATCTCCAGGCGCCTGTGTAAGAGCTCTGACATCCCTGCAGTGCAGTACAAGATACTGTGTGTACTCCCCAGAGCTGGCTCTGCTATCTTTAGGACTCACATTGACTCTCTCAGGTGCTTGTTTGTCATAGGTACAGTTCACACATCACTGGTAGTTGCTATTCATTTCCTCCTGTCAGAGGTTAAATGCTCTATTATATATATCTCACCAGCTTAGTGGCACACATCCTTTTTGGGCTCATGCTGTGATGTTTTAGAGATATGGGGGAAATTGAAAAATAACCACACTGCTTCTGTGGCTAACGTTGTAGCCAGGAGAGCAACACATCTGAAGAAACAGTTAATTGAATGGAACACTGTGAGAGGAGAGCTGTCAATGCTAGGGACTGTATTACCAGAGGAGCCAGATAGGGACATTCCGATTATTATCTCATTTCTTCATCTCTCCTGTCAATAGCTGTTGAGCTACAGTGACTTCATTTCATTTGGCTGCCCTCACTTCTCTCTAGAGGGAAAAGGACAAATCCTGCCAAGTGCCACACTGCAGCACCACGTGCTCCAACTGCAACAAACGCTGTGACATTATGCTGCATTATGCTGAGTGAGCCAGACACTTCTGCTGAGAATCAGCATTAATGATGTATCACTGTTTCACCAACTCTCATTCTGTTAAGTTACAAGATTGGTGTTCAGCACTTATGTCTCTCTTTCTTATCTGCATGGAATGTAAAACTCCCAAAACTCACCAGCAAATGATACTCCTACTTTTTAAAAGATCCCTGTAACCACTGGCTGATCCCATTACACATTCTCAGTCCCTTAATGTGTCGCTTTCCCATGTGGATACATTATCCTTTACCATTTGCCAGCCTGGGCCTGGGAGTGGAGTGCAATGGGGGAGGGAAAGGAAGATGCCCAGCTTGCTATGTGGAGTCACACCTTGCCACATGGACACGCAGGGGCCTCAAGTAGGTGTGTGTTCGCCACACACACAAACATATTGCTTAAGCCCCAGCAGACACCAACGATCACCCAAGCAGCTCCTGTGGCAACAGAGTTCCTAACAGCATCAGGGCTGTGATCAATTTGGGAGAGCTGGAGGTTTTCAGTCTCAGTGACAGGGTGGATTGTAGAGCTGTGTCCCTGTGAGAGCATCCTCTAATCCTGTGTCACCAAGAACCAGGCTCCCAGTAGCAACAACAGGGTGAAAAGACATGTGCTTTCCTGGGTGTGCACCCTCCTTTTCACACAGTTTTCCTTCCAGTAACTTTGAAACCCTTCTCATCCAGGGGAAAAGAGGAAGGAGAAGAATAATTTTCTCCATAAAATGACAGAATGATGTTGAATACTATCATAGCCTAGTCAAAATCCAGAGGGAAGAGAAGAAGCTGGATGGATAAGTCCACAAAACAGCCTCCAAACACATTTCTCTGTAGGCAAAACCAGGCACTTGGGTTTCGGTGGGATTATACTGTTTGAATATGTGCTGAATATGGAAACAACAACAGGACAAGCACAATTTTTATTAGCCAAGCAATAGTTTTATAGGCATTGGTAATGTGAACAGACTCATCTGATGATTAAGTTCTATCCTTTTTATTTTCAACAAGGAAACCTAGCCAGCATTTGTTTTCTTAGGAGCTAGTTTGGATTTCATATCATTTACTTACAAGAAAATGTAACTTTGTGGAAATGCTGAAGCAAGCCCAATTTCAGGTACACTTGTGATATCAAAAATACTATATCAAAACCAAATAATGGTGAGGATAGACATTGGTAAACCATCTGTGCTGTTCTTTGCTCTTTAGAAACTGATCCTTTAGAGTCATAGCAGAATAAAATGCCCTACATACCATATCACAACTAGAACAGGCTTGATGCCTCATAAGATGCTGTAAAGTTTCCTGTAACCATAATTGCATGCAGATGAACATCTACCAAAGCTGTGTACATAAATTTCCTGTGCAAACTTTCAATTTACTGGCAGTAAAATGGACCTATTTATGAGCTAACAGACCAAACATGTAAATAAATGAGTATGTATGTACTGTCAATTTCTGTATGCAAATACCAGGCATACACTGTACTTCCAAAATCCAGTCCCAAAGTGTGGCCAAAATTGGAAGCATAGAGATGAAGCTAGGCTAGAAAATACTCAAGATCAAATTTTGTCTGTTAATCAGTGCCCTCAGTCTTGGTTCTCAGTAAACAGAGGGGCAGTTCCACATTTAACCTTGCCTTGCTTCTCACTGAAACAAAGTCCTAACAATATCAAGCCAATTTATTCCTTCTATTAACTCTTGCAATCATTTTCACACAATATCTCTGGTTTATTAATAATTGAGAGCTATCAGCACTTTCAGAGCGGCTCATATGAGGCCAGCTGAGTGTCCTCTGTCCAGATATTCCCATGTCCAAGTGTGATTAGCACTGTCTTGTCAAATTTAGCTCTAAGCCATTTGTGAACACCTTCTTTGTTTATAGTAGCACACTCAAATCTGCACAGACCTCTGTGTTTACTCTTCTGTGTATCCTATTAACAGTGCATTGCATTTCAAGATGTCATACTGCAGAAAGCCACAAGAGTACTTTTAATCAATTCAAACCATACTGCCTGGTATATACCCTGAGAAAACAAAACTAGGGCTTTAGTTCTACTGCTGTAAATTCAGAGTGACTGTACTAGAATTGTTTTTACTGGATTTTAAATGGTTTGATTGCAATTACACAAAGATCCCCATTAAAAAAAAAACAAACCGTGGCTAATTAGGATTGAAACTGCCAGCTATGACCTGCTTGGAAAGTGGTATAAGGATATTTAAAAAGAAGATACATGACCTTGAGAGACATTTTGAAGAAGCAGAGAACTGCTGGACTGCTTAGGTATATTTATTATTGTGCAAGAGAAGAAATAAAATGGTATAACATCACATTGCAGTGTTCATTCCACTGTAATATCTACAGCAGTGTGTATTACATCCTGACTACCAGCTTTGCTTTACTAAAGGCAGTCTAGTTAGAGTCATAAAACCAGGAACAATCTTCAGCTCAGGAGTTACACTATTTTTTTTTTGGAGTTGAGCTACAAAAAAAGCAGGAACTAAGGAACAGAACAGAGAATACCATTTTGATTCAAGAATACATGACAGTCCTGCCTTTATCAGACTTCATGTTGACATCGGTATGATGCTTTCCAGTACTGTATGCAAAACCCCCAGGTCTAAGCATGTTCCATCACTCCCACTTGATCAACTGTTTGTTCAGCAGCTCTATGTTGCTCCTACCTATAGAGGTTTTAGCACAATTAAATCGTGGCTCAGAGACTAACTTACCAATACACCTCTTCCTCTGTGCACAAACTCAAAAGACAGCCATGACAAAGAATCTTGCAGCCTTAACAACTTCTAGCCTATATTTCAAGGTCAGTGGGAAGATAGCAACATGTAAAGGGTTTTTTTGGCTTTTTTAATGGTTTCAATGATAAAAATGTTATTATTGCAAAGACAGACATTTGTATTTCTCTTGGTAAACAGCATTGGTTGCATTACTAAACTCTCCAGTCAAGAAGAGTCAGAGTGTGAACATATGCAGGGGAACAACAGCTGTTAGTCATTATTTTCTCCTTATCCTTTCAACACCTTTGTTTCAGTTTGCTCTCTAATGGGTAAATCACACTTTCTCCCTAGGACATTTTCTCATTTTGGGCAGGTACTAAAAAGAATCCTGAGACAATTAAGAGCCATTGGCCAAAGATAGCCTTTCTTTTGGTGCTTTTACTGTAGACCTTAAAGCTCATTTTTATGCTTTACCAAACAGATTAAGCTGATGTTGTGTTCTTAGTCCTTTGTCCTACTAATGTGGAGGACACTTCTGCATTTCTTCTTTAGACAATGAACCTAGCCTCTATTCTTTTTTTTTCCTTACACAGCCTGTGCTATATTTCTCAAAAGATAAATAGCAGCTATGAAAATTATAGCTCTCACTTCATTTAGGCAAAAAAAGAGAATCTACCATCAGACAGCTTTTAAACATGTGTTTTATGCTTTAGCTCATCTGACAAGGTTTCACCGTAGCCATTTGGACACAGAAAAAATAGATAACATTTTGCCTATGATCAAACTCAACCTATTGCACAAAATACTTTGCTCTATTCTCCCTGATAGAATAATCAATCTGCTGCAAACATCACAGGGTAGTAAAATTACTCTGGAAATCTTTTGAATGTCTGGCCTAACCCTAATGTCCTGTTAATGCTAACACATGCACTCTTCCATCTATTTCACTTCCAAAGTAAGAGGTTGCATTTTTTTTCAGAAAGGCAATTCAGTCTACATCGGGTTTTGGCTTGAAGATCTGAAAAAAATGTTAATAATCTAATGCTATTAATCTGACTTCATTTCCCACACAGCTTCTAATGTGTAACATTTTTTACAACTGGTGCTGCTGATGCTATTGAGCGAAACAGATTGTGCTGTAGAGAAGACACAAGTAACCTTCTACCTGCAGCTATTCTTGAGCAGTGCTAAAGCAGACACACTTCTTACAACTACACTCAAAAAGGTAAAACATTATTCCAAAGAGTACAATGCCTCAGTTTCCATTGTGCCTCAGTAATATAAATCTCTAATGGGCCAATAAATCACCTAGGTTTAAAGCTCTCCTTCAGTATCTAGGGCAGTTCCATCCCACCAATCCTCCTAGCTTCCCCAGGGTTGATATTACTGTTTACTAGCTCTTATGTATGATCATTCTATTGGTTTTGTCCCCCTCACATGCATCAGTGATTGTAATATCAGACAGGAGAGAGAGAGGAAAAAAGAAGAACAAAAACTAAGCTCCTTTGGTACCAGGGAACATGGAAAAGGAACAAGTTTGGAATAAAACGTTGTGCATATAGCAACAGTATCTGATGCTGGCAGCATTATGAAGTATCAGGACCATATGAAAATGAGTAAAGGAAGACAACGTTCCTTCTGTAAAAATATCCTATTTAAAAGAAAACTAAACCAACAAAAAAAGCCACCCAAAAAAACCCACCCGAGCACTATGGTAAGAAAGCAACGTTATCTTCGGGGGACTATGTCTCAGAGAGTGCTCGGGGGTGACGCGTTAGCCACGAAGGACCCGTCCAAGGAGGGACATCTCCCCGGGGTGACGCTCCCGCCCGTCCGGCCGCAGCCCAGGGCAGCCCCGCTCCCGCCGCTGATCCCCTCCCCGCTTGAAGGGACAAACAAACACGTCTTAACAACAAAAGGCCGCGCTCGTGGCAGGCCGACCCCTTTCACCGGGGAAGGCGGGCGCCCTGGTCACGTCCCCGGCGTGGCCTCGCCCCCCGCCCCGTTCCCACGGCAGCTGCCATGTGTCTGCTCAAGTGCGATTAACACGGACTTGCCAAATCCCCCCCGCATACACCCCTCCCCACCACGGGCCATTTGGGGCATGCACGCGCCCCGTGTTTACACAGCGGCGCCTTCGCGCGGAGCCGTTTTGTTGCCGGCGCTGGCAAATGAGCCGGGGGAGGTGGGCTCCGAGCCCCGCGGCGGCCGCAGACCGCTATAAAAGCCTCCGAGGCCCGGGCGGGCAGGCTAGCGGCCGCGGACCGGCGGAGCATGGAGGGCGGAGGGACGGGCTGCGGCCGCCCCCGCCCGTCCCCGGCGGCGCTGCCTCCGCAGGGGCACTCGCCCCTCTCCCGATGCCCCCGCGGCGGAGCGCGGACCGGCGCTGCCCTGACGGCCCTTCCCGCGCTACGTAGGGCCGCGCCCTTCTGGAGGCCCTGGGTGCCCGAGGCGGGACGGCGAGGCGGCAGCGGCCGCGGGGCCGGCACCGCCGCGGTGAGTGGGGCAGGCAGGTGGGCGGGGGGCTGCGGCGGAGCGCCTGCCGCCGGCACGGCCGTGGGAGCGCCGGCGGAGGGCCGTGTGCCGCGCCGCAGGGCTGACCGCTCTCTCCCTCTCCTCCTCAGCCTCACAGCCCCCGAGGGCTGGCGGAAGCCTCTCGGAAGCTGGCGCAGTACACGCACCCTGTCAGGTAAGCGGCCGCCGGTCCCCGCGGGGAAGCGCCGGGCTGCAGCGGGGGAGGCCCGGGCCTCTAGCTCCCGAGGGACCGGGAGGGACAAACCCCTTGCTCGGCGGTGCAGCAGTGCCAGGCTGGCCAAGCACTCCCTCCCCCTGTCCTTTTTGTTCCCACCTATATATTTATGTAGACATTCAAGTGCCTGGGGAGCGATTCAGCCATCGACTGACTGATGGCTCCTTGGGCAAACGATTGCTGGCACTTGTAGATTTAGGACAAGATGTTGACATGTTTCTGTGATGTGTGACTTAGCCATGTTATATAGTCATACGTGGCTGGTTGGGTTGTTTTGTTGTTGCTGTTGTTGGTTTGTGTGGTTTTTGTGGTGGCATGGTTAGCTGAAGCACCTTGGCATTCCTTCCTGTGCCCAGGATTAAAAAAGGAGGGGGGAGGAGGGGGTTAGTCCTTGGCTGCCTGGCTGTGCAAACCTCCAGTGTCCTCCAGGTGCAAGGAAGCAGGTGCAGGCATGGGAAAAGACTGGCAGGAGGGGAGAGGGTATGGACTGACTTAGCCAGCATTGCTGAGGAAAATACCTATCTACTGATTTGGTGAAGGATAATGATAGTCTCTGCACTGTCAGTCCTGAAAAGGAAATAAAGCAAGCATCTACACTTGAATCTGCAAGACAGTCTGTATTCAGAAGCAGCACGAGTAGGTATTGCATGGTGCTTCAGGTAATTTCACAGGGTACTCTTCCAGACAGGATGCAGCTTTCTCCCAAATCTAGGCTCTGATCCTTAAAATACTGATGCACAGACTATCTGAGCGATTGCTCCCTGACTTCACCATGACTGCTCCCATGCTTAGGTATGAGTGAGGGCAGCAGGGAACACTGGGAATGAAGAGATGTTATAATAAAGCAAGTGCCAGTTAACTTTGTGCTGCAAAGGAAGCAGCATTCTATTAAGAGTGGCCTAGAAAGCACTTTTGATAAATGCTAAAAAACTATCTAGTTCTGTTTCTCGATGTATTTCTATTATAACCAATCTGTCATCAGCATTTTCTTATGTTGCAATGTGTTAGTCTCATAGCTCTTGGGACTTCTGTTGTCTTTCTCTTCCAGCTACTTCCAAACTGGGGATGCTAGCGGAAAAGGAACTGTGGAGTATATTAATTGCAGTGTATTATCTCACTAGCTGATAGGCCTTTGTAACCACAATATTATCAGAGACTTTTATGTTAACTTCTGGATACAACACAGACTACTGCAAAATTGAGACCCACAGGGCATCTTCTGTAAGGAGATGGTTAGATGATTCTTAGAAAGATGGGGTGAAACACCAGGTTCTGATTGCCCTAGACCTTTATTGTTCCTTTTGCTTTGAGATTTGTCTCACTGTTGCAAACAGCTGCCAAGGTTAGGGATGTTCATGAACAAAACTAGTAACTTAATCCAAATATATTGGGAATTTGATACTCATTCTGTTCCCTAGGAATAATTCCAGTGAGAGCAGTGCCGCATGGCTCAGATCCCATTGGTGGTGTTAATGAAGTACTGGAGTGGGGAGTTTCAGGTGCAGTGGATCTTGGGCTTCCAAGTAGTTTTGCTGCCAAACTAGCACTTTAAGTGCATCTTTATCTCTTCAGATGAAAATACAGAATCCAGATAATATCTTTTTCCTATTTAGCATTTTTTTCTGTTTAAATATAGAAAGCACTTGAGCATCTGACGAAAAACTGTAGGGTGCTTGTCAGAATCTGATGTTTCTTGTCTGCCAGCCTATATGTAATACAGCAGAATATGTAATAACAATAAGCAAACCTATGTATACTTGTTTCAGACTATTTTGGCCCAAGTCAAGATGCTATGATTACTTATATCAGGAAGCTGAAGCACTTCTGAAAAACTTTCCAGTTCAAGCTACAATTTCCTTCTATGAGGACTCGGATAGTGAAGATGAAGAAGATGAACTGGAACAAGACTCAAGAACAGAATCAGGTTGCTGATTGCAGGAAAGGCCAATGAAACTTCTAAGACTTAACTTAAACTTAATATAAAAATGTATTATAGTATTTTTAAAGCTAATTTATTTGTATGTAAGTTATTCTTAATAAAACTGAAATGTCTTGTAATTTTATCTGAGCCTTTTCACTTTGTTCTATGCCTGTCAGGGAAGGTATTAAATACTATTTTTATCTGAGGTCCTGTATTTTGTAGACTATAATTTGGATGTCAGTTGTAGGAGCAGAGAATGGATGCCTTGCTTTAAAGGGCTCTAGGGTTATGTGACTCCCTGAAAATTTGAGGACACAAGGAAAGCTTTTTCATTGTGGTTTAGTAAGCTCCATGTGGAAAGCCTATCAAGGACTCACTGGAACAAAGTAATGTCGTGCCTGCTGTTACAATGGAGCTTAAAACATGGAGAAGTGATATAGCTCTTTCAGATGGAGAGAAAGGTCCAAATTCTACTTTAGGTTCTGCTTTTAAAGAAGGTATTTGCCTTAAATCACTCATCCTTCCCCAGCACTCATGAGCTCCCTAGCTCAAGAGATAAGGAACATGGAGAGTCCAGTGGAGGGCTACCATGATGATGAGGGGAGGGGAACACCTCTCTGAGGAGAAGACACGGAAACCTGGGACTGTTTAGCCTGGACAAGATTGATGAGGGGAACCTTATCAACACTTGTAAATATCTAAATGGTGGATGTGAGGAGGAGGAGGTGATACTTTTTTTTCTGTAGTGTCCAGTGATAGGACATGGGGTGATGGACACAAACTGGAACACAACAAGTTCCACTTAAACACAAGGAAAAATTTCTTTATTGTCAGGCAGTCCCAGCACAGGGTGCCCAGGGAGGTTGTGGAGTCTCCTCTGGAAGTTTCCAAACCATCCTGGATGCGTTCCCATGTTACCTGATAGAGGTGAACCTGCTTTAGCAGGGGTTTGAACTCTGATCCCTAAAGCTCCCTTCCAACCTCTACCACTCCATGATTGTGATTCTCTCTTATATACATGAGCTATATTGTTACACATAAATACAGTATGAAACCATCAGTTTTGTTTGTAAAGTGGAGATCTGGAAAAGAGAAAAAGGTCTCATATAAGTTATTTTGGTTTGTGAGTTTAAGATAATGGAAACAAACGTTAGTAATCATCGCGCAGGCCAAAGCCCCGCATGAAACAACAAAATATATCCCAAACTTTATCTGCAATGCCAGCGCCTCTGTCAGGTACAGCTTGTGTACGTACCCGAAGCTCCCCTCGCCAGAGTGCGGATGCGCGGCAAGCCGCGCTGCCTCAGCCCGGCACCAGCCTCCCTGGAGCGCCGGCACCCTCGCCTCTGCTCCTAGGGACCGGGAAGGAGCAGCCCCTCACACACCGCCCTCCTCACCCTTTCACCTTCGCGGCGTGGGTAGCAGCGATGGGGCCCATGGGAATAACCTTCGTGCTCGACCAGCACACCTGGCATCGGGAGACTGCGACACCACCTCCAGTGCAACGGGAGACAAACTCCCCAGGGAAGACAAACCGGCGGCACGCGGCGCCATCCCCTCAGGGCCTGATACCGACGTGCCCACCCAGGCGCGGGAGCGCGCACGGACCAAGATGGCAGCAGGGCGGCCCAGTCCCCGGCGCCTCCCAGCCAGCCCCTCCCCCGGGCGCGGCGGCGGCGCCGGTACCGATAGGCCGCCGCGGCCGCGCCTGCGCCCTGTGCCGGATCGCCCCGCCCAGCCGCCCGCCGGGGCGCAGGCCGCGGCCCGGGCCGGCAGGATGTTGAACGTGCCGCCGCAGGCATTCCCCGCGCCCACCTCTCAGCAGCGGGCGGCTGCGGCCGGCCGCGCCAAGGTACGGACGGGACGGGGTAGGACGGCCGCGGGGGTGGGGGTCAGCCGCAGCCGGCGCTAGGGCCTTTCCCGGCTCCGAGCGCTGTGGGACTGCTTGCCCCCCTGACGGCGGGGCTGCCGACGTCCGTCGCCCAGGGCGGGTGGAGGGCGCGGGTGCGGGTGGAGGACGAGGCCCCCGCGTGGGGCGGGTGTGTGGTTCCCCACTTCGGTCCGTGCGGCTGGGCGACCCGGTCTCGATCAGCGGAGCTGCCGTGGTGTGCCGGTCAGCCTCCTGTTTCGGCCGGGGCAGGATTGTCTTCATGGCCACCTCCTTTGAGGGATCGCGTACTCCTGTGAGCGCTGAAGGGACGCGGCGGCTGTGGCAGAGCTCCCAGGCGAGGGGCTGGGTCTACTCCGCTGCTGGAATATACTTCGTACTTCTCGTTTTTAGAAGGCGGAGGTGATAACTGTTCCTGCACTGCCTTGCCCGGCTGTCTTGGGGTTCCTCCTGCGCGAAGTCAGAGGCTTTCAGCTTGCATTGACTGCACACAGCTTACGCTTTACGTGTTGGGTGGTGGTTTGGGGGGCACTAGATGTTTGCAAACCCGTACTTGGACTAAAGAAGCATGGAGTGATGTGTGTCTATATACTCTTCAGTTTTCCCACTTCTGATTTTGCTGCAGTTTTGGAAGACCTCGATTCTTTAACCCTTCGTGTTAGAGTCTGGATCAAAAAAGTTCTTAGTCTGTGGTGCTGTTGACCAGGAAAGTGTTAGACACCCTGAAGGTCTTGCCTCTCAGGGCAGGCTATGGCTAATACGTCTGGTAAGCTAGAAGACTTCAGGTCTAGCTTTCTCTTGGTGAGATTTCCAGTTGCTGTAGGGCTTGCAGAAAGTCTTTATGAATGGTGTGAAGATGAGCTCTTCTACCTTGTCCTGCCTGACCATGATTTTCAAATGCCTTTTCTATGTTGCTTGTAAGTTTCCAGGCCATATCTCAAATCATGCTGATACAAACTTTTTCCTTGATATCTGCAGTTGCTTTGGGAAGAGTCATCTAAACATTTGTTGATGGTCAATAATTCCTTTGTCTGGGTTACTAGATAAGACACTTCCTTAATCACACTTCACTCTGAGTAGGGCTCTCAAATATCAGTGAAGAATACCAGTTGTGTTATTTCTTCATTTTTTTTCCCAAGTCCTTCTAAGGAGCTTAGAAAAGTGTATTGAATGGCTCATTCTTCCTTTAGAGTTGAATAATGTTTGTACATTTGTTCTTTTTTCAGGTACCTTTAAAACCAGGAAGGAGTCTCATGGATTGGATTCGCCTAACTAAAAGTGGGAAGGACTTGAATGGTTTAAGAGGGAGGTTACTTGAAGTGACAGAAGATGAGCTTGCTAAACACAACAAAAAGGAGGACTGCTGGATATGTATAAGAGGTTGGTTGTTGTGACATTGCCTCTACATTTTTTTTCTCCTGTACCCACAAACCATTAAAGCCCAAACAATAACCCCAAAAGCCACACCCCTAAACAAACTCTACCTTTTCTATGTTTAGGCCAGGTGTCTCCTGACATAACTGGACAGAGGTTTGAACAAATTAGAGATTTTTGTGTCAGATTTTTTTTTGTCTTTCAAGCCTTTCTTATCAGGTCTTCCAGCTGGGTATATTTTACACTCCTTTTATATCTGTATATCAACATAATGAAACATGAGATTGTAGATGATGCCTTGAACAACAAGGGCTTAATGAGAATAAGGCATTCAAAATGCTGACGTGTCTTGGAGAGTTTAGTATTCTTTGCAGTTGTCTGTTTTTAGTGATTGCTTTGAAACATCCAGAGATATGCAAATATTTTAAATGTTACTTATTTCCCTAAGGCCATTCTACAAGTTTAAGTTAGCAGTCCCACATATTACTTCATTACATTTAACAAGGCAAATTTTAGTCTAGATAAGAGGAGACTGTGGGAGCATCTCATTAATATTTACAGATATCTAAATGGTGGGTGTCAGGAGGTTGGGGCAGCACTTTTTTCTGTTGTATCCAGTGACAGGACAAGGGGTAATGGAAAGAAGCTGGAACACAAAAAGTTCCATTTAAACATCAGAAAAAACTGTTTGACTGTTGAGGTGAGGGAGCCCTGGCACAGGCTGCTCAAGGAGGATGTGGAGGCTCCTTCTCTGGAGGTCTTCAAAACCCACCTAGACATGTTCCTGTGTGACCTGACCTAGGTGGTCCTGCTTTGGCAGAGGAGTTGAACTAAATGATCTCTGAAAGTCCCTTCCAACTCCTACTGTTCTATGATTCCATGAAATGACATTTGACACACAGAGCAATTGTAATCTCTGTGTAGCATAACAAATATATCTTCTGTTACCAATCTATTTATGTTACTACATTTAGGTCATTTTAACTTAAAAGTTGAAAGTATTGTATGTTGTTAGTGATTGTGTGAAAGGTGGTTTGCAGCAAGAACTCTGGCTGCAATTTTTTTATTGCTGAAAATTAAATTCCTTCTTGTCTTTGAGAAAGGAGTAAAATGTTTCTTCTCCAATCATTTAGAATCCAAAATACTTAAAATATCACCTTATTTTTTTATAACAGGACTTGTATGAAGATTAAGATCAGAGTAGCTAATGTGACCTTTCTCTAGGAAGATACTTCCTCTAGGTTCATTTAGTGATAACTTTGATCTGATAAGGAACAGCATTGGTATTTGATGTAATATCATCTCTGAACTCCAGCAACAGAAAGTTAAGAATTTCTGAACAAGTGACTGTGTTTTTGTTTGGTGTTAAAGGGGATGAGATGGAAAATAAGGATAAAATGTCATTCAGTACTGGCTTTTCAACAAAATAATAGATTGTTAATGCTCTATGTGCTGCTTTTGCACATGCTAGCAAGACTATAGTGGGAGGAGAGCTAAATTAGGCTTATTTAGTGTTGAGGTCTGCTCTTTTTCTCTCTCTCAAAAGGGCCCTCTACTACTGCAGACAGAATCACTGCTCAAAAACACTTCTGTTTTGTTCTTAATCTCTTATTCCCCGTTGACTGCATCTTTGAGGTTGCTTTTTACAAGACACTTCTGCATTCACCTTGAAACATTTCCCTCTCTGCTTTTTCTTTGTTCTAGAACTACTAGTGAAAGAACAGCATAACTGAGGATCCTGGTAGATTAGCTGTAGAGCTGATACGTGGACAAGTAGTAAAATGACATCACTGTGGAAAAGCTAAATGAGATATCTACATTGGTTATTAGACTGTGTGTCTATAAGAAAGAGCAGGAATTAATGAGAGAGAGGTAAAGTAGGTAAGAGCTAACTTTGTGCAAAAACCCAGTAAGATGGTCATCAAAGAAAGCCATCATATAGGCCACAAATCATATATAAAGTGAGATATCAGGCACATTAAAAAAGTGTGGAGAGTATATAAATAAGATTCATTTTGCTTCTGCAAGTCTCATGGTAAATTGGGACTTTGGCTAATATTTAGGAGGTTCTAACTGTAGATGTTTGTGTTGTATTCTGTGTGTGCAGTAATCAGTACTGCACACAAGATGGCATAGTTAATACATCCAACAGAAGATCAGGTCAGTGGGATATGTAAAGACCCTTCCTCTTCTACCTGGGATGGTTATTCTTACCAACTAGAGTTGTCTCAAGTATGTCTCCTCCCCACCCGGAGCTGAATGCCTCCCTCTCCTTCTGAAGTAATTACTGTATGTGTTAAAAGCTTCTTATAAAAGCACCAGCACACTTCTGGTAGCATAGTGTTTTGGTGACGGATTTTTTTGGTAATGTTTTTTATTTAGTATCTTTAAATATTCTGCTAGGGAAGCCTGCAGTAGTTAATGGCAATATATCTATAGTTAAAGGTGTTTATAGCTGCATTCTCCAGGCTCTAATTACTTTGTTTGCATAGCAACAGTAAGTAGACTTCATCATTTCAGACCTGTGAAGAAGCATTGATTTTTCTCCCTGGAAATAATAAGGATAGCACTTGTGTAGAGAGAATGCCGAGCCCTTTTATTGGGACAAATTTGATATGAGAATTGTAAGCTTTTAATTGAGCATAGTAGGTTTTTGTGTTGCTGAAGAATGAAAGTTTTACTGCTGCTGGTAGTAGTTCTTAATGGGAGACAGTTGATTCCCATGGACGTTTTCTTCTGTAGGCGATAGGGAAATGGCTTTGACAGTGTTTCAGAGGAAACTCAATGGTAAGGGAGAGTCAAAACAATTCTGTACACTAACTGGCTCAATTTTATGTATCTGCTTAAACCAGCCTCTGGTTCTTTTACTCACTTAGCTAGGTACATCATGTTCAAGGTTTAAGTCTTTAACCCTACAGGTTTCTTCAGACATTCACTGAAACAAGTGGTATAGCATTGTAGGATTGGCATCTCCGTGTAATAAGATATGTCTTGTGCCTTATATGATTCCATAACTTGCTTTTGTGAAGTCATACTGTTTGTTCCAAAGATGTCTCCTGTTTGTCATTACCATGTTTAATATACACCAAACTTTCCACTGATTTTGGAGATAGATGTGGTTGTAGCAGTTCTAGAAATACTGCTCACATATTTTTATATGTCATTTTCTTCAGGATTTGTATATAATGTCACACCATACATGGAATATCATCCCGGTGGGGAGGATGAACTAATGAAAGCAGCAGGAACTGATGGTACAGATCTCTTTGATCAGGTGAGAACAGTTGGCAGTGAATGACACTTGCTCACTGAAAAATATTTGGAAAAAAAGGGATGTTTTCTGATCATTTTTAGGGCATTCCAGTGGAAATGGTGATTTGAACTTTTTTATGTCTAAGGGTGGGTAATGGGTTACTGCTCAGAGTGGCACTTAACGTGTGCTGAAACAGGCATGTAGTTTAAACTCTGTACCAAAAGACAGTAATGAAAATGTCACTTTAGGTTGTTAGAATTATGTTTCAATTTAACCATTTCATTAAATTATTTTGTAGCAGAAGTAGCAGTAAAGCTAGGAACAACTTGAGATACCACCTTCTTAATATTTACAAATATCTAAATGGTGAATGTGAGGAGGTTGGGGCAGCACTTTTTTCTGTTGTGTCTAGTGACAGGACAAGGAGTGATAGAAAGAAGCTGGAATACAAAAAGTTACATCTAAATGTAAGAAAAAACTATTTCCCTGTTGAGGTGAGGGAGCCCTGGCACAGGCTGCCCAGGGAGATTGTGGAGGCTCCTTCTCTGGAGATCTTCAAAACTCACCTGGACATGTTCCTGTGTGACCTGATCTAGGTGGACCTGCTTTGGCAGGGGGTTTGGACTAGATGAGCTCTAAAGGTCTCTTCCAACCCCTATGATTCTCTGATAAGTTACTAAAACTAATTACTGTCATTTGAGGGGCATTTTCTTCTGAAAACTTTCTTTTTGAAAAATACTTGTAGTATTCTTTTGTCTATTAACTTGACACTAGCAAAGTAGTTGACACATCAGCAAAGTACTAAGAAAAAATACTGAGGCTGTTAAGTGTGTTTGTGTGTAGCAAACCTTAAGATGACAGTTGATCTCTCCTTTACAATTTCTTCAAGTATTTTGAAATGACTCAAAAAATAAAGGATCTGCAGAATGGGTGTGTTTTCTACACAGGATTGCTTCCAAACCCAATCCTATAAAAGGTGAATCGCTGTGTTGGTATTTCTTAGAAACAGATATTCTTTGAGTCAACTTTGCTCACAAGATTTGCCTGAGAAGCTGGGAAAGAGCAGAAAAGAAAGGTCTGTTTGTGAAAGGAAATCTGTTACATCTTTAACAAAGATAAACTTGAACTAAAGTTTATCTTTGGTTAATCTTTTTACAAACAAAGCATTGGGTTTTGGCATAGGTCTCTGGTTTCAGGAATTTCTCTGCTTAGAGTTAATCCATATCAAGTTGTGTTTGGTAACTCTATGGCTGGATCGCTCTCAAGTATCCTAAGGTACTCAGAAACAGCAGTCTTGATGTCAGAAATATTTGGGGAAGCACCTCAAGTTGTTACTAAGCTCAGAAACATACTTGCAACATTTAATTGTTTGGTGTTTTGTCCTGGGATTGGAAAGCAGTGTTCACATCCTTAAAATACTCTGTTCATATTTTTGTTTCTGGCTGATATCTTTCTTGTTCCGGTGGCATTTCCTTTAGTATCCCCTCTATTTTAGCATTCTGTGTCTGTTGGATACTGATCTCTTAAGACTTTAGTAAGTTGATAGTGTTTCTCAAATTTCTGGAAAAATTAACTGTCATTCTAAGTCCTTCATTTGTTTCTGTTACCTGTATACAGGGAAACTTCAACTTGTGGATGGGATTCTTTATCTCATCTGCTTAGCATGACCAGTTGAAAGTTTTCATTTTTAAGTCTCTACATGCCATTCAAATTTATCACAGAATCTGAAAGGTTGGAAAGGATCTTGAAAGATCATCTAATCCAAACTCCCTGCCAGAGCAGGACCACCATGCAGCACTTTGATTCTCTTTCTCATGATATTATCTTGCTTGTCCTTTCAGAGTTGGCTTTTCTGCCATCCATTTGCTCTGCAAGTTCTCCAGTTTTGGTCTATAAAGCTGCTGCTTTTTCTTTACTTTATTTGACCTTCTGAAATAGTTAATTTCCAAATCAGTGATTGTAAGACAAAAACAAATGGAAATACACCAGCTTCACAGGAGATGTTCACATGTCTAAACTGTTGTTCTTTATCTTCCTTCATCCATTTTCCCTTCACTCCTATCCAAACTTGACTCTCCTGGTAAAGGCAAGGTCTTTATTCTGTTAATTGTATAGCATACATCATAAAAATACTCTTCTGAAATACTTTTTGTAGCTCAAGGTTCTAATGTTCAGATACTGCAAAGCATAAAATTAGTAAATTAAACTACGGACACCTTATCATGGTCCTGGTTTTTTTCACTTAATTGCATGCTATCTGTAATAGAAATAAAAAGTACTGGACAAAACCACTGTACAAAATGGACTTTTGTATTTTGGTGCATGATACAACAACAAGTATTACAAATTTTATATGAACATGTTTTATTCATACAGGTTCATCGCTGGGTGAATTATGAATCGATGCTGAAGGAATGTCTGGTTGGGAGAATGGCTGTCAAGCCATTTGCTGCTCCAAAAGGTGAAGGTTTTTTTAAGAATTAAACAATTTTTATTGCCCTTTACTACAAAGTGATCTGGGAATGATGAGAAATCCTAAATCATCGTATTTATGAGGAGAGCCTCTATTCTAGATATGAAGGCTGTTGCATAGGTTCAGTCTTCTCATTAATCTTCAGCTATCTGCTGAGTTTAACTACTTTGTGCATAGAGACTTTTGTTAAGTCGTGTACTGCTACATTTCATCTTTTGTTTTTAGTCGTCAGAAAACAGATGTGTATGTGTGTTTATCTGCATATGTATGTAGAAGGAACTAGGGTATTTTTCCCCAAGATCCCTATTTTTTCTTCTAATTCCAGGGGACAAACTGTCATAGGCAGCTCACTCATCTTGAAATAAAAGTCAGCATTTTCAGTCTGGTGATTTCTGTACCAGACAGGTCTGGCGAGTTGCGTATATATCAGTGAATTTGAATACACTTCATGAACAGTTGTCCATTGTAGAAGGACTAGATGATCTCTAAGGTCCCTTCCAAACCCTACCATTCTGTGATTCTATGAAGCAATTTCAGTTTCTTCTCTCCTTTTTTTCTCATGTTATTGAAAAAAATCTCAAATCACTAGCACAAATGTCCCTGCACTGGGCTCTCTCCAGCAGTTCCCTGTCACTCTTGAGGTGGGGAGCGCAAAACTGGACGCAGAACTCCAGATGAAGACTCACCAGTCGAGAGGAGAGGGGGAGCAGAACCTCCCTCAAGGTGGTTCTTCATGCATCCCAAGATGCCATTGGCCTTCTTGGCCACAAGGGCACATTGCTGGCTCACAATTAGTCTGTTATCAACCAGGACTCCCAGGTCTCTCTCACAGAAAATGGGCCTTCATATTGGGATATTCTGAGATATGCAATGTAGAGAAGGCAAAAAGGAGCCTGGGTAGATCCAGAGGACTAATTTCACCATAGATTTACTGTGAGCAGAAGGATATGTTGACTGAGTGGTGCAGGGCCTTTCCCTTCCAGTTGAGCACCTTAGATATGAATTGATGCTATGTAATCCACTTGCTTGGTATTTTTCTTCTTTTATTTTGCTGAAATACTGTTTTATAGTATTTGTGTGTTTCTTTGGAGTATTTGCAGCATACTGTAGATTTAGTGGAAAAACTTGGATAGTAACTTATCAGATAAAATCATTTGACAGAAGGAGCTTATACAAAGATTTTCCTTTTCCTGATTTTCTTCCAAAGAATAGGTTTAAATTTCAAAGGATTTATTTGATCATATTCTGTATCTACTACATGTAGTCAGGAGGCAAGAGTCATCAAAAGTCTGACAGATTTAGAAAGCTTCTTAGCTGTGAAGTTTATAATTGCACAGGATAATCTGTGATGTTTAGGTGCCAGTGTTCTTGTCATACCCTTTAGTTCTATCTAACTTTTAGCATTTTTAGCATAGTATTTTTTTAATTAAACAATCTTTTGGAATCTTTTTTTTTTAAATCAGTCGTGCAGTTATTTGACTTCTTAATGTCTGAAGCATCCTGGTCAATCTTTTAACATTTTGGAAAGTTTATTTGGAGATCTTTAGTTTGACTTGTTTCTTTAGTAAGATGTGTAAAAGTACTGTGTATCTTCTTAGTGTTGTGCTTGTTTTTTTTCTTAATGCTTGTAGAGATTCCTTCTACTCTGTCTGAAGAGAAGAAACAGCTTAATGGTGAGTGAATTGGAGAGTGAATTTTAAACATATTTGAATATTATTGAATGAGCAGTGTTTATACAGAACCTCAACATCAGATTCAAATATAGTAATCTGTGGAAATTACAGAAGGTAAAATCCTACTCAGGTATTGTGAATTCAGAGTTTGAAGGTGGTGTAAGACTGCAGTAGAGTAGTATAGGTTAGGGATGTATGAGATGGACAATCTTTCTGCCTGAGTCAGACAAGATAGGTCACAAGTTATTGTGTGCTGTAAAATTTGCCACTACAAAATTGCCAGGCTTTTTTATCCTTCTCTATACCAGAAAAGCTACGTGGGCTGGAGCAGCAGAGACAAGACAAAATCTTGAGGAACACTTAGAATGAGTAAGTCTCTACTGAAAGCCAGAAGGTCATAACTGGGAAACAAGTTGAAGTGGAGGTGATCTAGCTGATCTCAGTATGACTGAACTGTTTAAGCTGTGAGTGTGACAATGACTGGGCTTACAACTATTGTAATAGTAAGAGAAGCAAGAATAGTCCTATGAATGTATGAGGAGATTGATGGAGAAGCAGTAAAGCTTTCACTGAACCTTCCTTGAGTACTGGAGGTAGCTTTGGTTGCTAGTGATCAAGAACTAGACATGTGATTTTGATGCTTTTGGAGAAATGTTACAGACTGATTAGTCATATTAGTGTAAGAGGCTTCTTAAAAGAATATGGCTTTAGAATAAGTCCCATCAAATCAGGTGCAATGGGGATGTTTTGATGGAGCAAATAACGTGAACATATGTGAAGGGAAATAATACAATTGGAACTCAAGGCTGGCCTATTGGCATGAGAGGAGACAGGTGCAAATGGTCATGGAAGAGGCTGAAACTTGGGACAAGAAGCCTAGAGCAGTCAAATTTTGGCGTGGTAGGAGAAGCAGAAACCTAGACGTCTCTTGAGATGAAGTTAGAAGGTTCAAGTCTCAGGGTGGTGTCCCAGCAAATCCAGGTATTGTGATGGGAAGATAACTTACTCATGCTTTCTCTGGTGAATTTGAGTTTCCTCAGTATCCTTTCATGTATCCTGTGCTCTGGCAGGTGACCATTTTGGTGACCTTTCCCTGGGTTTTATCTTGTATATCAGTGTCTATCCTGCACTGGGGAGACAAAACTGAACACAGCATTCCACAGTCTCACAGATGCTGAACAGAGAGGAAGGATCGCTTCACTTGAGCTGATTGCTGTGCTCTTGCACTGGATAAAGTTCTTCGTTACCACAAGGATGCAGTATCTACCCAAGTTTGGCTTGTGTAACAAATCCCTTGAAGTTTTTCTACAAAGCTGCTTTCTACCCAGTCGGGCCTCATGCTTCTTTTATTGTAGCAGGTTATGTATTTGTTTTTCTCCAGGTACAAAATTTGGCATTTGCCTTTGAGCTTCATGGAGCTTTTGTCAGCTCATTTCTTTAGTCTGGCTGGGTCCCTTGCAATGGTAGCCATAACCTTTTGTGTTTCGACTGCTTTTCAGCATTTGGCATTGCTCATGTAATTCCTGACACTGGGTCAGTGTGTGCCCTTCAGGTTACTAATGATAGTGTCAGTGGTACCTGTTCCCTAGGGAATACCAACTGTAACTAGCCACAATTTGGACATTGTCCTGCTGATCACACTTTTCTGTGACTGGCAGCTCTACTCATTTTCCATCCAGATTGTAATCCACCTCTCAAACTCAGTTCTCTCCAGGAGGATAATGTAAGAAACTCTTACCACTAGCCTTGCTATGGCATGGGATTCTGCAAAGCAGTTCCTGAAACAAGCTGAATTTCACTCTTGTAAGATGCAGAGTCGTAATTCTGCTATTCATCTTGGACACCTTAAACTCCTTGTTTTCATGCTGCCGTCGGCCTTTGGCCTCACCACCAGCATTTCTTTCTTTGTGACCCCCATGACCAGTAGAGCAATTTCCTTAGTTGATTCATGGATCATCTGAATCATTTTTTTGTTGCAGTGCATCATTTTATTTTTACATGGCATCTTACAGTATTTTAGAATAATTCATAAATTACTTGGTTCACCAGAGCATTCTGATTTATTTTGGCTGTTCATATGTTTCTGTTGACCTGCAAAAGCAAACAGGGGTGTGTATAACCATGAATTCTCATCGGTGGAGGCCAAATTAAGTGTATGATGTGTGTCCTCAAGAAAGGCTTAGCCTTTGAGAAGGCTTTTATCATTAGGTGACAGCTTTTCTTTTGCAATGATCTGACTGCTCTGTCATTTAGCTTCCTGGGCAGCAGCAGATGGTGTGTACTTAGGGGTAATTAAGAATCAAATAATAAATAATTCCAGTGAGTTGTAATTGCTTTGGGTTAATTCCCTCATCTGGATGATCAAATAGTTTTGACAGACTGGATTAGACCAGAGTGCCTCTCTTTTTGGTTTTATCCACTTCCCACATGGTGCAACCACTCAATTACTGTGTTTCAGCTTGTAATCAATCTACAAAACTTCTGGGCATTTACAAGATAATGATCTAGTTATCTGAGAAGTTATAGATTGTTTTATGCATAGCTGTTTCAGACTTGCAAGGTTTGTCTTTGAATGGGTTGGAAACCAGCACCTACCAACTGTTCTCTTAGACCTCTGCCTAACCATTGCCCAGGACAGCTCTTGCTGTTCATGGAGTGTTATAAATCATGCTATGCAGCTTCCTCTATCATTATTCTATATAACTTCCCTGTATTGGAATTGATGAAGGATTACATTTGCTTTTGTCTGTCATCTGTGTTTTTGCCAAATATGTTCAGTTTCTATTAGGCCAGAGATTAGTACAGTTTATGTTTTCAAAGACTTACCAAGCGTTGCCTCCCAGCAAAGGTTTTCTCCAGGCAGTTTTATGTTGTTTAATAATTTGAGTAACTGACTTTTGGGAACATCTCTAGCAAAGTACAAAGTAGAGAGATTAAGGCTGATACCTTTGCATAATGTGAAATTTACTTGGGATGTCTGGTCTAACCTAATTCACTAATTGAATTTGTTCATATGAATTGTATAAACAAATAGTTCTGTTAAAGGAAATTCATTCAGGTAACCTTTTTTCTATGCTTCGCTATTAGAAAATGTGAAAGCACAAGCTAATGACGGATGAAACTGAGCCCAGGAAGGGTTGTGTGCAGGGGTTCTGTGTTGTATTGAACTCTTTAATTTCTAAAATAGAATTTCATGTTCTAGGAGCCTGCTGTCCAAGACAAAGTGATGAATAAAAACAAAATTTAAAAAGCAGATGGATAATTCTGTCTATCTGTGGAAATAAAGCCACTAAATACTGTGGAGGGATATACAGAACATTGGATTTTAAAAACCCACACAATCTCTGATTAGGATTTCTTAAGTGAGCATCACAGCAAATATTTTAATGATCCTCTGCTTTTTATAGGTATGCTTCCTGAGAAGAAAGTACTGGCTGCTTCTGCTAGAGATTTAACTCCAAGGTCATCATTTCTCTTTCATTGTCTGTTGAATGTTCTGTTTAATGATTCTGTCCAGTTCCTTAGTAAGTGCAAGCAACTTCTGTGATTAGTTTTTGATGTTTCAGCTTAATGAGTATATATCGTTACTACCACCTTACAAGTAGGAAAGTTGAGGTTCAGTTTTAAACTGCTTGCCAAAGATTGTATTAATTATATAGGCAGATGCTGACACAAGGTTCTCAGCCTGCTCTGTTGGGTTCTAACATTTGCCTTGCCTTGAATCCTATACAAGTGTATGGTTTGTATTTGCAGTCTTCTTAGCCTTGCTTTTGAGAAAGCTCCTGGAAAGCAATTCCAACTGGACTCATTACTTTTTTTGACTCTAGTTAGTTTGTCCATAAACGTTTGAGTTGGCATTCCTTGAGGAAGTACTTTGTATCAAGCTGGAATATATTAAGATGTGATAGCTATATTCAAGTTCGTGATACATAAAGGAAAGCAGGAAAACCCCACCGTGTTATGCCTGCTGTTGTCACTGAAATATCATGTTACTCCATGACACTTTGAGTTGGTGACGTTCAGTTTTTCCTTTTGCATCAAGATCTCCTGTGAATGTGTAATTTCTGGGCTAGTTACGTGCAGTCCTGTAAAATCTTGTGGCAGTGCTCCCCAAACCATTCTGTCTTTATTCCTGTGTGTGTCTAGCATGTTCTGGTGTGTGACTGAAAGGTCTGCAGCCTCTTTTTATGACTGCTAGTTAAATAAATCTTGGTATGCCCCAGAAAGACTCTATTTTCTCTTTCATGTATTTTTTGTTTTACAGTTATGACTGGTTCCAAACAGATAGTTTGATCACCATTGTCATATATACTAAGCAGAAGGTAAGAGTATTTTATGAAAGGGAGAATTACAGCATCTAATTGTGATCCAGCTTGAATTCTGGGAGAATTTTCTTAAGAAACTCTTTTTTCGTTGCCTATGAAAGGATATGAATGCAGAGTTGGTGATAGTTGACTGTGAAGACAAACGATTAAGGGGAGAGATCATTGTGGATGACCACTCCTATCTTCTAGAAGTTGGTAGGTACTGCAATTTTGCTATTGAAAGTACTGAATTCTCATTTTACCTTATTAAAACCTTCTCATCACACTATATGCATTTTACATATGCCAAATCATAGAATCACAGAATAGTAGGAGTTGGAAGGGACCTTTAGCGATCATCTAGTCCAACCCCCCTACTAAAGCAGATCCACCTAGATCAGGTCACATAGGAACATGTCCAGGCAGGTCTTGAAAACCTCCACAGAAGGAGCCTCCACACTCTCCCTGGGCAGCCTGTGCCAGGGCTCCATCACCTCAAGAGGGAAATAGTTTTTTCCTTGAATGGAACTTTTTCAGCTTCATGCCATTACCCCTTGTCCTGTTGCTAGATACCATAGAAAAAAGGGATGTCCCATTCTCCTGACACCCACCCTTTAGATATTTGTCAATGTTAATGACATCCCCACTCAGTCTCCTCTTTTCCAAGCTGAACAGCCCCAGTTCCCGTAGCCTTTCCTCATAAGGAAGATGCTCCAGTCCCCTGATCATCTTGGTGGCCCTGTGCTGGACTCTCTCCAGCACTTTTCTGTCCTCTTGAGCTGGGGAACCCAGAACTGGACACAGGACTTAAGATGAGGCCTCACCAGGGCAGAGGAGAGGGAGAGAAGAACCTCTATTGACTTGCTGGCCGCACTCTTCTTGATGCATCCCAGGATGTCATTGGCCTTGACCACGAGGGCACATTGCTATGTTATTCCTTTGTCATTAGAGATTTAATACTTTAAAGTACCTTGAAGTGAAGGTATTGCATTTTTAATCAAATCTTCTTCTTTTGATCACATATTCATTTGTATCATTAGTGTCATTAAGAAAGCAATGTAAAAGTTGTGTAATATTTATCTTCAGGTGTGTTTTCGATGGTTAATAAAATGCCTTTATTCAAAGTGGCATGATTCCTATGTGACCTGATCTAGGTGAACCTGCTTCTGTAGGGGCGTTGGACTAGATGATCTCTAAAGGTCCCTTCCAACCCCTACCGTTCTATGATTCTGTGATTTAGATAAATGCAGATTGATAGCTTTATGTGAGTCAGTGTTAAAAGCAATGATGAAAATTACACCTTTAAGCCTGCAGAAGTCATGAGTGGAATTTCAGGACCAGATAAAGATGCAAAAGGTTCTAGGCTCACTAGTTCACTCACTAGTCCTATCCTTAAGCTGTATGTATATATGATAACTAGAATGTAATTATGTTTTTGCTTAATACAGAGTTTGTTTCTGTTTCAGACTTGGATCATGCAGTTCAAGAAGACATGACTGGTACGTTTTGTCTTTTGCGGCAGTTCTGTATCTCTTCTAATATCAAAATGTGGAACTTCAGTTTGTTGTTCTGACTCATGAGGTACTTTAGAGTTTTACTTGCCACCAGCTTCTGACATGGTCAGGTCAATCCATAACATTGACTGATTGTATTTTTTTACGTGTTAGCATTTGGGCCCGTTTGGGCTTGTTACTTTCAAGTAACAAGCTGATGTTGGTCTGACCCCTCAGAGCATGATGAAATGTTAAAACGACTAGAAATTAGTTCTCTTGTGTATTTGTAAACTGTTCTTTTCTTAGACTGTGGTTTTCTTGGATTTAATTATTCATTCAAATGGCCTTGAAAAGAAAGGAAGTAGTAAATAGCAGTTACTGTTTTACTGTGAAAGAAGACTCTGAATTCATGAACATTCTTTTTGAACAGGTGGGCTGTTAAGCTTTTCACAATGTAGTTAAGATATATTGTAAATAAGATATATTAATCATGCATATTAAGTTAGTGCTTGTTCTTTTAAATGCATTGTAAATCTATAAAGAGATGGCTAGAACTACATTTGATTTGATATTCTAATTTAACAGATTTATTGCCTTGAGAAATAACTAATTTTTCTAATGTTTCATCATGATGGAAGAGCTGTTTCTTTGGCACAAAGTAACCATGTTAAATGTTTTCTCTTTTAGTAAATATTGCTGCAAAAGTTGGGAAAGTAGAGATTATCTTAAAGAAAAAGGATAACATTCACTGGAAAATGCTGGGACAACCCTTGGAGAGTCATAATACGTTTATCAAACGCACAGACAGAGGTAAGTTTTTTCATGGCCACATTACTAACTGTTTTAAGACTTTTTGGAACTTGTCATATTTGTTTTCTCCCAGGATTTTCTTTTTCTGTAGTCGTACCTTCATGTGTTTCAGCAATGTTGTCTGGTCTTATTGAAAGCTACTCAGGAGTTCTCCTTTGAAAGGTTCAGCTTAGAGGGTGTTGCGTTGGGGTTGTCTTTTGCTTTGCTTTGGTTTATTATTTTTTGTCCTGGATAGAATTGGGGGGGTTTAGGCTTGCAGAAAAACTGGAAGAACCTAATAGGGGAAGGTTAAGACTGCTTGAATGTTGTTACACCTCATGGCTACCTGTGTGCCTAATATAATTTCTGTCCCTATGAAAACCTCAGTAGACCCTGAGGAGATAGTGCATGGACTTGTAATGGTAGTAAAGGAACAAAAACCTCCACTTCCAATTGTTCCTCTAGAGATATAGTATCATTTTTCAACACTGTAATGTTGTTCCAGCATTCTGCATCTTTGTAACTTGAACTAGGACTAAGTAAGAGACTTCAGCCCACGTTGATTTCAAAGCCAGGTCTGAATGAGCTGAGGTGTTTGCAGGAAGCAGTAGATGTTACATAATGTGTTCATTTTGTGGTAACAGAATAGTATGAACTTGATGCAGCACCAAAGTGTATTACTTGCTCTGATCACTGTGCTTTCACCTCAGCCATAAAATTTATGTGTTGGAAATCTATGTCTGAAAAGAGCAGGTGGAACAGCTGGCATAAGGTTTATTGGGATTTGAGTGTGAGCAGCAGAAGCAATACCAGTGTTTTTAGTAGTGCCTTGTGAGAGCTGCTTTGCTTCTAAGACCTAAATTGAACAGTTAAAGCTATTTTACAGCTTTACATCTGGTACTTATGTGCAGGACTATATAGAGGGTAGCACAGATTTATTGCCTTAAATATTCTATCTTTTTTCACTTGGATTTATGTATCTTCCATTGTTTAAATTTTATTTCCAATGGATGTGAGAATCTTGTCTCAAGATAGTGTAACTGGTAATTTCCACCTCAAAGTACCTGAAAATCTGTAACCAGATGGGAAAGTAGTTATGTTATCTTGTTATACTGTTTTTATTTATTTATTTCAGTTGTTTTGTATTTGTAGTTCTCTTTGTAAGTTGCTGACACCTTCTATGTGCACTTGCAGTTTAGTGGCAAGATTATTCTGAGACCTTGCATAACAGATGCTTATGGGAGCACTGATGTTTAATTCCTCAGGTTTTTCTCGTCTCAGAGTTTTTCTGTGGTATTTCCTTGTGTATTGATCACATCTTCCTTTGTGTTGCGAAAACAGGAAGAAGGGCTGAAAAATAGGCAGACTTGACACTTGAAAGCTTAACTTGAATTTGTTACTACTTGTTCATATGAGAGTTCATGCATGAGTTTGTACAGAGGAGGTGTGTTATCACCACACCACTCTCTCCCTCTCTTCTAAGCCCTGTACTTTTAAGGGGTTTTTTTGGCTTGGTTTTTTACAACAGCTAGTTCTAAATTCTACAAAAGAGCGATGAAGCTCTTCAGAAGCAATGGCATAAAGCAGAGTTGATCCTGGAAACCTATGAAAAAACAATTAGCATAAGCCCCTGTTTTCTTCTCCTTGACTTGGGAAAGTCACGCTGCCTCTGGACTGGAAAATTCCTGTGAGTTGAAACTAACATTTTTGGCCAGTGTATCTGTTAGTTAATTTCAGAGAGCTACACTGTATCTTAGGATGCATCAATGGATTCGGAAAGATACTCAGTACTGCTTCTGCTCCTTAAGAAGGATAAAGTGTGTAGTTTTCTGGAGGGATAATTATACCCAACACTGTTGCATAGGAAGTACAATTCAATGTAATTAGATTGTCAGTATAAGGAAGTTGGTGATATTATTCTTGGCTAACTATTATGAAACTAGTCATTGGGAGACATAAAGAAAAACTAATGGTCATAGTTCTGGCATCCTGTGATATTTAAATGTAGTATTAGAAAAGGTAAGGTAGAACCTTCTCACTTAAACCCAACCAACCACACAGTACAGTGATAGAGTGCAATTTTCCTCATTGATATTAAGACATAATTTCCTTCTTTGCCCACTCGTGAGGGGATAGGTTGTGGTCACCACTGTATATCATGCTTCTGTATCAAGGTGGAATTCCAGATGGGTCTTACAAGTGACAGGCAAGCATTGTAATACTGTTACATAGACCTGCAGTTTATAAAAAATTGTTTAAAAAGCCATCAACTGGAAAAATGTTTTAAAAATAGATTTTGGTGAGGAATTATTTTTTTTAAAGAGTTTAACTTGAATTCCAAATGTCTTCATTAGTCTTGGCTGGTAAAAACAGATGTTTTAGACTTTGATTTTTCTGTATTAGTGTGCCAGTTGTTTTTGTGGAAAAACTTAATCTTGACAAATTTAGAAAAATAAATAGCTTCCCTGCTGACCACTTCAATGAAACTTCATTGTTGAGTGCACATCTGCTCATGATGTGCCTACAAAAGACTTCTTGCTCTGAATAAGAAAGCACTGCATGTACAGGAAGAACTATTTCTGTGTATCCAAGGCTTTTGTTTTTGACTTGTGGATAACTGTAGAGCTGTAGTTCTGGTTAACAGAAAGTGAAGCTTTCAATGATTTGAATTTATTACATTTTTTTACATATTTTCTGGTTCTTTAACAGGTTTAGCCAATAGAATGAGCAACTGATGTTGAGGCCATATGTGATAATACCAAATATCTTTGTCCTGAATTTTGTTTCTGCACAGTAAAAATGAAATCTAAGGGAGAAATTATGTAGTGTGTTTAGAAAATGTTTTATGATGACTGCATATGTAAAGGCAGAACCACATGCAAGTGCAAAACTGATGCATTGGTAGGAATGACATACAGGGAGGCAAGGGGGACAGGGTGCGTGTATGTGTATTTTTCCCCAGGGAGAATAAACTCCGCTTCTTCCTTCTGAGTTCAGAAACACTTTCAGACCTCTATTTTGGCAAGTAACCTAATAACCCATTTCTGCTCTCCTAAAGATTGTGAAACTCTAGGCAAATGCTTGGAGGGTTCAGTAAATTATCAAGATGATGTTGCCTCTGAGGACTAAAATGTGCTATTTCTGTTACATGCAGTGGTTTTAGTCCACTAAAGTGGAAGATCATAGGTTTGGGGTTTTGTTGGAAGTAATAAAAGGGAGCAGAATGCTGATGTAGCATCTGAAGTGTGTAAAGCCAGGCTTGTGTGACAGTGTGCTATTTTACTGCATAGCCAGGGAAGATTTCAGTGTAGATTCAGTGAAAACTTAGGGAAAGAAGGGCAACCATCTGGAAAGACCATATCTGACCTTTTTGGATCATAGGAGCTACCTTGTGAAATCTCTAACTGAAACACTTGTGAGGGTAGTGATAAATTGATGGTCAGCATCAAGGGTTCATGCTGCTTTGAACTCTCAAGACTGGGCTGCTTCCATCTGCTATGTGGACTGATCACCACTGCCTTGGCACTAACACTTCTTGGGGTTCCATAATCAAGTAACCTGAACAAAAGGATTTCAGCTGGCTGATGGACAAAGTTGGAATGGTACATACTTTGAAACTCTGCCCCTTAGCAAGTATGAGGTTGCTGCCATAGCTTTACTAGGATTGTGTCTAACAAGAAGCAGCATGAATTGCCACTGAAATCTGTTCATTGAAGAAGCAGGAAACGTCATTCACAGAGAAATACTTCGCTTTCAATTCCTTTCATAATGTGGAAGAACACAAGTAAAAGGACAATGCTCTCTAGAAAGTATCATCTGTGCAGCAGTTCTGTTAGTAAAACTCACTTTGTACGCATATGAATTCAGGTGCTGTAGTTCTTGATTCCAGTAGAGGAAGAAGTTGGGTTTAGAGAGGGACATCTCAAGCCTGTGATTGTATAAGGTTTATGTGGCAGGGTTTTGGTAGTGGGAGGAGGGCTGCAGGGACATCTTTGAGATCAAGTGCTGTGATACTGACACTTGATGTCTGCAGAAGGTTGATTCAGACCTAACCTCCTCACTAACTTCTTTCTCTACTTTGAAAATCAGGATTTACTACTGGGCACTTGTGTCATGCTCAAGAATTGAGAGAGCAGTGCCCTTTGCTCAAATATAGTAGTAAATCATATGACTTTGGCATCTAACATCATTTGACTTCATGGGCTGCTGAAGGCAACTATTCCCCTTCAACTTGCTACTAGAGACTGGTGTTGAAAGGCTTTTCAGCATTGCCAGTTGATTTTGCTTGTGGCTACAGATTTAGTGGGACCACTGATAATGAACTAGTTTTATTTAATATGTCAAAGAGGACAACCCGAATGAAGAATTTGCTTGGACCTAGAAAGGTCTGACTTTTGAAACGTCAGACTGAGTGAATCAGGACAAAAGTTCTGTATGGCAAATTAAAAAGAAAAAGGAGGAAGTAAAAGTAGGTTGATTACATATGGAAAGGTTGGAATTTGTCAAGTTGGAAAGGTCAGAAAACTGTCAGGGAGCAGTGAATCAGTTATTAATCAGTTTTTTAACTTCTTTCTCAACTCCCAAATACCTTGGAAGAGTATCAGCTGATCAGTGTTGTGGACTATACTACCAACCTCCCATATATCTTCCAAGTAATTTTTAAGTCTGAATAATGTACAGCAATCTTAGTGTATTTATTTGCATACTTTGCAATCTTACTTTCCAAAACAGTAGTAGAATGACAAATAATCAATTTTTAATAAAATTTCTTTTATGTAACTGGAGAGCTGCTGTTTTGCTTCAGGATTGGTATGAAATGGAATTACTGACTTTCATTTTTCAGGACTGTCAGCATTCTTTTGGTACAGGGGAAATGTTTACCCAATCAAAATAAGCAGTTTGTAGAATGTTAAATGAAAGATAAGATAAAATATTAGTGAAGAAAGATGTATTCCATGCCAGAGGCTTTCTGTCATGTCTTTGCAGGTGTTTTAGTGGATAATTCACTGTAGGTGTTTGAATGAATTAAGAAAACAAGTGTACACAGAAAAATGCCATGGCTCACCTACTGTAGCAATAGTGGTATGTAATGAATTTGATGCTCATTTCATGCACAAATTGCATATGTAGCAGAGATTTAGCAACCTTGAATGCATATTTCCAAGCATAACTACATGTATTTAGATACTTGACCCTTCTAGCAAAGATTATTTATCCCCTTGGGAAAAAAGCCAATTAGAAAGAAGCATGGCTGAGCTGGAACATCCTGTTTAAACAAACATTTAAGAATATTAAACATTTTGTGGATAAATATTGTTTGTTGGAAAGCTCTTATTTGTTTAAGTGTTTTTTTTGTTTGTTTTGTGGCTGAATTGACAGGCTGTGATCCTGTACTTATTGAAGATGGGAATGTTAATAGTGATGGCTGTTCCTTCAGGCAGCAATTGCCCGTGTTGTTACAGAGCATTCTGTAACAAATCTCCAGTTGTCTTGAACTCTTCACCTTGGTTTTAATGCAGAATATCTGGGAGTAATGTTTGGGATAGTAATGCTGCAATAAGGAAACTGCAGTACAGATAAGTTACTTGGAAAATTACAGTTCTTTAGAGGAAACTAATGAAATATTCAAAGTGATCCTTAAATGACTCTTAGAGAATACTGATGAAGGAGAATGGACAGGCTTGCTTACTGAGACCCATTCAAGCCTGGGTTTTAAGTCCAGTGATTGACTTTTTGAACTGTACCCCTAGTTAAGAATAAAGTTCAGCCAGTCTTAATGCTTTGGGCTTCCCTTCTTAATGCTTTGGAGGTAGGCAATGGCAGTGGTCATTTGAGCTGCAGCAATGTCTTAAATTTCCTTTACAATTTGTCTTTTAGTTAATGAAGATCTCACTGGAAACTTGTCAGCCCCCTGTCAGGCTGGACTCACGTGGGAAGAGTTATTGTGTAGACTAGAGAGAGAATTTCAACTGACTTCAAGATTTAGGCCATGTACAAGTGATGTCCACTTATTGCAGATTTTCTGGTAGTCCATCCCTGTTCAAAAGAGAATCAGCATATGGTTAAAGTCAGGAAGGATGAAGGATCTGTTAGTGCAGTGGCAAAATACAAAAGATCAAGGTGCTGCTAACTATTAAGAACTATAGAAATACTAAAATCATAGACTGACGAAGTTGAAAGGAGCCTCTGTAAATTGTCTGATCTAACCTCCTGCTCAAAGCTGTCCAGACAAGGTTTTAATGTCTTGCAACACAGACTCCCTGGACACTGTGCCCCAGTGCTTAACCAGAGCATCCTTGTGGTGATGCCCAACTGAAATTCCTGAGTCGGAGTTTGTGTCCTTTGCATCTCATTCTGTTTCATGAGGAGCTCAGCTGTCTGTGCTAGTGATTTGAGAGTTTTTTCAATAACATGAGAAAAAAAGGGGAGAAGAAACTGAAATTGCTTCATAGAATCACAGAATGGTAGGGGTTGGAAGGGACCTTTAGAGATCATCTAGTCCAACCCTCCTGCTAAAGCAGGTCCACCTAGATCAGGTCACACAGGAACATGTCCAGGTGGGTTTTGAAGACCTACAGAGGAGCCTCCACACTCTCCCTGGGCAGCCTGCACCAGGACTCCCTCACCTCAACAGTAGTTTGTCCTTTAAGTGGAACTTTTTGTGTTCCAGCTTTTGTCTATTACCCCTGGTCCTATCACTGGTCACTACAGAAAAAAAATGTTGCCCCATCCTCATGACATACACCTTTTAAATACTTGAATGTGTTAATGAGATCCTCCCTCAGCCTTCTCTTATCCAGACTGAACAGCCCCAGTTCCTGGAGCCTTTCCTCAAAAGGAAGATGCTTCAGTCCCCTGATCATCTTGGTGGCCCTGCACTGGACTCTTTCCAGAAGTTCCCATTTCTTCAGTGCAGAAAGTGTTATTAGAAGGGTTTCATGCTCAAGTGTTCTTACATATGAGCTTGTCACATTTTGAGAGGCTTTATATGAAGATACTCACTGGGAATGGTTACAGATTTTACATTGACCGTGGTAAATTACATTGTGGGATTATTGTAGGGAAGAAGCTTCCTCTCTGTGCCATTTGGGTGGTTTTGCCCCACTTGTTTTGGAAGTATGAAGTTTAGGTAGTGCTGCTCATGGGATTTTTTTGGTTTTTATTTTTTTGAATTCTTTGCTGGGGTGAGCTTCCAATATCTTACAGCTCATGAAATTTGCCGTGAGTTACAGACCTGTTTAGACAGTGTGGTGCTGTCATCACACTGATATTTCATGTTAGAGCCAAAATACTGCAGTGCTGAAACAAAGACTAAGCTGGAAAATGGTCTTCTAAGGGTAGAAAAGGAATGATGACTTGTGGTCATCTTCAATTTACACTTTTAGTTTTGTATCTAGATTTGTACCAAAGATTATCCCTGGCCTTATGCAACAATTGTTATTCCCATTGGTATTTTAGGAGTACTGGGACATCTCGTTCCCAACTAGTCAAATTCTGACTTACTGTGGCTATAGCAACAGGCCTGTGTCAGTTAATAGAATATTATAGCTGAGAATTGAGGAGTGCATTGCTATATTTGTTACGAAATTAACCCTTGTAAGCACGTTTCTTTCCAGAATGAAAGCTAGTAAGTGGTTGTTTGTGCCTCTATGCCCTTTGTTTTTTGAAGTACTTCTTCCTTGTTGCTTTACCCCTGCTTAAGTTCTGCAGTCTCTGGCTGTAATCAGGAGGGCATAGCCCTCTATTTTGTTATGTTTTCAAATCCTGTTTTAGATGGTGAACTGGTGTAACGATGCAGATGACATAGCTTGGGATGGCTCCTTGGTTAAATCCCATGCAGGTCTTGTGATGCCACACTGAGTGCTTTGCCACAGAGATCACTTCCAGTATAAGCAGTGGGTTATTGCCTCTGTTCTAGCAGAGGCAGAGGAAGTGGCTTATCTTGCTCTGGACTATTGCAGATAGAGGGAAAACACATTAAGCTTCCTGAAGGTGTTGGGGAAACTGTTACAGTTTTTCCCCTTTGTCCCTGAACAAAGTGAAGCATTGTAGGGCATTTCTTCCCTTTTTCCCACTGTCATTTTTTTCATATCTTATTTTTTTTCCACCCCATTGCTAATAGGAACATACAAGGCTTGGGATAATTTTAATAGTTGTTCTGATTAGCAGTGTTCTTTCTCTGATTTCTTTGTTTTTTTAAAAAAACAAATGGTGGAAATGCAGACCCTTCATAATGATTTTATTTTCTTTTAGTGCTTTCTTTTCTTTGAATGTATTTTGCCCCACATTTAGTTGATGCACAGATTGAAAAGCTCTGTATTTAAAACCTGTGTCCTTGCCTCCAAAACAACTGTAGCAACAAAAATTTGTGCTGTGCACGTGACCCTGTAGTTGATTTAAGCAAGCATGTGAACATATAACTGCAGTTGATAATTTCTAGTTACCTGAAAAGAACCAATTTGTATCTAAAACGTATATTGATAATGCTGAAGTGCGTGCTGCATGTGTAGGTACAGAGGTTAGTTTCATTTGATGTCATGTGTATTTAAGTGTTGGTATTGTGTACCTGGAAAGTTATGCAAGGCTGTATGAGAAATTGCACTGTGGCAGTGAAAGTGCAACAGTGTGGGGTGGTCAGGCCAATAATCTGGGATGCTGGCAGGGTTTAGATAGTCTGTTACTGACGACTGTGGTGCTGTATATTGCTTATGTTTTATGTGCTGGTTTAAGCTGGTTTTGCTTATGTATTCATGCAGTGTAGTACAAAGGGTTTCATGTTCTATTAGTATTTGGTGGGTTTCTCCTTCTTCCCAGTCGATGCTGGTAACTCACAGATTCAGTGTGTTGTAAGGCTAATGTAAGACTATAAATGAGCCCTTAATCTAAAATTAGAAAAATAATTGTAAGTAATGATAGAAGAAGTATCTGCTTATATTCTTTTTATAACTGAGTATAGTGAAATACATACCTTTCTCTATCATCTTATTAAAAGATGTATAAAAATAACAATATTGAAACTTAGGTAACTAATAAACCCATGTTCTTAGGACTTTTCTACAGAAAATGCAAGTTGGTTTCTAAGATGGAAGTTACCCACGACACCAAGCTCTTGTGCTTGATGTTGCCTAAGAGCACACATCTCCATGTTCCCACTGGACAACATGTTTACCTCAAACAAAGTATTGCAGGTAAGAAAAACTTATCCATGAATATATGTTGTGGTTTAGGCTGATCCAGGAACAAAGGACCACGATCAGCCATAAGTGCCAAGGGCCTTTGGAAGCCCCTAAGGACAGAGAGGGCTCACTCCTCACGTATGGTCCCAGGTAAAACAGACAGGACTACTCAACTTGGGGAAGAGTTAATTTAATCCACCACCAATTAAAACATAAAACCCTAAAATGTAACAAACAGAAGACACCAAAGAATGGGACAATGATGAAGAGCAAAAACAGCCCTTTTAAAAAGTCTTAATACCACTGTCCTCCCACCCCTCCCCTCTTCCCGAGCTCAGAGACCTAATCCTGGAGTCTTTACCTCCTCCCCTACTGAAGAGCTCCGGGTTTCAGTCAGTCCTTTCCCCATGGTTCCTGCCACTTGTCTCTCCTCAGGGCAGGCAGCTCCTCGCCAGGCCTAGGGAGGCCTGGAAGGAAGGATCCTCCAGCACAGGATCCTTCACAGTCTGGGCAGCCCTGCACAGGCCGCTCCAATGGACTTTCATCCTGAGGACTGCAGCTCCTCTCCCCTCCTGTGTGTGTCTCCGCAGCCCACAGGCGTTCACAAACTGTAGAGCTGTTTGTCTTTAAAAATGGGGGAGAAGCTCATTGTATATGTGTTCTGTGTGGTTAGTTCCTTTTAGTTAGCAGGTTTCTTGGCATACTGAGGGTAGCATTGCAATTTTGCTTTTTTGTTCTTCCAAAGGGATTATAGCGGTCATGGTAGCACTACTTTACACTCCAGTTGCGTGATATTAATCGTAAGATGAGGTTGTGAGAGGACTGCATCTTGAAAAGCATTATTTAAGTGCTATTCTTCCAAGTTTTGTAAAAGACAAATTTGAAATAAAGTGGGAGGTGAAGGACTATTTGTGCATCTGGGAAGGAACAACCCCCTGCACAAGTACAGGCTGGGGGTCAAACTGCTGAAGAGCAGCTCTGCAGAGAGAGACCTGGGAGTCCTGATTGATAATAAGCTAAACATGAGCCAGCAATGTGCCCTCGTGGCCAGGAAGGCCAATGGCAGCCTGGGATGCATCAAGAAGAGTGTGGGCAGTGGGTGGAGGGAGGTTCTTCTCCCTCTCTACTCTGCCCTGATGAGGCCTCATCTGGAGTCCTGTGTCCAGTTCTGGGCTCCTCAGCTCAAGAGGGACAGGGAAGTGCTGGAGAGAGTCCAGCACAAGGCCACCAAGATGATCAGGGGAATGGAACATCTTTCATATGAGGAAAGGCTGCAGGAACTTGGGCTGTTTAGTCTGGAGGAGACTGAGGGGTGATCTTATTAATATTTAGAAATATCTAAATGGTGGGTGTCAGGAGGTTGGGACATCCCTTTTTTCTGTAGTAGCTAGCAACAGGACAAGGGGTAATGGGATGAAGATGGAACACAGAAAGTTCCACTTAAACATACGAAAAAACTATTTCACTGTGAGGTGAGGGAGCCCTGGCACAGGCTGCCCAGAGGGGTTGTGGAGTCTCCTTCCTTGGAGGTCTTCAAGACCCACCTGGACCTGTTCCTATTCGACCTGATCCAGGAGACCCTGCTTCTGCAGGGGGGTTGGACTAATCTCTAAAGGTCCCTTCCAACCCCTACCATTCTATGATTTTTTAAGAGTACTCTTAAAAATTTGCCTATTAATGATTATGCTGGTCACTGTACTTGCATTGCACTGTGTGGAGTGGAAAAAATTCTCAGAAGAATTTTAAAATGTCCTTTAGTTGCAAACTGTTTTGTCCTCCTTTGCCCTACCTAATTCTCTGCTGGTGTCCAGGTCTTGCAGTCTTTCTATCATTAGCAATAGCTTTTTGAAATGATAATGGAAGAAAATAAAATCATGCAGTACTAAAAATCTGCTCTTTCAATTGAGAAAAAAATCAAGCTGTGATACAAAAGTAAATGCAAATGTTTACATTTTCATGTTCTTTGGGGATGACTCTAGATCTTGAATTGCTAAGTGACGTAGAAATAACATACTGTAGAGTGAAGATTTTAATTGGAAGTGGAAGGCTACTGTAGTAAGAGCTGGTGCAGTGGAAAGTAACATATTTGTACAAAATCATTTGGTAGTTTTATTTTCATGGGATATGCAAATTACTAGTTTAGTGTTCGTTTTGGTATTTATTTGCAGTAAATTTTGCTGGATCTAGAGTACGTTTCATATTATTTCAGCTGTCTTTTTGTCTCCTGTCTAGGGACAGACGTAGTAAAACCATACACACCTGTGTTGCCTTTTTTGCCACTGGATTTCAAAGAACCGTCTCACCGTGATGGCTCACATATATATTTAATGGTTAAAATTTATTCCTGTGGACTGTTCACGCAGACGCTTGACCACCTACAAATCGGTAATTAGACATTGGAGGTTTTTGTGTTTGATTTTGTAGACATTTGTTATATCTTTTTCAGTTTCACTGTCTGGTATTGTAATGTTCTTACTGTTTTACCTACTTACATGTCAAGACATGCTTACAACTTTTTTTTTTTTTCAATAAAAAACCCTTATTCTCCACGCCCTGAACAGCTTGTCCCCACTGTAACTATGAGTTGTCCCTTATATAAAGCTCTCTTGACTGATCTTCCAGAATGTGCTCATGTTTAACTGTTCCCGTGTCAACTGTATCACTTTGATTGTATATATTCTTAAAACAACTTTTTGTACTTTTGAGTAAAGCACACTAGCTCAGTTTTATTAGACTGAAGATGCACTTCCTTTTCTGTGCATCTGAGAGAGATTTTTTTAACACTGACTTTGCAAATGTTTGTGTACTTGTGGAGTGTAAAATCCACAAAGATGAGGTTTTAATTGAACATCTGTTCTTTCAGTAAGAATGATCCTTGTGTGAAATGGACAACACCTTTCTGAAAGGAACTCTAATACTACAAAGATGAAAGCAATATGAAAGGGCCTTCAAAAACACCCAGAATACTTACTAGCTTGTTTTCATCTTGTTCTTATTTACCTTTTTGTTTGTTTTAAATAAAGGAGATTATATTTCTGTCAGCAATCCTGAAGGTAACTTCAAGAAGTCCCAGGTTCAGACTTCAGAAGATCTCGTTTTAGTGGCAGCGGGCACAGGCTTCACACCCATGGTTAAACTGCTGAATTTTGCTCTGACTGAAGCTAGCTGTCTCCGGTATGTATGCTGCTTATCATTTAACACCAAGCTAGAGCAATCCATAAAAAGGATGAAACGTAATGAGCAAGCCTCAGTGGCAGCAAAACAAAATGGTATGAAAGCATTTTTCTTCAAGTTATCAGAAAAAATGGACTGCTTCAGGGAAGAATGTATCAGAGTTTTAATGCATATTTGGTTATTGGCTGCCATCAACTAAATGGGCTAAATTTTCCTTTTGCATTTTAGTTATGATATGAGTTCACCAAGTAAAAGACATGAGGGTTTTTCTTCTTGTTGTTTGGGGTTTTTTTTAACCTAGCTTTATCTTTCAGTGCCCTTTTTAGTATTGAAATATTTCAGTGTAGATGTTTTTCGGACTGAGGGAGTTAACAACTGTATAGTTAAAGCTTCTGTTTAATCTGTTAGAGTAGCTAGCATACTTTTATATTGTTTCCACCTGTTTAGCAAGCTGCATATTTTTACCAAATGATTTGCAGCATTCACAAAAATGTATTTATGTAACCCTTGCATTAAGTATGCACAAAGGCATAAAAAGGTGTGTATTGCATTTGTATTCTGTACTCTGCTTGTAAAGTCTACAGAAGGAAGCCTGACTTACTCTTGGTTAAGTAAACAACTTGTTTTGGCCCTTATGTCCTTCAGAACCTCAGAACTAGTACTTCTGCTTGATGGGATTGTTTATGACCGTAAGGGAGTTTACAATAACTGAAATTTAGAAGGAACAGCAAAGGGTTACTGTAGGGGCATGCTTTTGACAGAGATGAGATGTGCTTGCGTTTCTTACAGCAAAAATCTTCCTCAACAATCATATCTTGCAGAATTTTTTAGCAGATTATGTTTTTGACAAGTAAGCTGTTGTGATTTTAATTTGGGAGAGTGTCAAAATGAAAAATAGACCTGACCTGTGTTTTCTGTAGAGTTGTTGCAGAGGATATTTTGACAGTCTTTCTACTGTTTTCCTGTACCTTTGAATTTGGATTCTTGTAATGGAGATTAATTTTTAACAGTGAGTTTTATTCAATATAAGGACAGGATGTTTTGGTTCATTATGTCTTTATAAAGCACATTATGAAACAATATAGAGATTAATTGGATGCTCATCTTCACAGTAAAGCTAAAAAGGATGAGATGTACTACAGAAATCTGTTTCTAGAAAAAAAACCCTAAACCCAGACATTATTCTTGTGTTGTTTTTCATTCAGCAATTACATATAATCCTATTTTATGAGCAGGGACTGTGTACTGTTTGGCTCTTCCAAAGCATGCTGTATTGTCAATAGCAAATAACAAATGACGGTCTGGCTTTGTGAATCCAAAAGATAAATCTATCATCTGACAAAAAGGCTTGGGAAGCACTACTAAGTGAATTTATTCTTGGGGAGGAAACTAGGCTACCAGGTAATGGTAACTGTGGTAATATGAAAGCAAAATTAAAGAGAGCATAGTAAAAGATGCACGTCCTGACATTGTGTTCATGACCAGAAAAAAACAGAGTAGATAACATGTGAGAGACTACTGCTGCACAAATAGTATTTGTGTCTGTTTTGTCCTCAAAAGATGACCAGAGTGGCTTACTTTAAACTCTCTTCAACAAACTGTTATGGGAGCAAAATGCTCCCAGTTAGCTTAGGATGCAGCAACATCTATTTCCTTACTAGCGAAGGTAGATGTATTTTTTGCTTCTCCTGCAAAGGCTTGTTAGGTGCTGGAATGGCTTGATCTGGTATGGGTTCTGTTCAGATGCAGACACCTAAAGCTTTGTTTTTCTTGACTGCTCTAGGCAACTTAGTTTCTTGGCTTCATGTTTGCTCTTTAACCATCACTTTCTCTTGGGGAAAAAATATTACAAGAGTGTCTTTAATATGGATGTGTGTATGTGTACATGTATTTACATGTGAGATTATATCTATAAACAATATAAATAAAATTTACATTAAATTACCTTACTGAGAACAGTAACAATTGCTGTAAACTCAGATTGCCCACGCTGGAACATGAATTGCAGGAAGTTGAGGAAAGATCTGCATAATGGCTGACTGATGACCTGAGGGTACAAAAGCAGCCTCTGTCTGTAGTGCTGGGCCAGGGTTACTGAACCTCTGGGGCTGCTGTGAATCCACAGCTTCCCTTGGCAGCATTTGCTGTCGGATAATGGGCTTGGATCATTTGATTTCCATTCTTACTGTCTAGCCAAAGTCTCCTTATTGTCTTTTAAGTTTGTTACTTCTTGCCTACGGTAAGTGAAAAGCAATTTGTTCTCTTCCTGTCTGCAGAATTTTTCTGTGCATGGTCAGAATGCTCTTCCTTCAGCCTTATTTCTTTTCTTCCAGGCCAAATTGTATTTGTTCCAAGCATTAAGTTATAAAGAGTATCGGTCCTCTATTCTGGTTTTGCCTTTCTGAGATATTTTCTTCTCCTTTTTTTACTGGGGGTGTATAACAGCCATCAGGTGGATATGTTTCTTAAAGGAGACTGAGGTACAAAGGCACTAAGCACTAGGTAGAAGTCTAGCACTCTTCTTAAGTAAGTATAGTGTGCCTGTAGCTTATTCTTGATTCTCCTTGATAATTGTGTCTAGTTTTGTCTTCAGCTTTTCATTCCTAAATTACCACTCTGTTCTTGTATTCACTTTTAATATAGTGTCCCACTTGCATCATCATTCTTGTTTCAAAGGTGATTTTGAAGCTTCTGCTATGTCCTTTTTGTTCCTCTTTAGTAAAATTCTCTAAGAGTCTCTTTACCTCTTCTCTCTGTGCAACTTTCAATGACAGTTTGCATACTAGTTCTTTGAGCTTATTAACATTTACATCCCTTGGTGATAGGTTAAGTTGGTATGTTAGGTTCTCCCTATTTCCTTCCAAAGGGCTGATGAAGGTTCTCATTTGTTGTCCAAACTTCTGGCACCGTTCTCTCAACCAGCTCTTTTGTGCTGATGGGGACCATATCTAAATCTCCACCTCTTCCCTTCACTGTTTTCTCCATCACTTCTAACAAAATTTACCAATTCATTCCAAATTTTGAGGGTTTCTGTTGTCTTTGTAGTGCTGGGTAGTACTGTAGCTGATACTTCTCAATGTAGATGAATCTATCAGTAAGGGTGTCTTAAAGCATTATTCTCCAAATAACCAATTTCTACTTTTGTGCCCAATGAGCAAAATGTATGGCTTTCCTATGTGGAAATTTTTTGCCCACCTGAGTACCACCTGATGCTGTGGTGCACTGTGCCAGCTTTGACAGCACTGCTTTCTTGAAATGAACTTAATTTTCCATGTCTTCAGGAAAGTGATTCCCATATTTGGCTTACGCTAACTTCTGAATAAGTTGATTCTGGTATTTAAAGGTGCAGCATAGTTGATCTAGGACTCTCTTGTTCTCTAGCAGGCAAATTTTCCAAAGCTTATACATTGTTACTTATTTTGAGTTGTAATGCATCTGGAACTTCTTTCTCTCAATAGCACTACTGATGATGTGCACTGTATGCAATGGTCATACCTCAGTTTTGTGTTTTGTCAGTAGAAAATGAATGTGCTTCTCATAAGTAGAAGGTGGTCTCTTATCTCATGGAGCTTATGAGAGATTTCTGTTATCTCATGGGGCTTATGAGAGATTTCCTGGTATTTTGAAGTGCTCCCGCACTGCAAAAGGGCAAAAAGATAAAAGTCAGAAAAGTGTGTTATCTTCAGACTGGGAGAATATAGGCTTTTATACTGAAGAACACCTGGAGATCATGATCTCTCTTCAGGCCTAGCAAATGTGAAATGTGCATGTGTGAAAGATGACTTCCTGCAAGGTACAGAGGAGGTGGTGATGGGAATTAGTAGTTTGACCACAGCATGATATAAACACCCTGTTGTGTAGCTCTAGCCTCTGTGAGGCAAGGTCATCTGCATGTAAGAGGGACACTGGGTAGTGGAGTGCTGTGTTACAGAAGTGGGATTGCAGGGCTTCATGGTGTGCAGGACCAGAAGGCTTGGCTGGCAGGGATCTTTGTGGTTTTATGCCAGGTGTCCCACTGCTCCAGCTTCCTGCAAGTAGGGCACCGAACTTACTGCTTTTGGCAGTACACCAACATCCTCTCTCCACTCAGCTGTGCCTGATGAGAATAAACAGCAGTCAGTCAGAGCCCCATGGGGTGCAGTGCTGGAACTGTTGTGTTCAGCAACACATCATCTCTTATATCAGTTGTTCCCAGGGTATTAGTTTGTCATCAGCAACAAAGGAGAAGTTATGTGCCTTCATCAAATGGGGTAAATTCTGTTTTTTAATATCAGTCATTTTATTTTACCCCCACAGTAGCATAAAAATCTGAAGAGATGATAGCACTGACCTTAATGGCAGAGCATTTCTTTTTTTATGTGAGCTATCTCACAAAGGTAAGGCTTGTAAGCAATAACTTTTGTATATTTTAGAAATCAACAAATAAAGTAGGAATAAGATATCCTGGTGCAGAGCTGTTGTTCACTCCCAAGTTATTTTTCTCTTATTTCTGTGTCTTTAGATTCCATCTTATTAATATTGACACAACCCTCTTGAATTTCCACTTGTACAAGCTGGTGTATGTAGTATTAAAAAAGCATACAGAGTTTATATACCAGCTGTTAATTGTAGTGTTCAGACAGTACTGAGAAACCACTAGATAAAACTTGACAAACAATGTTGTTGTTTCAGTCAGGTCTTAGTAGCTTCGAGAGATTTGATTTTTCTTAGGACAGCAGTTCCTGAACTAGAGGTTGCAACAATAGACAGGGTTATGGCATTTAGAAGAGAGGTCACAAGTCCAACAGACTTTCAGATGCAGCAAAAAAGAAACTACATTGGGTTAGTGACAAAAAGATTTGAGGATTGCCGAGTTGCATAAACACGGTCAAACAAAAAGAAGTAAAAGACTTCTGCATAATGCAGTACTTTCTGATTCTTTAACATGTGTTTCAAATACAGAAACTATCTACATGTATTTATTTATTTAAGGACAATCAAGCTGATCTTCTTCAACAAAACAGAAGATGACATACTTTGGAGAAACCAGCTGGAGCAATTAGCTCTTAAAGATGAAAGGTATTTAAAAATCTTGAGGAGAAGACCTTGTAAAAAATGAGTCTTGGGGCTGAGACTACTGCACAGCTTGGGCACAAGGGCAGATCTTGATTGTCTTGCTCTGGCAGGGGGGTTGGACTAGATGATCTTTTGAGGTCTCCTCCAACCCTTACGATTCTGTGATTCTGGAAATCTTAGCTAAGAATTTCATGGGACCTGAGGAGTGGAAGAATATGTGCTTACATTAGTCACAGGTGCATACCAACAGACGATGTCATTATGTTCTGTAGGTCCCATAGGAAGCCAGGAATTTGAGAGTATTTAATAGGTATTTATTGGAGATAATATGTTAGATTAGATGATTGTTAAGACTGTCTTCAGTGAGACAGCAATGACAGAGAAGGATAGTGTACCTTGGGAGCAACATTCTGAATTTAAAGGAGTCTTGAAAAGTCTCTTTGGTGCCACTTAGTTGAGAAGATGTTTGTCTAGAAATTAAAAGTTTGAACAGGGCCTGTTCCTTTCATTTTTACTTCCTGTGGAATTGTTGCCATTCTTTCGTCAATGACAATGCATTTTTGGATTAAAATGCACAGTGCACACCTAATTTATGTCAACCTAGTTGAGCAAGCCATAGTTCTGCCAGGAGACAGGGGAGTATCAGATTGCCTTTTAATTTCAGTACCATTGCTTTTACCACTAGGTAAATTGTCACTGCTTAGATTTTACAGGATAGAAGCACAGTTTATTTATGCCTACTTAATTCTTAGCTGAAATGGTATGAACAAATTAATTTTACTTGTTCCCTGACAACACTGAGGTGAAAAATCAATATTACTTAACCTGGGGATGTCTGGCACATTCAAAGCTTCATAGTCTAGACACTGTGCAAATTTACAGTAAAAACCATTTCAATAGGAGCCTCATATGCACAAGTGCTTGTTTTTTACTCAGTAACTACTCTGTTAGAGTGTTTTTTGAAACTAGTTGTATTTTCTCCTTATGAAAACGTGAGTACAATTTCATTAAGTTTGACCAAGCATTCTTATTTCACTACTTATCTACTGAGCTACACCAACATTTGTATAAGCAAGTAACAACAGCAAAATCTGTGCTTAAGTATGTTGTCTGGTACCAGCTGTTTTTCTTTGTAAGGTGTAATATACAGCTTACATTTTTCAGATGGAAAGTTCAGTTTAAGTAACTAAATAGGCAATACTGGAGGTGATTCTATGATTTGATTGGTAGGAATAATTAAATGTCTGTGAGATCTGATAGTGTGCAGTGGGAGCTGAGCAGAACAGGAAGCATCACTGGTTTGATCACTGGCATTTTGTATAGCAGATGTCTCATCAGAGGCAATATTTATGAAATATTCTTCTACTTATCAGGTTTGAGGTTCAATTCATTCTTTCACAACCAACAAAGGACTGGGTGGGTAAAGAGGGAAAGATTTCTTCGTCTCTTCTGTCAGAGTTTGTGAAAAGAAGCAGAAAAGACTCCAAAATGCTTATCTGCATCTGTGGTCCAACACCTTTTACAGAACAAGGAGTACAGTGAGTATTTTAAATGATGAGCTAGAGAACGAGGAGTTCTTTGATATTTGATCATCTAACCAACTATATTATTTCTGCCTTGGTAATCTTTTAAAAACAGGCTTATGTTTTCTTTTTTGCAAGAAAACTTTAAAAAAAGAATTAAAAAACACCTAGCATCATACTTGAGGAGTATATTTAATGTAAATATCAGCAATATGGGATTGGACTAGATGATCTCTAAAGGTCCCTTCCAACCCCTACCATTCTGTGATTCTAATGTGTAAATTTTGTGAGCTCTAGGAAGTTGGCCAAAACTTTGAGGGCATTTCTTTCACAGTGACTTTTCTCCCCCAAGGTTTTAAATGCTCCTTTTAATTTGATATTCATAGGAAAGTTCTGTGATAGGAAATAAGCTTTCTGTGTTGATGTTTACTTGACAAGTTAAGCTGTTTAAAATTCAAAGCAGTTGTTCTATGGTAAGTACTTATCTCAATTTAGTTTCTTTCAATTAATGCATTTATCTATGTCTGAAGCAAAAAAAGGAAAGCCTCAATGTGCCATATACTTAAAGATAAAACTTTCTATAGATGATCTCTAAAGGTCCCTTCCAACCCCTACCGTTCTATGATTCTATGGTCTTCAAAATCTTGAACCAATATGGACAGCACTTGTGTTTCTACAGCTGTACTGAGGTCAGGTGCATGGATCTAATGGAGAGTGGAATTGGCCAGTAATTATGCTACTTCTTAACAAATCTGAGATGATTCTTATGATACCTGTATTTGGTTTTAGAATTTCTTTTAGTGTCCAAAAAGACCATGTAGTACACGTGACTTTCTGGGCAAGAATTGTTTTCAAGGGGACCTTGCTTCTGCAGGGGGGTTGGACTGGATGATCTCTAAAGGTCCCTTCCAACCCCTACCATTCTATGATTCTACGATTCTATGAATATTGATGCTAACAACCTAATTTCTGACTTTCAGATATCTGAAGGATCTTGGATACTCCCAAGAAGAGATACATGCTTTTACTGCATAAACCTATGAGGATATCCATGTTTGTTTGTATAATTCAGTCTTATTTATTTACCTTCATGAATTTAAAGAAGTGAGAAGCAATTTTGTAAGACTTGAAATTTCACTCTTGGTACCAAACTGTTTCTTGGAAGAAATATTATCTTTGAAAAGATTTTATACTGTGTTTTATCTTGTTTTTGTAAATATTTTTGCTAATACTTAAGTCATCTGGGGTATTAATTTATTGTGAAGGCAAGCAAAAATGTATAGTACACTTTATGTATGATACTTCATGTTGTTGATTCATGAGAACTCGAAAATTTATTACAACCACGAATTTAGGTTTTGGCTTGAAAAAGGTTATTATTTCTTACTGTAAAAAAAGTCTTAAGAGCAATACTGTCAAATTAAATATTGCACTGTAACTCAGGTAATCGGTCATTGAAAGACATTCTTTTTCTTCTGGTATCTCTCTTTGACTTGCAAGTGTTTCAGATACGTTTTTGGCTTTGTAAACGGAGAATAAAAATACCTTTGGTAAAATATTAAGTTTTCATCAAATAAAAAGTAATGATTTTATATTACTCAGCATTTTGGTAAATGTTTTGTATTTTAAGTTTATCGTGTCATACAGAAAGGTTTGCACAAGCTTAGGACAGTAGCTGAGAACTCAGACACAGAGTCCTGGTCTCCCACTAAACTCTGTGTGACCTCAATGATAACAGGCATCCCTGAGACATTGTGAGGGTGAAAACATGACAGCTTACAGCATGCAGATACCAAGGTAAGGACCACAGAAATACCTCAAAATATTTGACAGGTTGCAGCAGTTTTAAATTAGATTATTTGAATCAGTGGAGGTTTTTTTGCTCCGTTGTAAGAAGTATGTTTTCATGTAAGAAGTATGTTTTCATGAGGCAGTAATCAACTGTCTTAATAGTGTTTTGGAGAAAAAAAGCACAAAGCAACTACCCACCTTCTAGATGTTGTCAGTAATATTGATAGACATTGTTTTGTATGACATCTAGTACTGTTTGCATCCTCCTGTTGTGGTGAATGAGTATTTATTCCTCCTGAGAAGCTGGATTTGTGGTTGTGGCATTAATACTTCAACATCCACAAAAAATGTTTTACTAATGCAATTAAGAAAGTTTAGATTGCTCTCTGACAGTGACTGGCTGTGCTAAACTGAGCTGTCATCACTTGCCTCACAGCAATGCCTCTTGTTAATCAGACTTGAAGTTAGAAAAGGATGTGGTTGTCAGTCATTGCCCATAGGTTACAAGTCACTTCAGAAGAGACAGTGGTAATGTCATCATTTTGTCATCTAGAAGGATTTAATGTTTTCAGTTACAATTTCGCAATGAGTCATTTGTGAATATTTGTACTACAAAGCTCAGAATGAGTTCCTCTTCTGCTGAGTAGAAACACAAGTGCAATGCTGGAAAAACAAAACACTTGTTGAATTTCATTATTTTTTTGTCACAAACACAAGATTATTGTGCTGACTTCTATTATTAGTGAATAAGTGAACATATTATTATATTATTAGTGAATAAGCCCTACATCTTCCATTGGATACTGAGGAACTTTTCATGTTCATATTGCCCAAGATCTGATGGGATGGTCTCATCTGTAAAAGAATTTCATTAATTGCCTGCCTCTCAGGCTTTTTGCCTGCTCTTTGTGCTTTCATGGTCCTTACCTGCCTTTATCCAGAAGGACAAAAAGAAGTACTTTGGATAAGTAGCTTTTGTGACACAGCACTTTGACTTGATAGTTCGTTTTAGGACATGTACCACATGTATCACTAGGTAATGATTTCTTGCAGTCCCAGTGGTTGTGGATGTGGAGCTACTTCAGGCTTGTGAAATCTGCAGATAGTGAGCATCCCCTTTGGTTTCTCAAAGTTTGTTTCCAATCTGGTGTACTATTGGTAATTGTTGTTTAGAGTTGCAGCTTGGAGGAAAATATGCTCTTGGAGAATTCAGAACTGTGATCCTGAAGCAAGGAAGACCCTCATGCAATCTGTTATGTTCAGCATCACAAAGCATGTGGATCTTAAATACCTGCAATATGAAGCAAGAAAAGCAATCAAATTGGTAACTACCCTTGCAAGTCCAAGGAGACATTGAGTACAGAGGCATTTTTCTGTGCTGGTTCTTCTAAGTCAGATCTTCATGGGATTGGAGTAAGCTTCCTGGATCTTGGGCTGCATCTGTCCACAACAAAAAGAGAGGTTTGTTTCCAGGGCTTGTTGAAACTGTATTTTTCCTAAAATTGATTCATTCCAAGATGCTGATGCTACTGATGAGGACCAAAAGAAGATCTCAATATGCAAAGATTATACCTTTGAAAACTTTTGAGTGGTTGCTGTTGGTAGTTGGTTTCTGATTCGTTCCTCGTCTCTCACTATGTAGCACTGAATTCAGAAATGTTCCTGTTCATAATAAAAATGGAACATCTAAATCTGACCTAGTAAAGGTGAGAGACTGGAAATTCCTTCACAAGATCATCCATGAGTCACAGTGAAGTTGCCATTTGGACTAGTGCGCTGTGAGGGTGAGAGAAAAAGGCTGATGGTTCCAGGCTGTGACATGTCAAGCATCGAATAGTGAGTGTTTCTAATCAGATTTGTCAGATTGTGTTTTAAGTAATACAGAACTAGTATTCTAATGCAGAGCTTCATTCGTATTTTGACTGGCAGAAATTATATTCAGTTAGTTTGGGTCACTTTATATTTTTTGTCTTTCTTTTTTTAATGTATCTGCACAACAGTTGTGATAATCTACTCCCCAACAAGAACCTAAGATTGTCTTCCAACTTGGGGTGGTTGTATTCTGTGGGTTTTTTTTTTTGTTAAAGAGATTGATACTTTCATAGAATCATAGATTGGCAGGGGTTGGAAAGGACCTTTAGAGACCATCTAGTTCAAACCCCGTGCCAAAGCAGGTCCACCTAGATCAAGTCACACAGGAACGTGGCCAGGCAGGCGTAGAAGACCTCCAAGGAAGGAGCCTCCACACCTTCCCTGGGCAGCCTGTGCCAGGGCTCCCTCACCTCAACAGTAGCAGAGTTTTTCTTATGTTTCAATGGAACTTTTTGTGTTCCAGCTTTATCCAGTTATCTCTTGTCCTGTTGCTTGATACAATAGAAAAAAGGGATGTCCCAACCTCCTCACATCCACCATTTACAGAACAGATATCCTCTCCCAGTCTCCTCCAGACTAAACAGCCCCAGTTCCTGCAGCCTTTCCTCATCAGGAAGATACTTCAGTCCCCTTATCATCTTGGTGGCCCTGTGCTGGACTCTCCAGCAGTTCCCTGTCCCTCTTGAACTGAGGAGCCCAGAAGGGGACACAAGACTCCAGATGAGGCCTCACCAGGGCAGAGGAGAGGGGTAGAAGAGTCTCCCTTGACCTGCTGCCCACACTCTTCTTGATGCATCCCAGGCTGACATTGGCCTTCTTGGCCATGAGGGCACATTGCTGGCTCATATTTAGTTTATTATCAATCAGCACTCCCAGGTCTCTCTCTGCAGTGCTGCTCTCCAGCAGTTCAACCCCCAGCCTGTACTAATGCCTGGGGTTGTTCCTCCCCAGGTGCAGGACTCTGAACCTCATGAGGTTCCACTTTGCCCAAATCTCAAGCTGGTCGAGATCCTGCTGAATGGCAGCACAGCCTCCTCCCAGTTTGATGTAATCAGGGAACTTGCTGAGGCTACCCTCTGTCCCCTCATCCAGGTTGCAGAAGTTAAAAAATATATTCAAATATCCAGTATTTGTAACTGATGTTTCCCTATCAAATTGTCAGTCTGTGGTCTAAGTTTTTAATAATTTTCTCATCTCTGAGCATGCAACATGTTAAATGTTAAAATGTTTTTTATCCACACATGAGAAAAATGAAATGCAAGAGTTAATGCAGTGTTTATGTTGCATTTTGTTGTTGATGGCATACAAATTGCCATCTCAGTTCCACATTGTAATCCATTAGTAAGACTGTTTATAGCTGGCTGCTGCCTGCTGCTGATAGTGAAAAGGGATGATAAATTGTGACAATTATTTGCCAAGTGTATTTTTAAAACTCAGCCTCTTGGGTTTGTGTGTAATTGTGAGAGAGACAATTGCTTATAGGAAAGTCCAATTTGCAGACTTATCAGTTCTAGTTCTGGAATACTTATTAATTCAAAGACTGATTAAAACAAATTCAGAGGAGCCAATGTGAAGTGACAGAGTTGATTATTTCTCTCATGCTGCTCAAGGAGATGGTTGTACATTCATCGAGGCAATTGTTTCTAGAAAAGCATCCTTAATAAAACCACCTGGTAAATATAAGGAATTTGAAGAACTCATTCAGTAGGTCTTCATTAACCAAAAAAAACCCCAAACCGACCCAGCAGTGGTGTTTTGTTCACACAGTGTTTGTTATTTCACAGTTGTTCTGAGTCTTCTAGAGGAGATTCATTACAGAGTAAGGTGGAAAGATTTACTCTGTTGTCTCTTGTCATGGTTTTTTTTGTGTGTGAAATCAATTTTTTAGAGAAGCCATGGAAAGTTCCCCATAGCACACCTTTTATCATGCTGACTCTCAGCAGAAAAATTCCTGCATTGCAAAAGTGTGCAACCCTCACATGATTTTAAGAGGTCACAAACTTCAGGCATCGATGACCTCCTGATGTCAGCGGCTCATGCTGCTCACAGTTGAAATAAACAGCTGCTTCTCCTACCTCACAAAAAAGGTGTATTATCAATATCTGGGAAACACATCTGCCTTTTGCAACACACTGCTGCATTCTGATTTTGCAGTTTTAAAACCAACCAACGAAAACCAAGCTAAACCATAAACCTGCCACACAGGTATGTGGAAGTTACATTTACAGAACACACGCATTAAATCACAATCTCTGTGGATTTCCAGTGACAATCATTTATGAACTCATCTCATAAAATGCAGTTGTAGAAGACTGACAATGTCCCCTCTCTCATTCTTCTCTTGCAGATATATCTGCAACGTTGCTCTTTTATCTGCATGGTTTGAAAAGAGGAAAATAGTCCCCAAACATTTAGATTCCACCTACAACCTTCATTGTTTTAACCTTGTTGAGAATGATGTCCCTACAGTGATTCCTTCTAGACCACTTTAGGAGAACCTTTTCAAGCATGACATTCTACATTTCCAATTGGGAAAACACCTTTTTAAGCATCTTTTTTTTTGCAACAATCACATTCAAGTGTGTAGCTGAAAGCAGTCATAATTTGACATCTGCAGTGAAGTTAAGTATAGGGACATTCATTTCCAAGTTCCAAAGTGGACTTTCTGGTGAGTGAGCAGAGCTGCTTTTTTCCCCCAGGATAGGCTTTCAAACTTCAAGGCACTTTGAAGATTTTTAAGATGTAATTTAGGATGAATTATACTTCTAAAAGCCTCTGATTTCCTTTGAAGTTTTGAACAGATCTATTATTACTCATAACTTTCATTGCACAAGTAGCTTAGCAACAAATGGCCATTTGTCATTGTATCCACTTTCTGATCTCGATATGATACGGTTTGTTAGAAATGTCTGAAGTGCAACTTTAAGTTTTACTTATATTATTCTAGTACTTGGAAGCCTTGTTGCAGAATACAGGTTTTATAATAAATTCCTAAAGTGATGGATATCAGGCTGAACATCTGTGATCAATGCTAATTTATATTAACAAGTGAAAATGGTTTTCTGAAGGCAGCAATGCTCATGGTTTGCCTGGTTGTATTAGGTAGCTTCACAGCCTTATGTGGCTGTTAAAAGTGGAGCTTCTGACAGTCCGATTTTCTCTTGTAATTCATCTTTATTGCTGGTGATGTGATCCAACAGGCACTTCTTGCACTCTTCTGCCTTCCTGCGTGCTCTGGTGTTTAAAAGATATATTGTGAAGCGGCTTCTGTGACATACAAAACGTGCCAGAGAAAGGATAGAATGGTTTGTGTTGGAAGAGACCTTAAAGATCACCCAGTTCCAGCCTCCCGGGCATGGGCAGGGGCAGTTTCCACTAGAACAGGCTGCCCCATCCCTAGAAGTGTTCAAGACCAGGCTGGATGGGGCTTTGAGAAACCTGGTCTGGTGGAAGGTGTCGCTGTCCATGGCAGGGAGGTCAGAACTAGATGATCTTTAAAGTCCCTTCCCACAACAACCACTCTATGACAGGTTTTCACAAAAGGAAGTCCTAGTAGGCCAGGACTGGGGTGACAAGAGATTACTGATGAAAGCTTACAGAGAGAATCATCATCAAACAATATAGCTGGAAAGCTATGTGTTAGATCAATGTAGCTTGATGTAAGCTATTACAAATAAGAGAAGGGGAAAAACCTCTAGTGAAGTCTCTAGACCCTGCTGTTCTCCTTTGATAAAATAGTTAAGGATAAATATGCCCCTTTAATGAGTAGGTGAAAGCAAGGACAACCATTAGTGGGAACCTGTGGCAATTAGCTGCAGCAGGGGAAGGAGTGTCTGTGTTTCCTCACGTGGCTGTGCTGAGCCTATAGTTAGGTGCTTGGGAAAATGGTAATGCTGTCTCTACAGCCTCTCTGGCAAGCTGTGGACAACTATGGTCATTGAAGAACCTTGAGGATGTAATTTAGCTCCTTAAACTAGTGGCTTTTTTGTTTCTTCTTCTGAATAAGTTCTTTACCACTTTGGGTTGATTCAGCTCATCAGGAGGAGTGAGATGAATATCAACACTGGCACAAAGGGAAGGGCAAGGTATGTAACTAGTGTTGCTCAGATACTCATAGGCAGTGTTAGAAAAGAAAGTTTTATTCAGCGGGGATTCCAGTCTCCCAGCTGAGATAGTCAATTGCCAACTGGAGTGTGACAAGAGTCACTGTTGCAATGGGTTTTGTGGCAGCATTGTCAGCTGGACCAGGTGACAGTCAACTGTTTTGGCCCACTTCTTGTAACCCAGAATATGTAGAATGCATTGCTACTGTTTGTCTTCAATACAGACAAAGCATCTTCATAGAATGGTAGGGGTTGGAAAGGAAAGTTAGAGATCATCTCGTCTAACCCCCCGGTAAAGCAGGTCCACCTAGATCAGGTCACACAGCAACACATCCAGACAGGTTTTGAAGACCTCCAGAGAAGGAGCCTCCACACCCTCCCTGGGCAGCCTGTGCCAGGGCTCCCTCACTCTCACAGTGATATAGTTTTTCCTTATGTTTAAATGGAATTTTTTGTGTTCTTTTAAATGTCTGAACTGCACCGAAGACTCTCCTTGGCTTTGCATTACTGTCTTTGGAGAAATAATTTCCATTAACTATTTACAAACATCTAATCTACGTACAAGCTGATCAGTTCTGTAGCAAGGACTACCCCTGATGCTAATCAACTCAAACTATACGAGATACAGTGGGAGCTGCCCAGGGGAATTTCAAGAACTGTCCCAGATTCCAATGCAGTGACTTCCTTTAACAAGAAGTCAATTAATTGTGATGAGTCAACTACAGAGGTTCAGGTGCACTGCTTGCAGTTGTACCCTGCTGCACCACAACTGATCAAAAAGTGAATTTAATCTTCATGCTTGTAACTCAGAACTAATGTTCTGTAGCTCTTGTCACCCCCTGGTCAGGCAGGACCTGTCCTCTTGGCAACAGCCAATTTTTAGTCAAGATGGCCACATCACCAAGCTCATCTGAGGCTTTCCCAACCCTAGAATCATTTTCAAAGACTGATTAGTTCATCAGAAGGCCAGGAAGGTTTTAATTCCAAGGAGTTAAAGGCAGCAAACCTAGCAGCAGGCAGGTAAATGCAATGCATGTTCTGCTTTCCAGTTGTGCTCTAATTGATGGAACTTCTGTGTGCATGAGACATGTTCTGCAGTTAGATGAATATCAGTATGTTTTACACACAAAACAATTATCTCTGCCCATATAAGCATCAGCTTGTAGCAGCCTTTTTTCTTTGTGGGATGATGTTTGAAGTACCATGCCTGTTTTTGACAAGTTCAGATGTGTTCCCATTCTTTCATCTATAAACATTATTACACATTTAAAAGTTGTGTGGCAAGTAGAGAGAATGGAAAAGAAAAAAAAATCATTAAAAAAAGTTAATATCTTACCAGTCTGAGTTTTTGCTATTTTAAGAATTTATCCAGAGCAGGATTTAACTCAAAACTGAGTGTTGTAGTGGTGCAGGCAATATTCATTCAAAGATGGAGAGAACGTAGGTAATGCACATGCAGAGACAGACAACATAGTACAACCAACAGAGCTGACTCAAAGCCACCCTTCCTTGGCTAGCTGCTTCCTTATATGCTGCTCCTGCCCATGTGATCACCCAAGGGCCAATTGATTACCTTGCAGCACCTGTTTCTGATAATTGGAAGTAGCTTGCCAGCTGCTTTAACTTGTCCCTACCATCTTTATTCAAGCTGGCTGGTCCAAGCCACATTTGTGCCTGCAACTGAGATGCCTAAAATGAGGTGCCTGCAGCTGAGCAAAGTTTCTGAGCTTGCTTTGTAATCGCTAGAGCTGAAGTCAGTACAGCCTGAGCAGACTGGAGAGCTGAGCTGGTTGTAGGATTCGGGGTTCTCACTGCCATTTGAGATGTTCAGTGAGAAGCCAGACATATATAAAGGGTCTTCTTTTTTGCCTCCCTTGAGTTCATGCCTGTCAGATGATGGTTTTTACTTGTCTGCAGCCCAGTTGGCTGCCTAAATCTCCTGTCTCATTTTGTAGATCTTTTATCACTAGTGATGTAAGGTAGTAGTATCTGATTAGAACTGAGGCAAAAATTCTTCTGAGTGTAGCCATAGCCTGAATATGTCCTTGGAGTCCTTCTGTGACAATACTTACCAAGTGCTGTGAAATCAGGTTAAGGTTGTTTGGTTTGGTTTGGATATTTTGGTAGCTGTCTTCAATGCAGGTTTTTTTCTGTATCTTTTAACTGTTTGTAAAAAACCTAAGTTATACTTTAATAAATGATTAACAAAAACAGTGTTATGATTTACCTGATCTTCTTTGAAATGGTCTTATTAGCAGACCTGTTTTCACACAAGCTTGAGCAAGAATAATCTTGCTTCATTTTATTCCTTTCTACAGATACATGAATCTACTGAGAGCAAGGGCTGTGTGGTTTTCCTGGGCTAGCTCCATACCCCAGTCCCACACTTCAGCTTCTTGAGCAGGTATTGTAAATGTTGAAGTTGTCAATCACTAGGGGAAAAAAACCTCAGTTCATGTTTTTATAGAGCTGTCTTAGTGTGTGATCAGCAACTTAACATTCTAGTCAGAGTCTGAATTTACTTAGTCCTGGGCCAGGGTAAATATTCCCTGGCTGCCTCTCCATATAGTCCTATGTGTATGCAATACAGATTCTCCTCTTAGTTAACCACCTGCCTTTCACTCCTTGATTTTCCTTTTATTGGCCAAATTTCATCTTTTCCCAAGCTGAAGTTTCAGCCCAGGCCTGCATGTTTTGTTCCTATGGAAACAGATTACTGCCTTCCCACAAACTGGCCATGCTGAGTTGCTGTGGCAACACAGGTAAGAAATTCTAGTAGGTGCAGAAAAGCATCAAGCCTGTGCTGGCTTCTAAGCCTGGGTGTCTGGCATCTGCCAGGAGCTGGTGCTGGATGCCCCAGAAGGGAACTGGAGTTCTCTAGGATGCAGATGATGTTATTAAACCTTAACTAGCAGAATATTCCTCACAGCTTGTATATGCATTTAATCATGAGGAGTGCACTGGCCTGGTATGTTTTGTAGCTTCCCAAGGGATTTATTGATTCCATTATTGATGATTGAGCTCGTAGAGGTCAAAGAGAAATGTCTGGGTTTTGTCATTGACTTGCAAATATTTCTAATTGAAATGTACATACTGGCAATCCTGTCTGTATCTGCAGGTAGAAAATAAGGTCCTGTTGGAAATACTTTCTCTTATTTGAAATAAAGAACTAATTTAAAATGCACTGAGGCAAGGAAAATCTAGTCACTGAAGGTAAAAGCAAGTAAAACAAGATGTTGGAGTCACTTGTGGAAGGTACAGAGGCACATATATATCCCCACCTGCTAGAAAATGGGAGTGAGATGGGGAAGAGGATCTAGATGATGTGGCAAAGGAGTAACTTCTTCGTGCTACTCAAATTGACTAGATTCTCAGTCATGCAAGAGGAGCCTTTGCCAATGTATGTTTAAAGCCAGGTATGTTAGTTAAAGCATGGTGTAATATGAACTTTCTCTTTGGTAAATCAGAAGAAATGCTTGGCTCATTCCCAATAAAGATGCAACAAAGCTGCTGAACTGAGTATCCATGTCAGGATGGAGAGAAGGGGGTTATTTTGCTTCCCCTTCTGGCCTTGTTGAACTGTGTCCCTCTCAATCAGATGTAGGTCACTGCAGAAAACAAAGCAAAATCATCTTCATCAGTTAAAGTTGTGAAAAATGCACTGTGGATGGTGATGATTGCAAGGAAAAGATTGTAGGAGACGCCAGGGTGGTGCTGCTCCCATACACAGTCCAAGATGGCAATAAGGGAGGATGTGAGTGACAGGTCTAAATGTCAGCTGTTGGGAGGTGAAAGGAAAGAAATTATGGCCAGGAAGGTTATAATCTAGGGCCTTCTCTGCACTGTAAAATGAAAAAAAGCCTTCAGTGTGTTGAATGTCCCATACAGATGTTAATGCTGTAAATGATAAAAGGCCACACAGATACTCTTAGACCACTGGGAGGAGAGTACACAAAATCATTTAATCATATTGTAGACTCATAGAATGATTTGAGTTAAAAGGTACCTTAAAGATCATCTAGTTCCAACCCTCCTTTCATGGACAGGGATACCTTCCAATAGACCAGGTTGCTCAAAGCCTCATCCAGCCTGGCCTTAAACACTTCCAGGGATGGGGCATCCACAGCCTCTCTGGGCAATCTGTTCAGTGCCTCACCAGCCTTACAGTGAGGAATTTCCTTGCATCTAATCTAAGTCTATCCTCTTTGAAGCCATTATCCCTTGTCTTGTCGCTACATGCCCTTGTCAAAAGTCCCTCTCCAGCTTTCCTGTAGACCCCTTCAGGTACTGGAAGGCTGTTCTGAGGTCTCCCTGGAGCCTTCCCTTCTCCAGGGTGAACAACCCCAACTCTCTCAGCCTGTCTTCTAAGGAGAGGTGCTCCAGCCCTCTGCTCATCTTCCTGGCTTCTGGACTCACTCCAGCAGATCCTTGTCCTTTTTATGCTGGAGCCCCCAGAGATGGACACAGCCCTGCAGATGAGGTCTTATGAGAGCAGAGTACAGAGGGAGATTTACCTTCCTCAGCCTGCTGGCCACACTGCTTTTGACATAGCCCAGTATACAGTTGGCCTTCTGGGCTGTGACAGCACATTGCTGGGTCATGTTGAGCCTCTTGTCATCCAACACCCCAAAGTCCTCCTCCTCAGGGCTGCTCTCAATTCATTCTCTACCCAGCCTGTATTAACTGCATTAAGTATTTGGGGCAAGACTTCTGTTGATTAGGAACCTGCAGGTAGGTACCTAAGTGCAGGGACAGGAAAGGTAACTCTGAGCCAGAAAGAGCAGCTGAGTACTTGGTGCCCCTGGCCTTGGGCAGTTATCATGTATGTCTTAAGGAAGTGCTATTTCCTTTCTCTGCAGGAGGCTAAACCACTGTTCAGAAGTGCATCCAGTACATCTAATAGCTCAGACTGTCTGGAGCAGTGGAGTTTGCTCCTAAATGCCACAGTCACTGTGGGTTTTAAGTAAGGTGGTCTACACCTTCCCTCTGTCTTTAGACATTCAACAAGATGAATGCATGAAAGCATAGTAGATTCTATATGGCAGCATGTTTAAGTCCCTAAAAAGTGTTGAAATAACCATCTTACATCTATCTACTGTCCTTTTAAGATTCTACACCATTCTTCCTAGGAAAAAAAAATAAGCCCTTTAACAAGAACACTTGCAAAATGAACAATGTTCTATTTCAGCTGCAGAAAATCTTGTGATATTACTGTCCTGTAAGGAACACTGAATGTTGAAATCTTAAATAATAGATTTCTTGGGTAGTAGGACTCAGAGGCAGAGATTTCTCTGTGTATTTTGAAAGTAGTGAAACAAGATTAATAATTTAATACCTTCCCTGTTGTTTTTTTCACAAACTGTAGAATACTTGCCAGCAAAACTTCAGAGTTTACATGCTGAATTACTGCTTCTGAATTTCTTAAGAAACAGACAGGGACTTGACCAGCTCTCCCAGGCTTGCATCCCAGAAAGCACACAGCTCTGTGGAGCCTGCTTTGGCCCTGTTCAGGCTCTTAACGTGAGGAATACTGGTGCTATAGGACCGGTACCTCTCACAGATGATCAGGGGAATGCAACATCTTTCATACGAGGAAAGGCTGCGGGAACTGGGGCTGTTTAGTCTGGAGGAGACTGAGGGCTGATCTTATTAACATTTATAAATATCTAAAGGGTGGGTGTCAGGAGGTTGGGACATCCCTTTTTTCTATAGTATCTAGCAACAGGACAAGGGGTAATGGGATGAAGCTGGAACACAAAAAGTTCCACTTAAACATAAGAAAAAACTATTTCACTGTTGAGGTGAGGGAGCCCTGGCACAGGCTGCCCAGAGGGGTTGTGGAGGCTCCTTCCTTGGAGGTCTTCAAGACCCTCCTGGACATGTTCCTGTGTGACCTGATCTAGGTGACCCTGCTTCTGCAGGGGGGTTGGACGAGATGATCTCTAAAGGTCCCTTCCAACCCCTACCATTCTATGATTCTATGAAAGACTGAGCTCTTCTCAAAGACTTTGGGGGCTATGGACTAATCCATATCAAAGAACATGGGGAATATGCCAGCTACTGCAGAGACAATTTGCAGAGCAAGTATTTGGCCCACCGTATGCTCTGGTTTAAGTAAACCACTCATCCTTCCACAAGTGAAAAGCTAGTAGATTTTCAGTCATATAACTTTGATCTTCCCCTAACTGGAGTCAGCTTGTTCTCTCATTTCTCTTGGTTGATGATGCAAGCAGCTACCAAAGCCTTATCAAGTGTTTCATAGAATCATAGTAGTGCTTCACCTGGAAGAGACCTTTAAGCTCATGGAGTGCAGCCTTTGTCCCAGCCCTATCAACCACTAGACCATTTCCCTAAGTGCAACATCCACCTGTCTCTGAAACTCCTCCAGGGATGGTGACTCCAGCACCTCCCTGGGCAGCTCATTCCAATGCCTGACAACACTTTCAGCAAAGAAATTCCTCCCCACATCCACCCTGAGTTTATTTACTTTAAATAAATTAATAATCACTTGTTTTAAACATGAACCTCTGAGGTTTTGGTTGCCTTTGAATCTCCTAGACTCTCACCAGGACAATTTGAGAGATATTTAACAAATGACACTGTTTACTTAATATTAAGTGACAAAATCTGGGGAATTTCAGTAGTAGGCTTCCTTGTCTCCTTGCATATACATGACTGAATCCTCTTAACTGGATAAACTCAACTAGGGTATGCAAGTAGCTGCTGAAACAGCTCTATGTGGTTCATGGAAGAGGAGGTAGACTGGACTGGCTGGGCAGTCCTCCATGGTTTTGGAGTTGTATCAATCCTCTTTCAGAAGAAACTCATTTGCCTTGCTCCTCCTCTTTCTGCAGGACAGTAGCATTCCCTTTGAGAGCAGTTAGGATCTTTGAGCTCTAGCTTGGATGAAAATAGTTTGATTATATTTGAGAAGTAGCCTTTCCAAAACTCCACCCCTGTTCACTTTTGATCAGGCCTTTGCTGTGGTGTCCAGCAGAACCACAGATGGTCAGTGAAGAAGAGTACAGGCTGCCCACATGGGTTGTTGAGTCTCCTTCTCTGGAGACATTCAAAACCCACCTGGATGAGTTCCTGTAGGTGGTCCTGCTCTGGCAGGGGGGTTGGACTTTTGAGGTGCCTTCCAGCCCTTGAGATTCCATGAATAGTGAGGAAGGGGATTCTGTATCAATAACATACAAGTTTCTGCTTATGCTGGATGTTTAGTGAATTGTTTTTCAGACTTCTTTACCCATCATTTTGTCCAGTGAGACTAATGTCTAGTTTAATTTACCTCATCAGTGCTGTTGTCTCAAAAAGTCTCTCTGCACCTAATCCCTCTAATTTAGCGGTTTCATCAGCCTCACAGACATGAACGTAGCTCCATGCTGCTCTCTTTCCTCTCCCCTTAAGCTGAGTAACTCCTGAACAGAACCAGATACACTCAGACCAACCATCTCAAAATTCAACCTGAAGTCTCCTCTTTCAGTTTCAGACATAAAGTGTTTCCTCCTTTTTTCCCCTATTTCACTTTATCTAAGAGAAGAAATAGCATCTCCTAGCAACCTTAACAACTTCAATCTTGTTAAGGTTGAAAAAAAAAACCCCTCATAACCTTTAAGCACATGTTGAGGATGTACAAAACTGGTATGTTGCCTATGGAGGGAGAGATTTCCCAATTCCTCTCTTGATAAAGCCTTGTCATGAAGATGTTATTCCCTGGCATTCTCTTAGTAAAGTAAGAATAATCTTACAATAAAGTGTGTCAGTGTATCTGTGGCTACGAAAGAGCTTTCTCAGCCCACACAATAATTGCTTTGAAAAAAAAATCATAAACTTTCATAAATAGTAAAGATCTGGCAACAAATTTTGGAAGTGGAGGCCAAACTTTTATGTAGTCCCTTCCTGATTATGACTACTTTGGAGTGAAGGCAAAGAAAAATTGAGTGTGGCTCCTTTCTCTTTCCATCCTTTGCCAGAAGTGAAGAAAACCCATGATTCCTGGGCCTAATTGCTCGGTTTTCAAGTAAAAATTCTTACTTTGTTCTTTCAGGTAGCAGGAAAAACTAAAGAAATTTGTATACTGTAAGCTAAGGGTCATTTAAAATAGCTGAACTGCTCAAAATGGATGCATCAAGAAGAGTGTGGGCAGCAGGTCAAGGGAGATTCTGCTCCCTTCCTACTCTGCCGTGGTGAGGCCTCATCTGGAGTCATGTGTCCAGTTCTGGGCTCCTCAGCTCAAGAGGGAGAGGGAACTGCTGAAGAGAGTCCAGCACAGGGCCACCAAGATGATCAGGGGACTGGAGCATCTTCCTTACAAGGAAAGGTTGCAGGAACTGGGGCTGTTTAGTCTGGAGAAGAGGAGACTGAGGGGAGATCTTATTAACATTTACAAATATCTAAAGGGTGGGTGTCAGGAGGTTGGAACATCCCTTTTTTCTATTGTAGCTAGCAACAGGACAAGGGGTGATGGGATGAAGCTGGAACACAAAAAGTTCCACTTAAACACAAGAAAAAACTATTTCACTGTGAGGTGAGGGAGCCCTGGCACAGGCTGCCCAGAGGGGTTGTGGAGGCTCCTTCCTTGGAGGTTTCAAGACCTGCCTGGACACATTCCTATGCGACCTGATCTAGGTGACCCTGCTTCTGCAGGGGGGTTGGACTAGATGATCTCTAAAGGTCCCTTCCAACCCCTACCATTCTATGAAATATGTTTTCAATTACTAACCTCTTAATGGCTACTAGTACTACAAAGACACCTGTTTGAGCTTCATCAGCTGCCAGTTGCCATTGAGAGAACTTACAGTGAACTCTCCTTTGACAGCCCAACATGTCCTCCAGCAAAATCGGGCAGCAGATTTATTGCTCCTGGTTCTGTGTGTGCTGCGTCATAGTGGTTGGTTTTGTGGTGTCATTGAACTGTAGTTGTTACACTAGAAGCCATAAACTGAGACTGATGGACAGCTTAGATTGTGCTAGTTTAATCTATTAAAAAGCCAAATAATGTGTGAGAGCAAGACAGGGAGGTGTCCTGACCTGACAGAGAAGCTGTATGCACCAAAGCCTTTTAAAGAGGTGTCTGGCTTTGAATCTCAGTTTCTGTAGCCTAACTCTAAAAGCAAGTTTGTGCCATGAACTTGGAAAATGCGTGTAGCCTTGCCTCTGCAAATGGCAGAGATCTCTCTGACAGCATGAGATGTGGGTTTCTTACCAATTGCAGGGTTTGCAGGCATGGCTATCTATAGATTCAGTAATCAGTGAATATCTGTGCTCCTCAGAACATATAACAGTATAAGCAAGAGTTCCCTTGGATTTGAGGAAATGAAGAAATAAGTAGCAAAAGTTATTTGCTACCTTTATCCTATAACAACTGGACAGCTACCATAGTAATGAAAGCATTGTTCAAAGTAAAAATGGCTGGACCATGCCATGGGGTGGTTTGGAGCAACATGTAGTTCAGATTCATCTCAGGAGGAAGAAAGCCCACAGAAAAACGTTGTGTTTAATTAAACAGGACATTGACAAAACCAGAATAAGTCCCAGTTGTGTGGAATACTACAGGAAGAGACATAGAAAACAGTTTTTGTCTGTATTCCACACACAGTTGTATTGCTGATGGCATTCAGTGGGTTTGGCAGTCCAGATAGCTTCCAAATGAAAGTGTGTTTGCTCTTATTTCCTCTTTCAAATAGACTGGTTTCATGGCAGTGTTTGCAAATAAAGTTTATGTCTTATTATGTAATATTTATGTATTAAATGATGATATAATTTTTGTGATGCAGTGGAATCTTCTCTTGGTAAAGCTATTAAGAGGTAATCTAATTCTGAGCACGGCAACAATGCTTTGAGTTGTGTATTAGCCCAAAGAAGTTAATGCTATTGCTCAGCAAAGCTGCCTGTCCTGCTTCTGCTGGAAAGAAACATTACTCAAGACTTTTATAAAGCAGCTGTTGTACTCACTGCTCTATATGATGGAAGATAAGGCTGGCCCACACTTCTTTGGTACTCTTTGCAGAAACAAATGGTCCCAACCAAATACAGACGTTATGTACGTCAGCAGATGCTTTGACTTCAGGCTCTTGGAAGAGGAAACTGAGCTATAATTGGCTTAGCATACTTCTGTGTCTACTATTCATCTATCTCTTGGAATGAAAAGATGCTCCTGAACTCTTCTTTCCTACCTAGGTTTGAGTGTTGCAAAGTGGTGAAAATGGGTTTTAGTAATGGTGGCACCAGCGACTAGAAAGTGAACTCTCAGAGACTGGAAAAAACTACTTCTGGCTGATGCTGTGATAGTGTCTATCCTAGTACTTGTGAAACTGCTTAGTTTCAAAAGTGCTGCTTCTTTGGGATAAGAAAGCTATTAAGCACTAGTAAGCAGGGCAGCATTCTTAAATGCTGGAGACCTTCAGTCTCTTCTGCTTGTGGAAGAACAGGATCAGCATGTCCAGCTTCTTGGAACAGTCCTGGCCATCGAGCTGTAGGGCAGCAGTGATTAACCTGTGACCTTAAACCAGTCCAAGTATGGCTTCTACATTGGGACTGTGCTGGCTTAGACATGGAGAGCTACATTCAGGTGAGGCACTGTGGCTGTGACTCCTTAGCAAACACAGCATTCCCTCACTTTGTGCTTTTGAGAAGGGCTGGCTTTGTGTGCAGCTGTGGGATCATCAGCTGGCTTGTTTCCTGCTGAGCACACTGATTTTGGTGACATTCTCAGAGAAACACAATTGACTCTGTTGATTGTCTGTGCTGGGACTTGAATGCACTACCCATCCTGGGTGGTAGTTAAAACTAGAATGAAATGACCAGGAAAGCTGCAGTGCCCCTATCTGAAGCTGACTTGGGCTGTTCACTATCTGTAACTTATGAAAACATAGACTTGAAAACAGTGCCCACTTGTCTTATTACTTAGCTTGGGATGATTTCATGTGTTGCTGGAGGTGAAGAGCAGCAGAGCAGCACTTTATTCCTTGTCTCATCCTCCCCCATCCCAGCCTTCACTGAAGAGAACAGCAGCGTAATAGAGAAATATAGGTGCTGAGGAAAACATGAACTTGACACAACCTCTAATTTCAGAGTGCCTTGGAGCGTTGCTTGAAAAAAAAAATGGCAAGCTGAGTAACAAGAGAAAAGAGCTGAGCTAAATGTAAATGCTTTGACCACTGGGTGTTATTTTGCTGATGTGTTCACAAGGGCGTTTAGAGATGGGAATATGATGCTTTAAGACGTGTTTGAAAAAGAAAATGAAACCTGCATGAAATCCTTTAATCTGGCTGCAGAAATCCAGGGGTGAAGCTGAGGTGCAAAATGTTGCCTCCTTTTTTTCCTTCAGTTTCAGGGAGCCTGAGGTCAGGCCCTGAATGCATATTGTCCTGCTGTCATCTGGGCTTGCAGGGAACTATTTTGATGAACATAAGCAGTAAATATATATCTTCTCCTTCCCCTCTTCCCATTGGGAAAAGAAATATATTTGGCATGACAGAATTTAATCAAATAGCTAATTGGTTTCGCTTCTCTCCTGCTGCTTTTGTATGCCTGGCAGGTTTTTTCAAGTTTAGGTTGCTGTTGAAAACAAATCCCAAAACTGGTTTTTAATAAAAACTGCCTTGTCTGGGAAAATAATCTGTTCTGTACTGCAGAGGTGTAATTACCACAGGCACTGTCAGAAGTGCATCATTTAAGTCCTTTATCTTGTGGAAGAAAAGGAACTAATGATTACAAGCATCCCCCTTGTTTAGGAAGTAAAGATAAATTCAGTCCTTTGGGTAGCAAGTGACTTGTCCCAAGGAGCATTGCCAAGCATACACACACTCTTGTTTATGTGAACCCCAGGGAGATGTGGGTGCAGGGCCTTTGTTTCAGCTTTTGAACAGGCTGCCCAGGGAGTGTGTGGAGTCTCCTTCCTTGGAGGTCTTCAAGACACACCTGGACATGTTCCTGTGTGACCTGATCTAGGTGACCCTGCTTCTGCAGGGGGGTTGGACTACATGATCTCTAAAGGTCCCTTCCAACCCCTACCAGTCTATGATCTGAATGTATATACAGTATTTGCAGAAAACAGGCTCTGTGTACATCATATTCTAAAATGGAGTCTGTGCTAGTGCTCTGAGATCATAGTAAACCATGTTCTCCTAGAGCTGTGGCAGTAGGCAGTCTAGGGTCATGGCCGCTGGTATGGTGTGTCTGGACTGAGAGATGGAAGATTTCTTTATGCAATGTGTTCCATCTTCCCTTCAAAGCTATTCTTAGATGTTTTATTTTGTTTTGTTGTGTTTTGGTTTTGGTTTACTTTTATTGCTGCTGTCAGGAAACACTGATCTGTTCACAGGGCCTGGAAGTCTGAGGTGAGCACCTTGTATGTCCTGCCAGCCTACCCTTGCTCATTGGCCTCTGTATCTCTGCAAGGGGCTATATCCAAGGCATCTTTATTCTGCTACACCTTCTGGAAGGCTATCTTGTATTTATTTCAGTTACTCTATGTGTCTCTCATGCTTCTCATTTTCAGTAAGGTACTTAACACAGTCTTGACACATTTGCTCTGTTTACACTGCTCTTTGTTTCTACAAGTTACCATTGAAGAGTTATCACTGACACTATGCACCTATCCTCTTTGTCTCTGCAAGTCACTTGCTGAAACATCTGGTAAATAAAATTACTCAGCTAACATTGCCATTAGTTCTGCTCAAGAAACACCAGCTAGATATTTATATTGAAGTTGTTCTTTTACCTGCTATGCAGCATGATATTCTTGTAAACCAGACTCTGGTGGGTTGCTGCTGAAGAGAGACATCTGCAAGAAGCTTCCTGTTAGCTATTTTATTGTCCTCTATCAAGACAAGATGAATTTCCAAAATTATCATTTCCACATAGTGTGAATTATTGAATGTCTTTATTGGGTCTTGCCATCCTGGAGCTAACTGTTCTGGAAGGCCATTTCCCAGGGAGCTTTAAGTGCCAAGGTGAACTTTAGTTTAGGGTAGACCTCACCTCAACCATCAGGGTTTTCCTGGAGCTTACTGCTATAACCTCTGATTTCCATGTTCCCTTCCCAGCTGTAATTTTAACAAGCTTCTCTGACAGAGAAATGGATTGCCCAAAGGGGTTGTGGAATCTCTTTCTCTGGAGACATTCAAACCCACGTGGACAAGTTCCTGTGTAACCTACTCTAGGTGGTCCTGCTCTGGCAGGGGCGTTGGACTGGATGATCTTTCAAGATCCCTTCCAACCCTTAAGATTCTGTGAGAACAAGATGGGATGCAGGCAAGAAATGGCTGAAGTAGTGAAAATGTGCAAGGACACATGCAACCTTTTTGTCAGCTAGTTTTGACATATTAAAGACATTTGTTATTTTTTATCAGTTGTACCCTGTAGTTATTTCTGACAGCCAGCATTTGCACATCTCCCATTGCTATACACTAGGCAGTACCCAGACACCGTCCATCAACTTATCATAGAGTCATAGAATGGTAGGGGTTGGTTGACAAATGCTCATATTCAGCAGGTAGATGAGTGGACACCTGCTGTTTGTGCTTAAATTGGATGGAAAATCTTTGTGTATGAGTCTATTAGCTGAAAAGGCAAAATTGTAAGATTTTAGTATCTGTAAGTTAAACTTGACATTGATGGATAGGCAAGAAAAGATGCTTTTGCTGTAATAACACTATGATTTAACAGAACTGCAGCTTCTTATTCCTTACAGCACAGCTTCAGAAAAGATTTCCCTCCCTCTGAGATGGGAAAATTGCAGACTGTACAACTACTCTGCCCTGGTGAGGCCTCATCTGGAGTCCTGTGTCCAGTTCTGGGCTCCTCAGCTCAAGAGGGACAGGGAAGTGCTGGAGAGAGTCCAGTGCAGGGCCACCAAGATGATCAGGGGACTGGAACATCTTTCATATGAGGAAAGGCTGCGGGAACTGGGGCTGTTTAGTCTGGAGGAGACTGAGGGAGGAATCTCATTAATACTTACAAATATGTAAATGGTGGATGTCAGGAAGTTAGGGCAGCACTTTTTTCGATGGTATCTAGCAACAGAACAAGATGTAATGGGATGAAGCTGGAACACAAAAAGTTCCACTTAAACATAAGAAAAAACTATTTCACTGTTCAGTGAGGGAGCCCTGGCACAGGCTGCCCAGGGAGGGTGTGGAGGCTCCTTCCTTGGACGTCTTCAAGACCCACCTGGACACGTTCCTGTGTGACCTGATCTAGGTGGGCCTACTTCTGCAGGGGGGTTGGACTAGATGAGCTCTAAAGGTCCTTTCCAACCCCTACCATTCTATGTTTCTATGATACCCTCTTCCTTTTTAAGTGTTACAACACTCTTAACAGCAAGGGATTTTTTAAAAAGCCTCATCCAGAAGTAAATCTTACTCTCCCCTTCTGGGAGGATAAGATTTGGATGTAAACATTCCTTCATCAGTTGCAGAGCAATGTAATCTGCTTGCTGTCACACGATGTGTGAGCCTGAGTTTTTAATTCAGCTTCTGATTACAAGTGCCTGAAATCTGGGACAATCCTCCTCATGACACATGTTGTAACAAATGCAGTTTCTCCTGTCCCATGCATCTGGGTTGTTTTCAGTTGCCATTGTTGGTCTACCTTCAAACAAACGCATCAGTGAATGGAAAGATATTTTATCTTTACATGTAGCTGAGGGTGACAGAAAGGTGAGAGGCATCTTCCTTAACTATCAAGAAGCCAAGTTGAGAATGTTGAGCAGCTCACCACTGCTTTTAGTCAAGAGGAGAAGGGTGGGAAAAAGGGCCTACAGAGCATGTTTCCCCTGATTGCAGACAGATATGTTTCCACCAAGCAATGAGTCATATTTTTCCCCTCTCTTTCCCTGCAGGGCAAACCTAGATCGACTGTTCAATTAGTTGCTTAAATGTAGGATTTAGATTAACCCCTTCCAGAATACAGAAGTATCAGTGCTTGCTGAGATTGTACCAGTGTTTCAGAAACTTAGATCCTCTGTGCTTGAAAAAACCATTTTTACATGTACTTCAGAATTTTGTTGCCTTCTGTTTTTGTTAAGACACAATGGGGAAGCAGAGGTCAGAGATATGAAGTGTGGAGCATGGTGAGCTGAACAGATCTGGCGTGGAAGCTCCTATGGAAGACTAACGTTAAATGCACTTTTACAAGGTAGATTCCTAAAGGTAATGTTCATCTCACATGGGGTACTGAGTCTGGGTGGAACACACTTTGTAACAGCTCATGTGATGCCTTAGTTTGGATTTGTGACTGAAACAGTATTGATAATACACTAATGCTTTAGCTGCTGATGATCAGTGTTTGCACAGTGCCAAGGCCTGCTTGGTTTCTCACTCCATATATCGTCCCTGATAGTGAACAGATTGGAGGTGGAGAGGGTCCAAAACCAGGCAGATGACCCAAGCTAACCAAAGACACACTGTGCCACATAATGTCATGTTCAGCAACAAAACAGACAGGAGAGAGTTTAGAGAGATGAGCCTCTTTTATTTTCTTATGACTAGTGTGGTGGTTTAGCCCTGGCTGGGTGTCAGGTGCCCACCAAGTCATTGTATCACTCCCCCTCCTAAACTGGACAGGAGAGAATGGAATATAACAAGAGGTTTGTGAGTCAAGATAAGGACAGAGAGATCACTCAGCAAGTAGTGTCACTGGCAAAACAGACTCAGCCTGGGGAGAAATGGTTTGGTTTGTTAATGAACAATGAGAACACAGCAGGGAACACAGGTTTTCCTGAAGCCCTGGTTGTACACACCTCTACAAGAACTGAAACAAGGAGAAAGAAAAAAGAAGCTAACAATGGAGAAATGAGAAAGAAAAACAGTATTTTTATTTTCCCTTCCTTTTCTATCCTGTTAAGCTCAACCTTATTTATCTCCAACCCATCAGTTTTGCTTCCTTTTTTCAGTTCTCTCCCTCATCCCACTGGGGCAGGGGGAGTGAGTGAACTGCTTGTGTGGTGCTTAATTGCTGTCTGGGGTTAAACCATGACTACAGAGCAGTGGTTTATATTCCCTGAGGCTGTGGCTGCAAGGCCCTGAAGCTGACTCATTAGCTATAGCTCTTACTAAGCCTCCTTATCCCTAACACGGAGCCACACCAGTGTGGCTGTGGTGTTTTCATCTCCCACAAGTAACTTACTCCACACCTAACAGTTTATGTTCTCCACAGCATCAGATGGTGTAGCAATGCCTAGCATGTACATAGCAGATCTTTGAAGCTTTGAGGATGATCAGCTCTTATAGGACAGATCCTACCAGTGCAAACACTAAGCAGCTGTCTTTGATGAAAATCATAGAGCTTCTGAAAATAAACAGGCATGAGCATCTACCCACATATGCATGGGCTTGGGTCCTATCCACAGCTGCAATCACTGACTTACATAGCCCTGCTCTTCTTCTTCTAGTGCTAGATGCTTTGGGATGGCCTATCTAGTCATGCCAATATGTAGGCCAGTCATTCAGGAGTGAGAAAGAATAGTCTCAAGTGCCATGTGATTTCAACTTGTGGTGTCTCAAGTACCAGCTGGTTTTGGCTGCTGGTTTAGCCATGGACTACCTGGTCAAGACCCTTCAAACCTGTGCCTCAGCTCCACACCATCTCCTCCAGTGCTGTAGCAGTGAGAGTGTGCCACAGAAAAGCTTAGTATTGGGCTCAAATACCCACACATGTTGTAGCTACAAACAAATTTCTCCTGTGCTTCGAAGCAGACTTGCATGCTGAATGAAAGAGGACAGAGAGCTCTTTATCTCTTTTACCCAGTCGAGTGATAAATTTGGCTCTATGGTTTCATGTTTCAATTAAGGTAATATGAATCCATGCCTCTCTCTCTGCACCTTCATTTCATTTCATTGTGTACTTGAATTTATGTAGGGCTCCACCTATCACTTGTTTATTATCTGACTCGCTCACTTCACTCTCCTGCTATTTAATACTTAGTACACATTGTACTTCCCAGCTTTAGCATTTAGCTTTTCTCCAACTTTCATGGCTGTTGTCCACTATTTTACTTATGAATAGTTTTCATGGCATAGTCATCCATCAGTGTTGAAAACCTCTGAGTCAGCTTCTCAGCCAAGAAACAGACTGAGCCACCACTCCTGCAACTTTCAGTACTCACTCTAGTACTGTCATGACTCGTTCAGCTATCACATTTGTTCCTTTTCTCATCCCAAATGCAAGGTTTAAAAAGACTGTTCCCAGAGTTATATATGTATCTCAAAAGATGCAAGTAAGGACGATACATTCAAATCAGGTCTTGGTGCAAGAGCATTTTGGTGGATTCTGCAACTGGCTGAACCCTTTCTGGATACAGGTGACGTCTGGAGACATCTTGAGAATGGTGATTGTTCTTGCAATCCACCACATGAAGCTTCATCTACATCTTCTTGCTAATAGATGCATTATCCTTCAGACTGCATGTGAATACTTGCTTAAGCTATATCTAAGTAGTTTGTAAGAGACACTATCTCATGTTCACTGATAACATTACCACAGCCAAATAACTCCTGGTTGACTTAGCAGGCAGGCAGAAGATTTGTGTTTTTGGCATGCTTACAGCATGTGGACGTGTATTTAACTGGCCTCTGCTTCTCCTCATGCATGCTGGCTTGGGCTGTGATAGAGTTATTTTTCTTCATAGCAGCTTGTATGATTGTATGTTTTAGATTAGTGACCAAAACAGTGTTTGATAACACAGGGATGTTTTAGCTGTTGCCAAGCAGTGCAAAGCCTTTCCTGCTTCTGATGCTGCCCTGCCAGTGAGTAGGCTGAGGAGGCACAAGAAGTTATAAGGAAAAATAGCTGGAAGAGATGACCCTCTCCACTGACCAGAGGGATGTTCCATCTCATATGATGTCACACTCTGCAGTAAAAGCTGGGGAAAGAAGGACAAATGGAGAAACATTCAGAGTCCCAAGTAACTGTTAGATGTGATAGATGTGATAGAGCTCCATATTCTTGCAAATGGCTAACATCTGCCTGCTGATGGGAGGTAGCAAATGAACTCCTTGTTTTGTCTCACTTGTGTTCAGAACTTTTGCTTTCTCTGTTAAACTGTCTTTATCTCTACCTGTGGGTTTTCTCACTTTTACCCTTTCCATTCTTTCCCTGATCCACTGGGAGGGAGGAAGAGAGAGAGCAAGTGGCTGTGTGGGACTCAGCTGCCTACCAGGGCTAACCCACAACATGTGCATGGCAGTGAAATGTCAAGTGAGCATTTGACATGGTTCAAAGAGACTCTGAAGTGAGCTGGAGGCTATGCCTTGGGCTTGGAGCATAAAGGTTGGTGATCTGGGGCAGTCAGGCTTCCTGAAACATCAGACTTGGCTTGCAGCAAAGGCAGCTTTGTGTGTTGTCATTTAGATGCGAGAAAGAAAGGATGGCCTGTCTGCCCCCAGAATCTGAGCAGGGTGTTCTTAGCCATGGGGTTGTGCAGGTATCTCCAGCTTTGTATCTTCCCAACATACCTTGCTTTTGTGCCCTTGTTCCTTCTGTAAAGATGGAAAGAAAATTCAGTTCAAAAATATTGTTATATTTGACTTGTTTTTTTCTCCTGGAAAGTCACAGAAATATTTGCTACCAGCTGCAAGCAACCAAAGCAGCACAGTGACAGGATACATCCATCACCAGTTCACCAGAGTTTCCCTTCTCACTGCTGATACCGGAGGATTTAATCATACTTACAAGGTAAGATTTGTAAACAGACTTTCTAGTGCATTTTTATACTTCCCCCTTGGGATTGCTATCTGTGGTGTCTTTCCTGGTCACAAAGTCTGACTACATTTTTCTACTTCAGGCTTTTAAATTCTCTCTTTGGGCATCCTGCTATAACATCCTTCCTCTCTCATTTAACTGCTACATGCTTCAGGACAGGGCCTCCCCCAGTGTATGGACTTGTACTATGCTTCCTATAATGAAACTTCAATGTCTGGAGCTACTGCTAAGGCTCATGTTTATTAAAAAGGGAAATAAAGGACTCATTTGGAGTACTTTAGCTCTTTTTTCTTGTATGTCACACTTTTTTCTGGATGTTGTACTCTAGAAGCTCAGAGGACATTGATCACTTTCTATGATCACAATGGACTTAATGAAAGATAACTTGCTTACCAAGAACCTGAGTTATAAGAAAGATGTAGGGATGAATTTCTGCTTAGATTTCCTTCCATGGGATACAAAAACTATTCTTCCTGAAGATATGCAGAGGTGGCAAGAAGTTAATAATCAGCTCTTGCTGTAGAGAAGCACCAGAGCATTAATTGTGTCTCTCATGAGGGGACTTCAGACATATCCCTTCCACCCACACAAATCACAAAACCAGTGCTGTGAATATTTGCACGGTGTTGTGGTTTAAGCTCTGCCAGCAATGGAGCACCACACAGCTGCTTGCTCACACACACACACACACCCCCCTTCCATGGGAGAGATGGGGAGAAAAGATAACCAAGGGCCTTGTGGATTGAGATGAGGACAGGGAGGGCTCGATGCCAAGTATGGTTCCAGGCAAAACAGACTCAAGTACTTGACTTAGGGAAGGAAATAAGAACAGTTTAATCTACTACCAACTAGAAAGAAAGTAAAAAACCAAAACAGGATGATGAGAAAAATACAACCAGCATTTTAAGTGCTCCTTCTCCCACCCCCCTTCTCTTCCTGGGCTCAGCTCACTGCTCTTGATATCTCTCTCCTCCCCACTCAGTGGCACAGGGGGACAGGGAATGGGGGTTGTGGTCACAGATGGGCTCTGCTGCTTGGTTCCTTCTCTCTCACGCAACTCCTTCACCACCTCCCAGAAAAGAACAACCCTCATCTTCCAGCTTGTTCTTAAAAAGTGACCACAGAGGCACCCAATTGGCTCAGCCCCAGAGGTGGGTCTGACTCAGACCCAGGGAGAGTTTCAAGCAAGTTCTTACAGACCTATCACTGCAGCCCCTTCCCCGTTACCAGAAGCAACTCCACACAAACCCAACACACACACTTACATCCTTGTGTCATGGTTTAGCAAGGAGCAGCTTTTGCTTGGTAACAGGGGGAGTGGGTTGCAGTGAAGACCCGTCAAAGCGTGTTTGGACTCTCCCCCAGCTCCTGGGTTCACACCCACCTCCGGCCCAGCTGGGCCAATCTGGCGCCTCTGCCATCACTATTTAGGGACAGGAATTTGAAGTGCTGGCAGGAGGTGTGAGAGTGATACAAGATGGAGGCGACCACATGGACCCCACAGTCAGAGAAGGAGGAAGGAAGGAGAAGCACCAGACCAGAGACCCCTCTGCAAGCCGTGGTGAGAATGCAGCTGTACCCCTGCAAGCCATGCAGGGCCATGGCAGGACTGAGAGCCACCAGCAGCTCCGTGTGAGTGAGCCCGGACGGGCGAGGGACTGTGTGGGGAGGGGCCATGGCACAGGCCGTGCTGGAGCCTGCGGGCCCAGAGCAGCCCCACACGAGAGGCAGAGAGGAGCTGCAGCCTTTGGGATCAATGCGCGTGGGAGCAGCCCGGGCAGGGCTGTGTGTGTGTGAGGGACCCCATGGGCTTGCAGGGAGGACTGGTGCTGAGCCCACCTGTCCTGAGGAGGGACAAATGGCAGAAGCCATCAGGAATAGACTGACTGAAACCCCCACTACCAGCCCCCCCAGCTGTTCAGGGGAGGAGGGGGTAAAAACACCAGGATCAGGGCTCTGAGCTCCGGAAGAGGGAAGATGTGGGGAGGTGTTCTTAAAGGGCTGGTCAGACTCTTCATTGTTGTGCTGCTCCGTGTTGTTTTATTTTGGTTATGTTTTGGGTTTTAGGGTTATGTTTTAGTTGATGTTGCATTAAATTATTCTCTGTTTCCTTCCCCAAGCCAAGTAGCCTGGGCTGTTTTGTCCTGCATCTTAAGCAGCAATTAAGCTCTCCCTGCCCTTGGCAATTCTCAGCCTCTTCGGTACTTGAGGCTAATCGTGGTCTGTTGTTCCCTGATGGGCCTAAACCAGGACACCTTGGCAAGCTGATGCCAGTTTATGACTGTTATGTTCTTTTTTTAAATACTAAAATCTTATTTTGATGCATACAGGTAAAGCCTGTTGGTTTTGTTATGAGGTGCATAGTATGATTGCATAAAGCTGCCTATTATTTCTACTATTGAGCGTTTGAACTTCACTCCCTTCTCAAAGACCATCCCAGCATGAGAATTAGTGTATCAGACCTATTGTCGATGGAGAGCTTGTTCATATTTGAGAATGTAAATGTACCTGGTATTTAACTTGTAGCTTAGCTTTCTAAAGCTCATGCTTGACTATAGTATGTTCCCATGGCAGTGGGTTTTGTTTGACTCTTTCTTGGGCATGGCAGTGCATGTGTTTGTCCAGAGTACACAGAGGACTGAATGATGCTTGAACCTGTTGGCACCCACCTCTGTCCTGTGCTCTTCTGTCCCATTATGTTCCATTTGAGAACAAGTCGTCAATGAGGATCTCAGCAACGGTGCTGATCTGGAAACAGTGTTGCTTGTGTTAGGTCTATCAGAGTCACTGGACTGAGTTTTTTCCCTAAGTGAGCAGAAAAGCAGTGTTTTTACCTTCCTAAAGAAAGACCTTGGATGGATATAAAACCTCCTTATTGAATACAGATGTATCATTTCCATACTGGTAGAGCCTCTAACCCAAGACACTTTCACTGAAGTAAGACTGCATGCTCCCTCCTGAGGTTTTCAATGCTGCAGAGCAGAACTTTTCCATACTTCCTCATTCAAAGGAACAGGAATGAATACTCCTCACTCAGTTGCTGGTAAAAAGTTGTGTTCTTGTGCGGGCCAGTAGGATTCTTGTATTGATCATCCTTGTTCTCCGTGCTCTTCATCTGCCGAGATTATTTGGCCTGTGGAGCACCTTAGTTCTCATCATGCAGCAGATAAAACACTGTGTGATCTTCTCTGTGACACAGTAGGCAGCTTAAATGTACTCTGTTGAACACAAGAATCAGATTTGAAGCTGGCCAAAAGGTCTGAGGCTTTCAGATGAAAGGTACTTTGTTATTCAGATAGCGCTTTCTTAAATATTAACAGCTATTTCTGACCCCTATCCTAGTCCAAGCAGAAAGATGATCTCTTTGAAGGAGCATGACTCACAAAGATTAGAGGCTAAAAAACTCGATTGTACTGGAAGTACATCTAGTTTTATCAAAGGAAACCTTCCAAAGCTGAAGGTGGCTAAAAGCCAGTGTGGTACATGCAGGCTTCAAGGAGCTGTGGTTTGATACCAACTGAGGATCGAAAACTGTTTTCTTTTTAAACAGCAAGCCTATAAAAGTGTGAAATTTTGGTTGGGGGGTAAATGAGAGATGAGTACTAAAGTTATGTTTGATATTTTAAGTGCCTGAAAGAAATAGGAACTGTAAAAATTTCATGAGTTTCTATCGATTTCAGGAGTCTCTTATCCCAGTTCCTTCCCACCAAGGATCTCTTCTTTCACTACAGATGGTGACTCACTCTTGATTGAACATTTCTTCCATACACCCACCAGTATTGGTGCTATGTGACAATTGCTTGTGTACCATAAACAGGGTTTGTTTTTGTAATCTAGCAAGCTCTATTTAAGGGGCTCCCCACAAATGTGATGTGTTACCCTGGGGGAATATCCTTCTTCCATGAGCATTGTTCTTACAGCTACTGTTCAGTGTCTGTTCTGGTTATGCTGGGCAGTTGCTGTTTTTTGTGGCTGTGTTGGTCTAAGAATTTTGAAGAATCCAAGTGGCTGCTGTGCAATCAGCAGAGAACAGACACATCCTTATTGTCATGCTCTCAGCCTTGTCAGAGAAGTGCTCTTTTTACCTCTCATGACTTTCACCTTAACCAGAAGAGTCTGCCAAGTATAGTCCATAACTGTACTGCCTACTGAAAATCAGAGTGAAAGAAAGCTGCTTTTGCACTATATGCTGCTTCTGCCTACTTCCAACCCTTGGTTTACCCTATTGACCTGCTCCAGGAGTAATAAAGTACTTGTCTCTCTTATTTTTGGAGCTACCAACCTTACAGCCTTACGGCTTTCTAGTCCTTACCTCTGCTTTACAGTTATCAGCCCCCTTTTCTTTCAAACAGTTTCATAGATAAAAATAGATCAAGTTTAAATCTTGCTCAAATTAGACTTTGCTTTGAGGATGTAGCTTCTCCTTCAGACCAGAAGGGTGATGTGCATGTTAGTTTTTCTGTTTGATTATGCTGGTTTATCTAATGAAAGAAATTGTCTCTCACAGCAAGTGGTGCCTCACAGAAAGTATTGTAACAATGTGTGGTAGTTTACTAATGCTGTTTCTCAAGAAGTGCAGCCTAGTTGAAAAAGACCCTTTCTGTAGCAGTAAACAAGGGACTGTGAATCTTCTAAGAACAAACACATTTCTGGCAGTGATGCCCACTGTAGGTGATGCGCTCTGCTAAGGGGGAACAAGCAGGAAGGAAAACACTTCAAATTCTAGGCTAAGCTCAAGCTTCAAAACCTGCTCTAAGGGTTGAGCGTAAGATGAACCTTTGTGGGACCAGAGAATGAATATCTGAACATCAACTGTCATGTTTAAGGGAAAGAGGAGTTATTTTACTGTCCTGCCTTTGTGGTCTCCACCTGTCTGAGCACATGTCCACTTATCCTCTCCAAAAAAAATACAGCCCTCCCAGGCCCACATGAGCTATGACTTGAGTTACAAGTTTTCTGAGGCCAGTCTTGTTCAACATTTTCATCAACCACCTGGATGAGGGGACACCAAACTGGGAGGACTGGCCGATTCCCCAGAGGCTGTGCTGCCATTCAGCGGGATCTCGACCAGCTGGAGAGTTGGGCACAGAGGAACCTCATGAGGTTCAACAAGGACAAGTGCAGAGTCCTGCAGCTGGGAAGGAACAACCCCCTGCACCAGTACAGGCTGGGGGTTGACCTGCTGGAGAGCAGCTCTGCAGAGAGAGACCTGGGAGTCCTGATTGATAATAAGCTAAATATGAGCCAGCAATGTGCCCTCGTGGCCAAGAAGGCCAATGGCAGCCTGGGATGCATCAAGAAGAGTGTGGGCAGCAGGTCAAGGGTGGTTCTGCTCCCCCTCTACTGTGCCCTGGTGAGGCCTCATCTGGAGTCCTGTGTCCAGTTGTGGGCTCCTCAGCTCAAGAGGGACAGGGAACTTTTGGAGAGAGTCCAGCACAGGGCCACCAAGATGATCAGGGGAGTGGAACATCTTTCATATAAGGAAAGGCTGCGGGAACTGGGGCTGTTTAGTCTGGAGAAGAGGAGACTGAGGGGAGATCTTATTAACATTTATAAATATCTAAAGGGTGGGTTTCAGGAGGTTGGGACATCTCTTTTGTCTATAGTAGCTAGCAACAGGACAAGGAATAATGAGATCAAGCTGGAACACAAAAAGTTCCACTTAAATATAAGAAAAAACCTCACTGTGAGGTGAGGGAGCCCTGGTACACACCCACCTGGACATGTTCCTATGCGACCTGATCTAGGTGAGCCTGCTTCTGGGTTGGACTAGATGATCTCTAAAGGTTGCTTCCAACCCCTACCATTCTATGATTCTATGAGAGCAGAGTGAAGTAAAGCCTAAGACAATCTAAACTTCTGTGTCAATACCTGCAGGGCAAGCCAATATTGATATGCTAGGCATGTTAATGCCTAGGGACGAATATGAATCTGTGAAAAGAGAACAGAAGAGCTGCAGAGAGAGCTGCCTTTGCTAGGAATGCTTCCAGTGGAAAGATTTTTCTTTCCTTCAGCCTCAGAGCAGTCAATTCCTTCCAGACAACTTCAGGGACACTTTCAATTTAAGGGCAAGGGTCTGTGAGTACTTCTGAGCCTGATGTGTGAAGGCAGAACTGAAGTTAGCGTCCCTCCTTCCTTTACAGTACAGAGTGCTTGGCATCCCCTGTGAAACTGCTCCTCTGTGCGGCACAGCAGAACCTGTGCAGTAAAAGCAAATGAGGTTTGCCCATCTCTCAGTCTGTAAAATAAAGTATACATAACCTGGGAGACCTACTGCTTAGGGCACTAAGGCATAGTCATGATTTCCACCAGTTGCTGTGGCTTATGAGATACAGAGGGTGCACATGGCTTTCTGATAAGGCTTTGAGTGATGTGCTGGACCTTACCAAATTATTTTGTACCTTACTGCAGATTATTGTGTTGAAGTACGACAGAATCGTATCTATAAAATAAACCAGGGTGTAATGCCTCTGACTCATGAGTAGTGTTGTAGGAGTAAAGCTGCTTCATATCCAGCACAATATTTAGAAAACAATACCTGGAATTTATTGCAATGAAGTCTGCCTGTCCTTCTCTCCTCGTTTTCCATACAAGGATGAACTGGAATCCTTTGAGGTGTTTTTTTGCCCTCTACTGCTCCCAGAAACATGAGCCGTTCCAGGAACAAGAGAAGGTGTTCCATAAATTAGAGTGGAATATAATAGCTGAAAGGATTGTATTTTGTGATCAAAATATGAAGAAAAGGGGATGCTGTGCTAAGGAATTAACAAAAGGACTAGACAAGAGTATCTGTATAGGTATAGCTGGGACAGCTTGCCACAGGTGGGCAAAACAGCGTAAAGACTGGCACAGAATTAATCTGATAGATTAAAGCATGGACTGCAAGTACTGTGGGCAATCTATTATTTTCTTTTCATAACTTAAAATTGACTGAGAGTTAACTGCAAATGCTGGGGAGGTGGGACAGTTGTCCAAGAATGTGATTACTGATATTTGCTGGCTGTCAGAGACTCATGGGTTTATTCGAAGCCTGAGTATCACAGAATCTTAGGGGTTGGAAGGGACCTCGAAAGATCATCCAGTGCAACCTGCCAGAGCAGGGCCACCTAGAGTAAGTCACACAGGAACTCATCCAGGTGGGTTTGAACGTCTCCAGAGAAGGAGACTCCACAGCCCACCTGGGCAGTCCCTTCCAGTGCTCCCTCACCACAACAGGGAAGAAGTTTTTCTTTGTGTTTCTTTGGAGCCGCTTCTGTTCCAGTTTATACTCATCGTCCTTTGTCCTATCATTGGCCATCACTGAGAACAGCCTGGCTCCATCCTCCTGACACCCACCCTTTGTGTATTTGTGAACATTAATCAGGTCACCCCTCAGTCTCCTCTTCTCCAAGCTGAAGAGCCCCAGTTCCCTCAGCCTTTCATCAGAAGGGAGATGCTCCACTCCCTTCATCATCTTTGTGGCCCTGTGCTGAACTCTCCCCAGCAGCTCCCTGTGCTTCTTGAACTGAGGGGCCTAGAACTAGACACAATATTCTAGATGTGGTCTCACATGGGCAGAGTACAGGAGGAGGAGAACCTCTCTTGACCTACTGCCCACAGCCCTTCTAATTCATCCCAAGATGCCATTGGCCTTCTTGGCCATGAGAGCATGTTGCTGGCTCATGCTCATCCTGCTGCCTACCAGGACCACTTAGTATTTTTAAGGGAATTAGGGTGTATCTAAGAACTATAAACCAGTTTAAAGATTCCAAGTTTGGCTCATAAAAATAACTGCAAGTTATGTGTAACATCTGCACTGTGTTTTCAGGTAAGACAGTTAATCACATTAAAAAAGCCAATAAGCACACATCAGATGGGTGAGTGTCAGTTCAGATTTTAAGCACCTGTCAGTGGCAAGTCAGCACAGACATGAGCTTACTTGGATTTCTTTTTTCTTTATTAAAAAGGACTTTAGAACATTCAGTCCGTACAGAAAAGAACAGGAACTGAAGGTCACACAGAGAAAAAAGTATTATGCTAGAAATTTGTAGAAGTTTTAAAGGCCAAAATTGTCAGAAAAGGATATAACATGTTATGAAGGAGTCATGTCAGCTCTATGCCTTACTTAAAAGGGGGAATACTCAGTAGGGAGGTGATTTTACCTCTTGTATGTCTGACACTGAACTCTGGAACAATGCTCAAGTTCTGACAAAAATTGAAATGGGTTAAGAAATATAAATCACTCAAAGTGATGGAATTTTCAAGTCTATGAACCTTATCCAAAGAATGTTAATCACAGTTACACAATTACCACAAGAATGCACCAGGAAACACTTTGCTTTTTAACACAGAAGTGGTAATAAGAGCTTCAAACTCCATCAGGACATGAGACAGAGTTTTCAGCAGTTGAGCTTAAGAGCACTGAAAGATGCTCCAAAGGAGGAAGGTGGATTCTCTAGGTGCTACTGTGGGCAAAGAAAGTCTCCCAGAAGCTGTTCCACTTGTGCAGCATGAAGTTTCCCTACAGTCTTTCTGCAACCTCAATATTAATTCCATCCTTTAAATGATCCATTTTCGGCGACTTTGAACCCTGAATTTGTAAGTACATTTGCCTATCAACAGCACTGGGAAGCTGACTAGGACAGCCTGTTTGTAGATCTGCAACCTTGAGAAGATATTTTTGAGAGTGTGGTACAGAAAAATAGTAAGTGTGCTGAGGTTTGTTTCTTTATACCATTTGCATTAAGATAGAAATGCAACCAAACAGCTTCATTCTGTTAACATAGTCCTCCTTGTCATAAGTCGTGACAGTAAGTCCTGCTGTTGCCTTCCATTTGAACTGGAGAAACTACAAATCTCTTACCTCTGTAATAATCCTTTCCAAGGCTGCTCTTTTGTTTTGGTCAGTTTTAACTAAGCTACAGTGAAAGGGTGTTTTGGGATCTTTTTTTTTCATTGCTGTTGTTTTCTAGGTGGCTGCTGAAGTAGGCAGCTACGAACTATACACGAATCTAAAGATTTGGCAAGCAAGGACCAGAAGAGTGATTTTCTGCAGAATTTGTGCTTCAGTTGTAAATGCAGCCTGTAACAACAGTGTGTCACTAAGCCCTGGGCTGATGCCACAGCTACTGAGCTGTAAGAAGGCAGCTGCTGCAGATGAGGCTCCGTTCTCATTCTGGTCGACCGCAATCTGAATGTCTGTGCTGCCTCTTCTCTTCCCTCAGCTGAATTCCTTTGCCTTTTAAAAATTCTCACTGGTCTCTCTGTCAGGAGGGAGAGACGCTAATGATGTGCACGAAGAGACAGAAAATGAAACGACAGGAGGATTGGGGATAAAAAAAGATTGTGCAGCACCCTAATGTACTCTTGGTGTTTGTGCACCTGCAGTTCCACATCTCATCAGGAAAGAACCTTACATTTCAGTTGCTGCAGCCTCAGCCACTATTACTGAGCACTCGTTAATGACGTGTTCTGTGTTCTCACTAATTATGTGTTAGAAAGGAAATGAAGCATCTTCAGAAAAGCTGCAACTCTGTTTCATTAGTCTAGCTGTGGTTTGTACTGGTTACACAAGGCTTCTTGCTTTTAGAGAGAATTTGAATGCTAATTTCTTTTGGGCTCGTTTTCTTTTCTTTTTTTAAAGGCTAAGACAAATTAACAGAAGCCTGAGTCATTCTGCCTTTTCAACAGCTGTGGAATTAGCAGGAGAAGGGAGGTTCCCGACTTGCCATTGTGCTTTTACACTTTTCTTATCATAGTCATGATGGTGCCTAAGCATCAGTTCTGTTTTGGTAGCAGGGGAGCTACAGAGGTAGCTTCTGAGAAGCTTCCCCTGTGCCAAACAGAGACAAATAGATTTAGTTTTTATTTTTCATTATCCTTTTCCATTCTGATTGGTAATAAATTAAACCAATTTTTGCAAGCTGAGCCTGTTTTGCCCTTGATGGCAATTGCTGAGTGATCTCCCTGTCCTTCTCTCGACCCATAAGCCTTTTGTTATCCTTTCTCTCCCTTGTCCATCTTAGGAGACGGAGTGATAGAGCAGTTTTGGTGGGCACCTGGCAGCCAGCCAGGGTCAAAACGTCACAACAGCTTTGATAGCTTTATGGCTGTTGCTGGAGAGTCATTCATTAGAGCATTTGATTGCCACAGGGATGGTAAAGGGACTTGGAGCATGTGATGTATGAGAAGAGGCTAAGGAGCTGTGACTGCTTAGCCTAGAGAAGGCTCAGGGTGTGTAGATAACTGACAGTGGGACTAAAGGTGGAGTGATAAGTCTTCTCAGTGGTTTTCAGTGACAGGACAAGAGGCAGTGGGCACAAACTGAAGTAACAGGAACTTCCATTAAACATGACATTGGGGCTTAGGCTCATCCAGGAATAAAGGACCATGATCAGCCATAAGTACAAGGGCCTTTGGAAGCCCCTTAGGACAGGGAGGGCTCACTTACCATTTATGTTCCCAGGAGAAACAGACAAGACTACTCAACTTGGGGAAGAAAACAGAAATCCGTTTAACCCACCACCAACCAAGAACGTAACAAACACAAAACCACACAGAATGGCACGATGGCGATTTTTTAGGTCAAATTTTCACACGCTCAGCAGTCAGAGCAGAACACAACATAAAACTTGAGGGCCTGAATACCATTTCCCAGTACTGCAAGCAAACCATGTGCTCCCTTAGCTGTCCTTTCGAGCTCACGGTCTACACAACACCTGAGACAACCGCTCCTCTGTTTACAATTCCCCCCAGGAGGTCAGTCCCAACCCGCGGGATCCCCGCTCCTCTGGGCGCCGCGCTGCCCGGGCCGCCCCACGGCCCCGCTCTCTGCCCGTCCCGCTGCCCGGGCCGCCTCACGGCCCCGCTCTCTGCCCGTCCCGTCGCCCGGGCCGCCCCACGGCCCCGCGCTCTGCCCGTCCCGCTGCCCGGGCCGCCTCACGGCCCCGCTCTCTGCCCGTCCCGTCGCCCGGGCCGCCCCACGGCCCCGCTCTCTGCCCGTCCCGCTGCCCGGGCCGCCTCACGGCCCCGCTCTCTGCCCGTCCCGTCGCCCGGGCCGCCCCACGGCCCCGCGCTCTGCCCGTCCCGCTGCCCGGGCCGCCTCACGGCCCCGCGCTCTGCCCGTCCCGCTGCCCGGGCCGCCCCACGGCCCCGCGCTCTGGCCGTTCCGGCGCCCACAGCCGCGCGGGGCCGCCCCACGGCGCCGGGCTCTGGCCGTTCCGGCGCCCACAGCCGCGCGGGGCCGCTCCCGCCCGCGCTGCCCATTGGCGCGGGCGCGTCACGAGTCCGTGCCATGCCGCCCGGCCGTGCCGCTGGCGCCTCGCCTGCTGCTGATTCATTGGCTGGAGCGGCTCGGGCTCGGCTCCGCCGCCGCCCCGACAGGTAGGAAGGCGGGAGCGGGCATCAGCGCCGCCGGCCGCGCCGCCCCTTGTCTCGCCTCGCTTCGCCCGGCTGTCCCCCTCAGAGGAGCTCCGTGAGGCTGCGCCTTTCGTCCGCGATGAAGCGGCGCTTCGGGGGCTGGGCTGTCAGGGCGGACCGGTAAGCGCGGCGGGGCTGAGCGGGCGGGCGGGAGGGACACGGCGGCCCTACCCTTCCCTGCCCCGCCTCTCCTTCTCCTTCTCCTTCTCCTTCTCCTTCTCCTTCTCCTTCTCCTTCTCCTTCTCCTTCTCCTTCTCCTTCTCCCTCTCCCTCTCCCTCTCCCTCTCCCTCTCCCTCTCCTTCTCCTTCTCCCTCTCCTTCTCCTTTTCCTCTCCTCTGGGATCCGAGACCTGCGGACTTTCGCGAGCTCTCTCGTGTCTAGTCTATTTCATGTTGTTATGTTCTGTTCCGACTGCTGAACGTTTGAACGAATGTAACAATTTAACCTAAAATGTTCACACACACACACACAAAAAGCGAATCAAGGTAAGTTTGTGGTGTGTTTGTTGTGGTGAGGTTTCTGTTCCTTCTCTTTTTGCCAGATGACATCTCACTTTGTGCTTTCAGTGTGAAGGGGTGAACATCTCCACGCAGCCTTTGATTATTTCCTGTGTTCTCAGTTTTGCCCTCTTCCCTTTCTCCCATGTGCTCTTCCCTAGTCTTCTGCTTCTCATACTCTTATTCCCCCCCACCCCCTCCACCCTTCACCCTTAACAGTCTCTTCATTCACAGTTTTCTTAACAGTCTTCCTCTGGTGAGCAGCTTCTTTTGACAGTGACTGGTATCATAGAATCATGGAATGGTAGGGGTTGGAAGGGACCTTTAGAAATCATCTAGTCCAACCGCCCCTGTAGAAGCAAGGTCACCTAGATCAGGTCACATAGGAACATGTTCAGGTGGGTCTTGAAGACCTCCAAGGAAGGAGCCTCCACAACCCCTCTGGGCAGCCTGTGCCAGGGCTCCCTCACCTGAACAGTGAAATAGTTTTTTCTTCAATGGAACTTCTTGTGTTCCAGCTTCATTCCATCACCCCTTGTCCTGTTGCTAGATACCATAGCAAAAAGTGATGCCCCAACCTCCTGACACCCACCATTTAGATGTTTGTAAATAGTAGCTGTATGGTAGACAGTCGGGTCCTTCTGAGCTGCCTGCCCATCTCTTTTGCTGGAGGTGATCACCTCAATGACAAGGTGGCAAAACATCTTACTGAACGGCCTCAGTTCCCTGACATCTGCATTGTCCTGGCGTATCAACCCTGTCCAGTGCTTAAGGCTTCAAGCATAGACACACCATTACTTTGCCACTTTTCCTGTGGCAGATGTGACTGGTAGTGGGTTGGGACAGCAGTGGCAGTGCTGTTCTAAACAGTCTTGGTGAGGCCAGTTGGGGTTAGTTTGCAAGAACATCATGGCACTTCTATTTTTCAGCCTACTGCTCTGTTTTCCCATCGCTCTCTCTTCTGCCTGTTCCTCTTATTTGGGTTTCCCAGATGCTGGATGCACAGGGATGCCCATTTACATAGCTGCCATGGAAATGAATAGATGTTTTGGTTTCTGCTTGGAGATAATCAGGTAACAGTCTCAAATACTGCTTGTTTTTGCTTGTCCAGCTGTGGTTTCCTATTCAGATTCCTAATCAGAGTCCAGAGAATTGTTTTGCCACAGGAGTAAATACCTGGACAAGTGCCAGAGGAGTGGCAGCTCTCCATTGACTGCGGACAGTCTGGCTCCATTCTTGCTGAAAATGATGAGCCACTGGCTCATCATTTCTGGCTGTGTCAATTACAAGCAAATATGTATAAACTCAATCAAGCTATTGCAAGATAATACCTTTTTTTTTAAGAAAAGAAAAAAGATAGCTAGAATATTAAGACCTGGACAAAGTCATTTGCAGCCCATTCTTTAACTGTTCATGTATACTTTGTGGTTAAGGAGGTTTTAAGGTGAAGCACAGATGATATTCTTGCAGCCTGTTTGACAATTTGAAGCAAACTTCGAAGGTATTACAGGTAGAATTTTAGTACAAATAAATGAAGGCATTATTCTGCATCCTTGCTGCAATGGGCCATGGTTGTGCCGTTTTAATGATGTTTCCTTGGTCTCTGGTTACTTGTTTATAGCCTGGCACAGCAGAGAGATGTGGTAGGCATTAAGAATGGGAGAATTCAGATGTGTGCTGGTGAGTTTTGTACTGCTGTCTGATTTAACTGAGAAGAAATTTGTGTTTGAGGCACTACAACAAATTGTTTGCTTCTTCGGCAGCACTGGGGGGAAGAATCAGATCTAAAGACAGGAAAGAAAAAAAACAAGAAAGAGTTCTGTTTGGGAAAAATCCCAAACCAGTTTTGACTTTTGATAAACAGCTCCCTTGACAGTGACTATTTGAAATTCTTACTGAAGGGGAAATTTCTGCACTGTACTGTGGGCTACCTACAAAAGTTCTGGAAACCTTTGGCACTCAAATGTGTAAGTTTTCAAGAGAAGATGGTGGTTTGTTTTTTTTTTTTCTAAATTCATTTGAATTTGTTAGTTCTGGAGGAAATGTAATGCATAACTCACTTCTCAAGTTGCAAACCTCAGGCATTACTTTGCATCTGAGAGACTGTGGCTTCACTGACCTTGCGTGGCTGAGAGCATAAACTGAAGTCGTTTCTGCTGGGAGATACCCCAGTGTGGGAACATCTCTGAACAAATGGCCTGTTGTACCTGTTTGGGTTGGGTTTTTTTTTCAGTCTCTGCCAATTTATCTTCTGCTGGCTTCAGCACAGAGCAGGAACAAAACTGTTTCTGTGGGGAGAACCCCTGAGAAGTGAAGAGGTGCTATGAGAGGTGTGCTGTGACCTGTACTGCTTCAGACCACAGGAACATGTGAAGATTAGAGTCTTATTTTGTAATGAGAGAGGGGAAAATGTACTCGGCTTCCACTCTGCTTGTCAGCCTCAGCACTTTGGTGTTCTTTTCACTGATGCAGAGCCAAAACAGAGCTATGAAATGAGGCCTGAACATCCAGATCCATTTTGTGGCTGGTGTGCCCTGCAAGTTTGGTCAGGGTGGCCTCTGCAACAACAGCCCTGGGGAACTGACACGGGGGGAGCCCAAGTCATTCCAGCTATTAATCAGTGCCCAGTTGCCCAGAAGCAGCTGCGCCAGAGCAGTTCCTTCTTTCAGCCTTGCCCCTGTTACAAATAGTCAGTTTAGGTGTGGGGATGGGGAATGCTCCTGAATGCCTCTGTTCTTGGATTCACTTCTTTTGGCTACACTGAGTTTCCAGTGTTTCTTCATGACTTGCAGACTAGCAGTTTGAGTAAATCTAGTGTAGTGACCCTCTGCCTTGGTTTCTGTGTGTTAACATGAATTCTCTTTGTGGTGAGCTGTGTTTTTGTTGCTTTCAAATTTAATATAATATTAATTTTGGTTTTAATACCTAATAATTTTTGGTCTGTCCCTGCTATGGAGGCTGCTTTATTATAGGTCCTTAGGTGATAAAAACAACTCATGTAGCTTAACTCATCTTCTTGATGGAGCCATTCCAGTTGACCTGCAGTGAGCTGATCAGTAAGTGCAAAGCTTTCCTTTCTCTCTACTCAGAACAAGGCATCAGATGGACAGACTTCAGGGTTAGCAAGGAAGCCAAAACATCCCCATCTCCACTTTCTGTGGGAAAACAGCTAATAAAGAGAGGCATTTAATAAAATAGTAATAAAAAAGAAGATTGCTTTGCCAAGCCAGGAAAATTTAGGAAAGTAGTGCAGCCCAAAAGCTGAGGCATTCAGGGCAGGCTGGTGGCAAACTTGCACTTCAGGATTTTCTACAACGAGTCAGCCTGGGACCTCTATCTGTGATATTTACTGAAAGGTTACAGGTTAAAAATTTGTGGTGTGAGGGGTTAAAATTGGCAGTGTTATAAACAGCTGAGGGAAACAAAGGCAGCCTTTCTATTTTAAGGTGTTGAACATACTTACATGAACCTGCTTCTGCAGGGGGTTTGGACTAGATGATCTCTAAAGGTCCCTTCCAACCCTACCATTCTGTGATTCTATGATACTAGGTCAGTATTTTTAACATCATAGGACTGAAAAGGTCTCAGTACTTTGGTGCTTACTGACAAGGCTTCTTCAGGTCTTGAGAGGGAAATTGGCTTTTGAAGCTGACACTCTTGCACATCTAAGAAGTGCCTGACTTTTAGTGGGGAGAGGAAAATGGTCTCAACCATACCCAGAGCTCTTTTCTGACCACAGCCTTGCTGTGTCTGCAGCTGTGTACATCAGCCATGTCCAGAACTGGGTTCAGCAGATGTTCAGCGTGGGCATGCCTGGGAAAAGATAATCTTCCTGCTTTAAAAAACACTCAGAAATTTAAACCTGGGATTGTCTCTTTGGAAAAAATGACTTTACTTAAAAGAAAAGTTTAGTCTTGTTTTCTGCTGTGACTGTGACAACTGTCAAACTGTTTGGTGGGATTTTTTTATGTGTGTGTAGAGATGTATTATTTGGGTGGAAGCGTGAATTCTTTTAATAGATCAGGTTTTACCATCCTGAATGTCAAAATGAATAGTTTTCTGAGCTCAGCTGAAGCTCAACTTCTTACACTGAAGCTGAATGATGGATTGTTTGTGTAATTCTGCCCCAGCTGCAGGAAATAAATGAGATAACAGCTAACATATCTTTATTATTTGTAGATAATGCTGTCTCTTAAGGCTGTCTATTCTGGCTATAATTTTTAAGGCTTTTGATACTGGAGTTAAGCTAAGCTATTTGTTTCAGTATATTTTGGGAGCAAGTCCCAATAGGTCTGTACTAACTGTTCCTTGTCCCATTACTGTCAGTGCAGGAAGGAAATCTTAAGAGCAAAAGGAATACATAGCTTCTGTGATGCCACATTGGGTATAATTCAGCTGTCTTCTCAGACGAGGCTCCTGAGTGGGCTTATGTAGTATCTATTCTGTCTAGTTTCAGATACATATTGTTGTCTGTGAACTCACAGCACAGTATGATTTCAAATTAGTTTCTGCCTGACTTAGAATCATAGAATGGTAGGGGTTGGAAGGGACCTTTAGAGATCATCTAGTCCAACCCCCCTGCAGAAGCAGGTTCACCTAGATCAGGTCACATAGGAACATGTCCAGGTGGGTCTTGAAGACCTCCAAGGAAGGAGCCTCCACAACCCCTCTGGGCAGCCTGTGCCAGGGCTCCCTCACCTCACACTGACATAGTTTCTTCTTATGTTTAAGTGGAACTTTTTGTGTTCCAGCTTCATCCCATTACCCCTTGTCCTGTTGCTAGCTACTATAGAAAAAAGGGATGTCCCAACCTCCTGACACCCACCCTTTAGATATTTGTAAATGTTAATAAGATCTCCCCTCAGTCTCCTCTTCTCCAGACTAAACAGCCCCAGTTCCCGCAGCCTTTCTTCAAAAGGAAGATGTTCCATTCCCCTGATCATCTTGGTGGCCCTGTGCTGGACTCTCTCCAGCACTTCCCTGTCCCTCTTGAGCTGAGGAGCCCAGAACTGGACACAGGACTCCAGATGAGGCCTCACCAGGGCAGAGTAGAGAGGGAACAGAACCTCCCTTGACCTGCTGACCACATTCTTTTTGATGCATCCCAGGCTGCCATTGGCCTTCTTGGCCACGACTTCCAAGTGTCCTCTACCGAGTTGGACACAGTGGACATCAGTGTTTGCATTATCGTCTTTAGGAAAACACTTGGCAAACTGTTTTGACCTTTGCTTTGATAACTTTTACTTTAAAGTCATGAAGTCATCCCTATTCCACTACAGTACAAACAGTAGGTATAGAATTGGGATGCAAATTGTATATAATAGCATGGAGACCTCCTTTTGTGCTGCTGGGCTAGGAGTGCAAGATATTAAGCATTAATACATGGCAAATGAATAATTTTCATGAGCGTTTGTGTGGCATATAAGTAGTTTATTATTGGAGTCTAGTTTGCATTTCACCATTATAAGGTTAATAAACTATATGTTATGTGATATATGATAGAGTAGCATGAGGCACAGATGTCTGTAACTTTGTCCCTGCTCATCCTTAGTTCCTGGAATAAGCAGTGACTAAACTAGCATTTTTCTTTCCCATTGTTATAAAGTCCTTTTGTGACGAATCCAGCATCATTCTTCTTAATTTAGTGCGACAGCTTAAGTAGATGATGGTGCTTGTGACCATCAATCACAAACATAACCATTGTTAACAATGGCACATTCTTTTCTCTCCAAGAAAAGTCCCAGGTACCATGCACTCAAAGTTGACATGTATGTGATTTGTATGGTCACTTTTCAGGTACCTTTCTACTTTTCTTGCTAAATTTCACTCTGTATAGCTTGCTTTCCTCTCTTTTAATTGCAGGTGGCAAGATTGGGTATTCCCTTGAAAAGACCCCAAGTTTGATCTCAAATCCTGCCCATCTGGGATCTTGAGAATTATCAAGAAGCAAGGGCCATTTGGTTAAGTACTTCCTGCAGACTTCTTTCTCCTCAGTGCTTGGTAGTGACTCAGCTTGTTCAAAGCAATAGCTGGGGGTAGGGTTGAAGCAATATGGGATCTGTGTAACCTTACAGCTGATGCAGTGCAGAGTCAATTAGATTATGCTTGTTTTTTTTTTTCATTGACTATTTTTCCTCTGACTTCACCTCTTAGTCCTTGGGATGGAGTAAAAAGGAATGTAGTGGTGGCTGGTTCCCTTCTACCCCCCACGCAGAATGTTGTTGCTGATATGGGGACTTTGGGGATATGGGAGCTGCCTGACTTGTTAACTTCTGATAGCCAACAACTTCCCCTAGTTAATTGCACTGCCTAGCTGATGGAGCTTGTGTACAAGCTTGTGCTAAGCTTCCTCTTCCTAGGACTTCTCAGTTTGAAATGTAGCTACTCTTTTTCCTGCCTGGCTTTTGGTAACTTCACAGTTTGCAAGTGGGAGCTTATTTAGTTATTCTATGAAGACTAGGAAGTGCTTAGACTCGATGGCAGTAAGGAAGTGTGTGGAAAATAAGTGTAGTTTTGGACTGAAAAGTTACCAGGTTGCTTGTGTCTACCATGTTGATAGTTTCTCTTTCTCCAGAAGTGAACATACATTGACCAGTCCACATGGATTCATTTGTGTGCACACAGGTCAGGTTCAGAGGTCGCTGTTGCTGGGTCTGTACAAGGCCAAGTTTCAAATGTACACAAAACCAGCTTTGCCTTTGTGGCCCCAGTGGTGGTGTGAGCCATGAAGTTGTGCTTCAGATGTGATGTGTGTCCAGTTATCCATTCACAGTGACTCATTTTGAAAGGTAAGTGGCCGTGATCTTTGTGCAATGTGTCAGTGATGTTGAGACTGAAGCAAGCAGCCCAACTGCAGCAGTGTTTGATGCTCTGCTGCTGCAGTTCCAAGGTGTGGATTTTGTGCAAAGGTGGCCCAGCAGTCAAACTGGCTTGCCCAGGTATCACTGGCAGGCAAGCTGTGACCTTACAGACTTTCGCATGGCCTACAGATAAGTTCTCATGAAGGTATAATTCAGCTCCAGGCGTTGCAGTCATGTCTGAATGGAGAGTGTCTGGGTAGCTATTGATGTCCTTTATCTGCAGAGAGCAACCCAATCCTTCAGAAGAAGGCTGTGACCACTTGTCCTTTTCAGTTTCCAGGAGACTGACCTGCCTGAATCTCCTGACTGGCAGCACTGAACACAGTCTTGCTTTGGGGTTTCTTCAGTGATCAAAGTGAAGCTTTTTGTTGCTCATTTACTTTCTCCTGAAAGAAATGATCCAGAGTGAGGAAAGGCTGTTCTGCATCTGTACACATCAAAGTCAACAGAGGGGCTTTCATGTTTGTGTGTTTGCCTTAAGCAACTCCTGTGTTCCCCCCTCTCGCCCCCTCAAACCCTCAGCAAGGTCAATTAGAGGAACTCCCTGTGGTGCCTCAGAGCTGTGGTGTGAATCACTGCTGTCCATTCCTGGCAGGAAGAGTGCCTGAGTGCATCTCCTCAGGGAGTTCCTTCCCTGAAGCCCTTATCTGGCACCTGCTGTCCCTCCATGTCCTGCTGCAGCCTGGCAAATGCAGCTGACAGGTTGCTAGCATTCCAGCTCACTCTGCTTTGCTCTTCCTCAGGAGTAGAATCAAAGAATTGTTTTGGTTGGAAAAGACCTCTAAGATCATTGAGTCCAACCACTCACCTCACATTGCCAGGCCCATCACTAAACCATGTCCCTCAGCACCTCAGCTACACAGCTTTTAGATATCTCCAGGGATGGGGATTCCACCACCTCCCTAGGAAGCCTGTGCCAGCATTTAACAACCCTCTCAGTCAAAAAGTTTTTCCTAATGTCCAATCTAAACCTCCCCTGGTGCAACCTGAGGCCAGTTCTTGTTGTCCTATGATTCATTACTGGAGAGAAGAAATCGATGCCAGCCTCACTACAACCTCCTTTCAGGTAGCTGTAGATGGTGATCATGTCTCCTCTCAGCTTCCTCTAGGCTAAACATCCCCAGGTACCTCACCTGTTCCTCATCACACTTGTTCTCCAGACCCTTCACCAGCTTCGTTGCCCATCTCTGGACACGCTTCATCCCTCAATGTCCTTCTTGTAGTTGAGGGGCTCAGAACTGGACACAGTATTTGAGGTGCAGCCTCACCAGCCGAGTACAGGAGGACAATCACTCCCCTGGCCCTGCTGGCCACACTATTTCTGATACAAGCCAGGATGCCATTGGCCTTCTTGGCCACCTGGGCAAACTGGTGGCTCATATTCAGCTGGCTGTTAACACCTCCAGGTCCTTTTCCTTTGGGCAGCTTTCCAGCCACTCTGCCCCAAGCCTGTAGCATTGCCTGGGGTTGTGGCTCGTGAGCAGGACCTTGCACTTGGCCTTGTTGAACCTCATGCAATGGCCTTGGCCCATTGCTGCAGCCTGTGCAGGTCCCTCTGAAGAGTCTTCCTGTCAGGTGTCATCAGCAAAGTTACTGAGAGTGCACTCGATCTCCTCATCCAGATCATTGTTAAAGATGTCAAACAGAACAGGCCCCAGCACTGAGCCCTGGGGAACAGCACTGGTGACCGGCCACCAGCTGGACCTGATGCAAAGTCTTAATGTCCAGTACTTTTACTTGTCCTTGTTCCACCATGCTAGGCTGGCTTTTGAAGTAGAATAAAAAGTTTGTTTTAAGATGCTTCAGGCAGAGGTTTTGGACAGACAAAGCTTACAGGTGATCATTCTTTGTGTCCCACAAAGCCTGAGATGTGGATTAGCTTGGGAGCCAGGTTTCAGTTAGCACCTTTCTCTCTGATAGTGACTTGTTTACAGTGAAATGGTCTAGAAATGCTTTTAGTCAGTGGTGAAACACTGGTGCTTCTAGTCCTAACACAAGACTAAACCAGAACAGATTCATTGTGTCCTAGAGGTGGCTGTTCTCCCCATGAATCATAAATGGACACTTATGAAAGGGTTGTGAGAGAAGTAGCTGCATGTGGCCAAGTTAATCTCATCTGCCTGCAACAATGAACACTGGTGATGCCATAAAAGAAGTATTTAAATGAAAGATTCCTCTGGAAGGCTATAAAAAACAGCCCTTAAATGGGAATGCAGTAATAGAATTTATCAAGAGACATGTCATTAACTAAACATGGAGGAGAAGAGGGGGAAAAAATGATGGTGGGAACCCTTTGCAGTACCAAGTAGTCTCTTAGAGCCCAATCATTGAATAAAACACAAAAGGAAACACAAAATCTTTTGAGACAAATGTCACAGCTGAGATGGGAGCAAACTGGGACAAGAATCTTAGTGTTTTTCTCTATGCTATTTGCTTCTGCCAGAGGCAGCAGTTACTTTAGTTGATTAAGACCAAGGAAAACTTTTGTGTCGTGGTTTAACCTTGGCCAGCAACTGAGCACCACAGCAGCTGCTCACTCATTCACTCATCACTTATTCACTCCCTCCCTCCCTCCCTCCCCACTCCAAGGGGATGAGGAGGAGAATTGGGGGCAGGGGGTGGGGGGAAGGTGAAACTCATGGGTTGAGCTAACAGTTCAGTAACTAAAATGAAGTAAACATAATGGTAACATAATTTTAAAGGTATAATAATGGACTATGACACAGAAGAGGAAGAAAAGCAAAGCAAAGACAAGTGATGCCCTGTGAAATTGCTCAGCACCTGCTGACTGATGCCCCAGCTGTGGGCTGCCCTCCCAGCCAACTCCCCCCAGGTTATATACTGAGCATGGACACTCTGTCTGAAGCTTAATTAGTCATTCTCTCCTTGATTCAACAAAATAAGGTTTTCTAGCCAGTGGGAAAGCAAAGGAGGTTTGCTATTAACATTTAAATTAAGACTTGCCTCTTTCTATCATGTTCAAAGTATGGAATGGGAAACATCCTCAGCCATGAGCAGGTTTGTCCATTGCAGCCATCTTTTTTCTTCCTCCTTTGTGTTTTAGGCTTTATTTATTCTTGCTGAGAGCTTTCTGAGTAGCTAAAAGAGGGTGATGTGAAGCTCCTTATCCCAACCCAATGAGTTTTGTCACTTCTCTCCCTGCCCCCATTGGCAAGTTGCCTATTGTGAGAACAAAGCTGGTTTGAGTTGAAAAATAGATCTGTTTCTTGTTTTAGAGGACTTCACAGAATCTTAAGGGTTGGAAGGGACCTTTAGAGATCATCCAGTCCAACCCCGCTGCCAGAGCAGGTCCACCTAGAGTAGATGACACAGGAACTCATCCAGGTGGGGTCTGAATGTCTCCAGAGTCAAGTTTTGGTATGTGTTTAAGGTCCTGAACATGGTAACTGGGTATGAAGTTTTCTTTTTCAGGCATGCTTCACTACTTACAATTGTTTTGAGGCATTACTGCCAGCGTTTGCTGATGGTGAAGTCATTGCAGAAGGAACTTGAATAATGAACTTGAAGTAGTGTTCATATTAGTTTTGTGCCTGATTCTATGTGTGGCCCTCCTAGCCATAAGGCTGTGCTTTTCTTACACAGCCTTAGTCAACCCAATAATCCTTAGGAAGGTGTGAAGCTTCAGTTACTTTGAATGACGTGGCTATTTAGGGGCCCTTTTCAAGGAAGTTTCTCTGGATTCGACTTTGTGCTCTGAGAAGTTTCATTATCCCCAGAACAACTGAGTGCAGTACTTGACTGAGCTGCACGAAATCTCCACCCTGCTGGCTTTTAATTGAATGCAAAATTACCCAAAGCTCATTTTACTTTTACAAGAAGTATTTTGTAATACATTTCCAGTGGGATGCCCTGACTCCAGCTGCTGTGGCAGATGTTTTGTGTAGAGATGTGCTCGTGCTCTCTCTTGCTGTGCATAAAACTGTCTCATATTCTGAAAGAAATTACTGTGGAAAATGCAGATCCTTAGAGCAGTGTTGTGGGAGTGACAGAAGTAACTATCAAGACAATTTAGTGGTGCTTAGTGTTGCATTGCAGTACTTTTTTAATCTGTGGGGAAAATCACTCCTTGTTTGCTTTTCTCTGCTAGGGGCACATTGCAGCTGTTTGTTAGCACGGAGAAACTGGGTTGAAAAGGACCTCTGGTGGTCATCTGATCAAGCCTTCTACTCAAGGCATGTTCAACTAGATCAGGTACATTTTTCCTTGTATCTGATGTGAATTTCCTGTTTCCCTACTGGCTGATTCCCCAGAGGCTGTGCAGCCATTCAGCGGGATCTCGACCGGCTGGAGAGTTGGGCAGAGAGGAACCTCATGAGGTTCAACAAGGACAAGTGCAGAGTCCTGCATCTGGGATGGAACAACCCCATGCACCAGGACAGGCTGGGAATTGACCTGCTGGAGAGTAGCTCTGCAGAGAGAAACCTGGGAGTGCTGGTTGATAATAACCTGAACATGAGCCAGCAATGTGCCCTTGTGGCCAATGGCATTCTCGGATGCATCCAGAAGAGTGTGGGCAGTGGGTCGAGGGAGGTTCTGCTCCCCCTCTCCTCTGCCCTGGTGAGGCCTCATCTGGAGTCCTATGTCCAGTTCTGGGCTCCCCAGCTCAAGAGGGACAGAGAAGTTCTGGAGAGAGTCCAGCACAGGGCCACCAAGATGATCAGGGGACTGGAACATCTTTCATACGAGGAAAGGCTGCGAGAACTGGGGCTGTTTAGTCTGGAGGAGAGGAGACTGAGGAGGATTCTTATTATTATTCACAAATATCTAAATGGTGGGTGTCAGGAGGTTGGGGCAGCACTTTCTTCTGTTGTATCCAGTGACAGCATAAGGGATAATGGGATGAAGCTGGAACACAAAAAATTCAACTGAAACATATGGAGATACTAGGTCAGTGTTGAGGTGAGGGAGCCCTGGCACAGGCTGCCCAGGGAGGGTGTGGAGGCTCCTTCATGGAGGTTTTCAAAACCTGCCTGGACACATTCCTGCTTTGTCAGGGGCTTTGGACTAGAAGATCTCTAAAAGATCCCTCCCAACTCCAACCATTCTGTGATTGTCTTGTCTTCTTACTCTGCACCTCTGAGAAGAGTTTGGCTCCATCACCCCTGGAGCCTTCCTTTCTCTAAGTTGAACAAACCCAGTTCCCTTAGACTCTCATGCATCCAATTCTTCAGCTCCCTGACCATCTTGTTGGCCTTCTGCTGGTCTTGCACCAGTGTGTCCATGTCTATTATTGGGGATACCAAAACCAGATACAGTAGCTCATTTACAGTCTTACCAGTGGTAAGTAGAGAGGAAAAAACACTTCTCTTGACCTGATGGCTATGCTGTTGTTAATTCAGCCCAGTACACACTTGGCCACCTTTGTCACAACGCATATTGCTGGCTCACATTCAGCTTGCTGTCTGTCACGGGTCTTTCTCTGCAGAGCTGCTTCCCAACAGCCAGCCCCAGTCTGTTCTACTGCATGAGGTTATCTCCCTCCCAGATGCAAGACTTTACATTTGCACTGATTGTCCTCAGGTGTTTCCTATTTCCTCCCTTTCCCCAGCTAGTCCCTGTCCCTCTGAGTAGCATTTTGTCCTCCAGCCTTATGACTGTCTCCCACATAACCTGGGAGCTTGCTACGTGTGTGCTCCATTTCATTACAGTAGCAGTCCCTAAGAGATACCACTGATAACCAACTACCAGACTTTGTATGGATAAGAGAACTCTGAGCCTGGTAGTGTGGCCAGTTCTTCACCAAGGGTTTCACCCAGGCACCCTTCACCCTAAGCTGCTGAGGCTGGTGGTCTTTGCTATTTACTGCTTTTGAGCTATAAAAGCTACATCCAGTCTGAGGAGCCTGGTTTTGATACTTTGTACATTTACAGGCATCTCTGTGGAGGTAGGTTCTCTGCTTCCTGCTGAAGGGAAGCTCTGCGTTGTCTGGTGGTTGGCCAGCTGAGAGGGAGGAGGAGTGAGAGGGGATGTGATAACCTTGTCTGATGAGGCACTGATACTGATTTTAAACAAATGGAGAGAGAGCTTTTGTTAGCCTGAGTGGCTGCTCTGGGGAGCAGTGATGAGGAAGAGGTCCCAGAGGTCAGAAAGGATTCTCCATAAAATCAGAAGGTGTGCTACAAGAACATAGTCTATATTAACACATGTTTTTATTCACAGGTGTATTGTTACTGAGGTACAAGATGTCTGCTCTGAGGCTGATTTCTAACAGAACCTCCCAGCATGCCTTGTCCAACTCTGACTACACCTGGGAGTACGAGTACTACGAGTACGGACCGGTGTCGTTTGAAGGCCTCAAGGCTCATAAATGTAAGTTCCACAGGGATATGTTTTACTGCAGCTGAGCTTCCTCATCTCAGTGTTCCTGCTCTTCATTTGTAACTGAGTATTTGTAACTGAGCAGAGAGGAACCTCATGAGGTTCAACAAGGACAAGTGCAGAGTCCTGCATCTGGGAAGGAACAACCCCCTGCACCAGGACAGGCTGGGGATTGATCTGCTGGAGAGCAGCTCTGCAGAGAGAGACCTGGGAATGCTGGTTGATAATAAACTGAACATGAGTCAGCAATGTGCCCTCATGGCCAAGAAGGCCAATGGCAGCCTGGGATGCATCAAGAAGAATGTGGGCAGCAGGTGGAGAGAGGTTCTGCTCCCTCTCTACTGTGCCCTGGTGAGGCCTCATCTGGAGTCCTGTGTCCAGTTCTGGGCTCCTCAGCTCAAGAGGGACAGGGAACTTTTGGAGAGAGTCCAGCACAGGGCCACCAAGATGATCAGGGGACTGGAACATCTTCCTTATGAGGAAAGGCTTCAGGAACTGGGGCTGTTTAGTCTGGAGAAGAGGAGACTGAGGGGGGATCTTATTAACATTTATAAATAACTAACTGATGGGTGTCAGGAAGTTGGGGCAGCACTTTTTTCTGTTGTATTTGGTGACAGGACAAGGGGTAATGGAATGAAGCTGGAACACAAAAAATCCATTTAAACATAAGAAAAACTATGTCACTGTGAGGTGAGGGAGCCCTGGCACAGGCTGCCCAGAGGGGTTGTGGAGGCTCCTTCCTTGGAGGTCTTCAAGACCCACCTGGACACGTTCCTGTGTGACCTGATATAGGTGACCCTGCTTCTGCAGGGGGGTTGGACTAGATGATCTCTAAATGTCCCTTCCAACCCCTACCATTCTGTGATTCTATGAGTATCATACAAAAATACCTCTCCTAATGTTTTTTTGTTCCTTGGCAGTTAGAGGTGTTGTTCTATTTGTTTATTATCCTCTGTCTTTTTGTTGGCTGCTTTCCTCATGCAATTGAGAACTGTGGATTTCTTGGCTGTGGTACAAATCTTGTCAATGCTGAGGTATGTCAAACAATCAGGAACAGATTATAAAGGCAAACACTGCCACTGCTGCTTCTGTTGACTACTTGGTGTGATCTGTTTTGCTTTGTTCTTGTTCCTGTTAACACCACGAAGGCACTGGTGGGCAGCCTGGCTGCTTTTGTTTTTCTTCATAGGAAATACATTGAAGGTAGACAATGGCTTTGGCTTTTATGAAAATGTGTGAGTTGTTTGGGGTATTTTTAGGGAGAGTTTTTTTTGGGGGGGAGGGCTTGTGAGGGGAGAAGAAAAAAGTAACAGAGACTAACTCAGAATGACTGGGATGTGTTTTGTAAGCACTTTGCCACAGAGAAGCAAAACATCCTGTTTCTTTATTCCTGAGCTAGGTAAACTGACAGGGTTTGAGCAGCAGTCTTCAAAGTATTGGGGAAGGGTCTCCATCCAGTGCTGTAAAACTGGTCCAGGGTGAGATACATACTTGCCGCTGCCTCATTTGTCATGCTGAGGGTTCAGTCTGGGAAAGACAAGCTCCTGGAGGAGTGCCTGCAGAGGCAAACAGCAGCTCGGGAAGGCTCATCTCCTTTGGCTCTGTACACTCAGAAAGTTTTGGGGAGGTTCTGTAAGGGACAGAAGAAACATGTTGACATTATTAACACTTTTCAAGAAACTAGAGCAGCATCTAATTTGTAGCCTGAATTGTACTTTACCTTTTTTTCCCCCCCTCAAAAAAATCTGCTGATTGCTTTCTGCTTTTTGACAAATATTAGGTACTTGAAAAATGTAGGTTAGCTTTTATCATGTTTCTAATTTATATTCCATTCTTCCACTTAATCAGAGGCCAAACCTAATTACAAAGGCAACTGATTACAAAGATCACCTGCAGTGTCACACATGCCTTCTTTTTAGCTTGGTGTGTCAGTGTGATGAGAGAAAGAATCAGAGAATCATAGAATGGCAGGGGTTGGAAGGGACCTTTAGAGATCATCTAGTCCAACCCCCCTGCAGAAGCAGGGTCACCTAGATCAGGTCACATAGGAACGTGTCCAGGTGGGTCATGAAGACCTCCAAGGAAGGAGACTCCACAACCTCTCTGGGCAGCCTGTGCCAGGGCTCCCTCACTCTCACAGTAAAATATAAATGATAGTTGCCTGTGGATTGCAGAAGGTACAGCAGCAAACCAGACCTTGGGTTGCCACCCTGGGGACTGCCATGGAGAGAGTGGCAGCTCAGCTTCACTCTCAAGCTGTGCTGCTCATAGAGGGCTCCTTACTTCTGTCCCATTCTCTAGGAAAACTGCTTCCTAGGTGGAATAAAAAGAAAAAACTATTTCCCTGTTGAGGTGAGAGAGCCCTGGCACAGGCTGCCCAGAGGGGTTGTGGAGGCTCCTTCCCTGGAGATCTTCAAGACTCACCTGGACATGTTCCTGTGTGACCTGATCCAGGTGACCCTGCTTCTGCAGGGGGGTTGGACTAGATGATCCCTAAAGGTCCCTTCCAACCCCCACCATTCTGTTATTCTGTGATTCTTTTTAAAAACAATGACCATTAATTTCTGATACACAAGGGATTTCACCCCAAATGAGAGTATATTTAGTTAATTGTAGGCAAGGGAAGATTCTTCATTGTTTAATTTCTATACAAAGGAATTCTGAAGCCTGTTTTCTGAAAGCAGAGAAAAATATATGCACAGTGACCCTGAAGAAAAATATTGGGAAGACAATCTAATACACAAACATATATTTCTTTCAAGAAAGGAGAAAAAGTAGAAATGAGAGGAACATGAGGTGGAAGGGCTCAAATGCCACCCACAGTGACTTTGCAAACTATGACCGCAAAGAAAATAAGAGCACGCTGTTTTACAAGCAGAAAGTCTGTTGTGCTTGAGGAGAAGTGAAGGCAGGAATTAGAAATCAGAAAATCCAGAAAAGCAGGCACCAGATGTTTTGTACATTAAAGCTTTAGAAAGAGAGCCAGGGGTTATCTGTGACTGGCAGAAATAAGAACAAAATCCATTTGTGTGCCTTTGGAACAGAAGTAATCTCGGTAACATTAGGTAGGGAATGCTCAGGGGAGTTAGAACTGCTGCCAGGATGTTATGTGTGTGCCAGGAAGGCAAGGAAGGCTGATCCTACAACTTGGGATGCTTTCACAATCTGTAACTTGAGGCAGTAATACAAATGTAGTCCTGGGTACAGTGTTTTTCGAGTAGATGCTGTGTTATATACTGTTTATTTTGAATACAAGGGACAATGGGTACAAACTGGAACACAAGAGTTTCCAAAGAAATACAAGGAATAATTTATTCCCTGTTCAGGTGAGGGAGCACTGGAGGGGGCTGCTCGGATGGGTTGTGGAGGCTCCTTCTCTGGAGGCATTCAAACCCACCTGGATGAGTTCCTGTGTGACCTACTCTAGGTGGCCCTGCTCTGGCAGGGGGGTTGCTCTGGATGATCTTTCAAGGTCCCTTCCAACCCTGGAGATTCTGTGATTCTATGAATAGTCAGTAGGTTTGTATAATTTGCACTCAAATGAGAGAGACCTATGTGAAATATTCAAGTGAACTCAGGCCACCTGCTTTAATATTAAACAAATCCCAAGAATGTCATTGGTGCAGCAGAGGGTTGGAAGTGTGTCAGGAGCTGCAAAGGAAGATGGAGCTTTCAGCCCAGCAGACACAGGGTAGAACACCAAACCAACCATGACAGGCTCATTATTCAGCACACACAGCTGGCAGGTGGGGTTTAGGTTGGGGTTGGTTTTTTTTGTGGAGGGTAGTTTATCAGAATCTTTATTTGTTTTTTTAAAGGTTTTTACCCCTTCAGTTATTTTGGCTTAGCTGATGAGGTTTGCAGCTTGGTCAATATAAACTATGTGCATATATTTTAGACATCTTGATCAGACTTGACATTCTGATTATCAATGCAGGTGGATAACATTGAAGCATGTCTGACTAACTGGTAGGTCCTAGTAGCTGTAAATGGTTCAGTGGCATCTCTTTTTCAATGGGAATATTTCTTTTTGGATATAATTTTCAGGTATCCCAAAGTGCAGTGGGATGGCAGATAATCATAGAATGATAGGGGTTGGAAGGGACCTTTAGAGATCATCTAGTCCAACCCCCCTGCAGAAGCAGGGTCACCTAGATCAGGTCACATAGGAACATGTCCAGGTGGGTCTTGAAGACGTCCAAGGAAGGAGCCTCCACACCCTCCCTGGGCAGCCTGGGCCAGGGCTCCCTCACTGAAACAGGGAAAGAGTTTTTTCTTCTGTTGAGTGGATAATCATGAGCTATTGTGTATTAGCAAAGCCAAACACGGGGTGCATCTGGAACCACTGAGTACACGCTATACTCCTAGAGTGAAACAACTCAGGGCTCATAATGTGTGGAGCTGCAGAAATAAACTCATACCAGCATGCTTTAAGCAAAAAGGAGCATTACAAACTCCTCCTCCCCCAAACTCCTTCTGGCTCACCTACATTCTGGAGAGCCATACTCAACCACCCTCTATCTGGCTCTTTTAGAAAGGATGTTGGGAGGGGAAATTGTGGGAGAGGAGAGAGGGAGATGGAGTAAACATTGCAGTGGGAGACTTCAAACTTGGAAAAATCCCTTTTTGATTAGAAAATGGGGTTTAAGGAGTGACTGGACTGTGGTAAAGTATTTTCACAGGGAGAAATATCTCAAGTTGCATTAGGCACTTTGACTTAGCAGACAAAGAGCAAATGGTTTGAATTGATTTCCAGTTTCCAGATCTGCCTTTAAGCACAGAAGGTATCTCACACTGGGAGTGTGATTAAGCACTGAGGCTGAGCAGCAGGCAAGAGAGCTGATTGCTTGTTTCCAGGTGCCTTTAGTTGATCCTGGAGGAGATTCACTAGTCTGGCTGAGGTACTGTGCTGTGCCTGCTGCTCTGGCTCAGATAGACACGTGTAGCTTTACAGCCTGACAGGATCTCCAAGGTGCAGCAGAAGCTGTGTAACGAGAGGTTAAGGATAGATAGGATATCTGTCCCGAACAAGACTTCCCTCTGGCATCTTTGTGTGGTTTTGGGCCTTTTTTTCACATCTGCAATGGAAGTTTGGAATATTTGCAAGTAACTAACTGAAATGACAGGTGCAAAAGCACCTGTGTAGTGTGAGTCCTGGACTAAGTCCTGTTTTAAATTGGTGCTCAGTGACTTTGGGCCATGCTTACCAATCGATTGTTGTCTGCAAATTATGTTTGTCCCACTTGGACCTCTCTTTATCAAATTCCTGGAAGCTCTGAGCTGCTTTCAGGAGCAACTGTGAGTCAACTTTGAAGTCATAAGTGGACTTGAGTTCAAGTAGGACTGATGCTTTATCTATGGTCTGTTTGCTATAAATGAGAACAGTAGATATAGTCTATGCACAAAGGTAAAAAGCCACTCTCTTCCCAATTGCTTTTCTATTTAGCTATTGCATTGGTGCATTGCTTTTAATTATCTCATGATTTGGCTTTTTTTCATCCAAATCCATTTGGCTCCTCTGACACTGTGTTGCAGTTTTCTATATGCAAGTTGGAAACTCAAGTTAAAAATTACTCAGAAATGTCCTGTATATGTTAGTTATTGATGTTTGTGGAGGTAGTAAATAGTTTTATCTGTGATTCTGTTTAGTTTGGAACCCTCTGTCTTACCACTGAAAGCAAGCCAGATCTTCCTAAACCTGTCCTGTCAAAGAAATACATCAGAACCCAGAAACCTGATGGTTTGGGGCAGAAATCATTTAAAATAGTTCAGTTCTACAGGGACAGACGTTTTTTGCTGCAGATCAAATAATCCTCTTTTCCTTTAGTTGTAGCACTGCAGTTGTTTCCAAAGCAGTGTTTGGAAATGAGCCAGGCACCACAAAGAAAGCTGCTGCTCTTTTACAGACCAAGAGAATTCGGTGTCTTCCTGCTTTCAAGCTTGTTTCTGGTTTGTGTGGGCATCAGTAAAACTTGGCCTAGAAAAGAGAACTTAGAATCACAGAATGGTAAGGGTTGGAAGGAACCTGTAGAGATCATCTAGTCCAACCCCCTTGCAGAAGCAGGTTCACCTAGATCAGGTTGCATAGGAATGTGTCCAGGTGGGTTTTGAAGACCTCCAAGGAAGGAGCCTCCACACCCTCCCTGGGCAGCCTGTGCCAGGGCTCTCACACCTCACAGTGAAATAGTTTTTCCCTGTGTTTAAATGGAACTTTTCATGTTCCAGCTTTTGTCCATTGCCCCTCGTCCTGTCACTGGATACAACAGAAAAATAGTATTGCCCCATCCTCTTTACATCCACCTTTCAAATACCTACAAGTATTAATGAGATCCCCCTTCAGTCTCTTCCAGACTAAACAGCCCCAGTTCCCGCAGCCTTTCCTCATATGAAAGATGTTCCATTCCCCTGATCATCTTGGTGGCCCTGTGCTGGACTCTCTCCAGCAGTTCCCTGTCCCTCTTGATCTGGGGAGCCCAGAACTGGACACAGGACTCCAGATGAGACCTCACCAGGGCAGAGTAGAGGAGGAGCTGAACCTCCCTCCACTTGCTGGCCACACTCTTCTTGCTGCATCCCAGGCTGCCATTGGCCTTCTTGGCCACGAGGGCACATTGCTGGCTCATGTTCAGTTTATTGTCAGCTGGGAAACTTCAGTGGCAACACCCTTGTTTAAAAACAGATAATGAGAAATCTGGTCATCCTTCCTCTTTGCCACTCAGGAATAAGCTGCAAAAGTGTTTTGGGATTTACAATTCATAGAGCATGTGGAGGGCAACCACTTGCAAGGGCAGGTGTAATACTGATCATCTCATTCTCTTTTCCACCAGATTCCATCGTGATTGGATTTTGGGTTGGTCTGGCGGTTTTTGTCATCTTCATGTTTTTTGTGCTGACCCTGCTGACGAAGACAGGAGCACCACATCAGGAGTGAGTCTGAGAACTGGAATACCAAAGCCAGCGTGCTCAGTGGCATGTCTGTTCGTCTGCAGCCCTCACCCATGCAGCGACCACACTGATGCTGCTCTGGCCCAGCGCTGTCTTGCTCCAGTTCAGCCTTAACAGAGGAGTGCAGTCCATCTCTGTTTAAAAGAATGTTTGGAAGCACTTTTAGGAGACCAGCTCAGCAGAATTGTTGTTAGTGTGTTCCTTATTGTGCAAATAGTCAGTAGGTGTGCAGCAGGAGGAGGGACTAACTGCATGGGTGCATTGTCACGCTGAAAGGAAGTCATTTGCTGGGCAGGCTGACCAGATGGGCTGTGGAGTCCCCTTCTCTGGAGACATTCCAGACCCACCTGGATGAGTTCCTGTGTCCAGGGAGGGTGTGGAGACTCCTTCCTTGGAGGTCTTCGAGACCCACCTGGACATGTTCCTATGTGACCTGATCTAGGTGGACCTGCTTCTGCAGGGGGCTTGGACTAGATGATCTCTAAAGGTCCCTTCCAACCCCTACCATTCTGTGATTCTACTCTATGTGGTCCTGCTCTGGCAGGGGGTTGGACTGGATGATCTTTTGAGGTCCCTTCCAGCTCTTGTGATTCCTGTTCTGCAAATAAATGGGGTCATTTGAGACAGGCTGTTGCTATGATAGAGTGGGACAGAGAAATGTGATCGTTGACACAGTCTATACAAATAAAATACAGTGCAGATGTTGTATTGAGGAAGCTGAAGTCTGGTGGGTTTTGATATGTTTGTGTATTCAAGTCCAAAAGGTACGTATGAGTGGCATTTGCAAAATCTTCCCTTAACCTCCCTAACTCCCCTAGCCTCAAGATTAATTCCAGCAGACGCTGAAGTACAGATGGGCTCCACATTTGTTCAACACCAGGGTCCTCTGAAAGTCACCAACTAACCTTTTGTACTTTCTGGCTGGTAAGTATGTGCAGACCATGCCTTGCCTCATCTGTTTATCTGCCTTTGCACAACCTGAAGGCTGTCAGCCTCCCTTCCTCTGAAGAAGTCTGAAGCCACATCTCCTCTCAGGCTCACAGGCCATACAGCAGGAATAAAAAGGCTCCCTGGAGAGTGAGATGGCTTGCAGGCAGGTAGGGATGCTGAGAAGCTGATTGTGAAAGGCAATTGTTGGTGCTTATCTCTTCCTGAAGCAGCTCTGCCTGTGTCTGCTATCTGAAGGCACTTTGCTCTTTACTCATGTGTAGACTGGCTCTGAGACATCATGTGCTAGCACATCTCTAGAGACATTAGAGGAGACATATGTATATCACGAGCCTCTTCTCTGCTCCTAAATTTTTGTTCCTGTGAGATGGAAATAGAGGCAGAGGAATTCAGCTTTCCAGAACTGACTTGCTCCCAAATGTATTTAAAGTGCTTGTAAGTGTTGGTGTGCTGCCTCTTTTCCCTGGAGATCTTGTTTCTTAGCAGAGCATCTGAGCCTGAATCCCACATGAATAATTTGAAAGGGGAAAACGAAGTCAAATACACAACAAAGATAACTTAATATGGGTATTTGACAAAAGTTACAGAATCACAGAATGGTAGGAGTTGGAAGGGACCTTTAGAGACCATCTAGTCCAACCCCCCTGCCAAAGGAGGATTATCTCAATCAGGGGTCACAGGAGTGTGTCCAGGCAGGTTTGGAAACCTCCAGAGGAGCCTCTGTTGACAGATCACCAAAAACCTTCTCTACACAGGAATGTAGATAAGCAGCATGTTAGCATTTTACCAGGGTCTCGTGGCTAAGGTAACAGCTAAGGTAACCTAACAAATACATTCAGTAGGGTCTCCTAGCTAAGGTAACAGGTCCATATCAGGTGTGGTATGTAACTCTTGCAGTTTGATCCTTATGTGATTCAAATGAATACTTACTTAATCAATAGGTGTTTGAGTTATTTGCGAGTGCTTAGCTAATTGATTGAACTATTACTAGGTGATTAACAAGTGCTTAACAAGTGCTTGACTACTCATTGTGATGGTAAGTTGTTAACTAAAATAATTGTGTATCTGCAACACCTCCACACCCTCCCTGGGCAGCCTGTGCCAGGGCTCCCTCACCTCAACAGGAAAGTCTTTCCTTAAGTTTAAGTAGAACTTCTTGTGTTCCAGCTTTTGTCCATCACCCCTTGTCCTGTCACTGGACACTACAGAAAAAAGCTTGTACACAAGTGTACAAGTGAAAATTCTTTCAGGTAGCAGAGGCCTGCTTGAGATCATAGAATCATAGAATGGTAGGGGTTGGAAGGGACCTTTAGAGATCATCTAGTCCAACCCCCCTGCAGAAGCAGGTTCATCTAGATCAGGTCGCATAGGAACGTGTCCAGGTGGGTCTTGAAGACCTCCAAGGAAGGAGCCTACACACCCCACTGTTGTGGTCTCCACTGTTGTGGTCTCCACTGTTGTGGTCTCCACTGTTGTGGTCTCCACTGTTGTGATCACTGTTTTTCTGCTTTTTTCATCAGTTTGCTTGGAACAGGTTGCCTAGAGATTTTGTGAAACCTCCATGTTTGATCAACTTCTACATCCAGATAACCCTGATCTGAATCCAGAGCTGGCCTTGCCTTCACCAGTTCGTTTAGCTGGAGACCTCTAGAAGCCCCTTCCAATCTGAATCTTGATGTAATTTTTCTTCAGTTGCTGAGGAAAGCCCAGATATTCCTTTCTGCATTTGTTTTAAAGTACCTTTGCAGCTCTGGGAGCTGTGTGTTTGAATGCTTGCCTGCTTACCACGTTCACCCAGGTGGCACCTTGAACAAATTTCAGCACTGCTTGTTTGAGATTTGATAACCAAGTACAGGACAGGAGATGGATCAGCCACACAGAAGCTAAGGGCAGTGACTACTGATGTTTCCTCATTTTTCATCCATGTAGATAAAGACTGGAGAACAGAAATACCTACCTGTAAAACCAGTGGGTTTAGTTTTCCTGCATCGTCTGTCTTTATACCTGACTGGGTTCTCCATGATTCATTCTTTCATTAGCTGGGCTGTCTTGCAGCTTGAGAAACTGATGTTAATGGGCTTCCTGGCTCTTGGGAGAAAGCCAGCTTGATTGATAGATGTGTCTCTGACTCCACTGAGTCAATTTGGCTGTTCTTTAAAGTACCATTAATGTGAGAGAGAAGTGTAACTGGGTTCAGATGGATGTAGAAAGAGAACACTCATTTTTTTTTTCTAGTAGTGTGCTTTTCTGGACTCAGTATAAAGGAGTGTGATAGCAGGTGCCTTCCAAAACTGTACAAGATGTTCTGAATTAGGTAAATTCTCGGACCAGAAGCAGAAATTCAATTACTTAAGGAAATGATGCCTTTTGCACGTGGTTTTGTTTGCTTGTATCTGTAGAACATTGTTAGCTTGTCTGAACAAAAACACCTGTTGACCTGTTGAATTTCTGCCTGAAAAGTGCTGTGCTCATCACTCAGGACAAGAGTACTCTGAGTGTTTCTGCAGTGAAAAGCATCCTTAAAGACACATTTGTGCAACAAATGCATGTGTTCATGTGACCCATCTGTACAAAATACTGGCTGATGTCATCTCAAAGCTTCAGACAACTGGTGAGGCAGTTGTACAAATAGATGCAGTAAAGGTTCAAATGACCTTTAGTGGGTGATGGACAACAGCAGGAACACAAAAAGTTCCACTTAAACGTCTCTTTAATGTTTACAAATACATAAATGGTGGGTGTCAGGAGGATGGAGCCAGGCTGTTCTCAGTGATGGCCAATGATAGGACAAGGGGCAACAGGTACAAGCTGGAACAGAAGAGGTTCCAAAGAAATACAAGGAAAAACTTCTTCCCTGTTGAGGTGAGGGAGCACTGGAAGGGGCTGCCCAGATGGGTTGTGGAGTCTCCTTCTCTGGAGACATTCAAACCCACCTGGATGAATTCCTGTGTGACCTACTCTAGGTGGTGCTGCTCTGGCTGGGGGTTGAACTGGATGGTCTTTTGAGGTCTCTTCCAACCCTTAACATTCTGTGATTCTGTGATAAGGAATAAACTACTTTAGAGTAAAGGTGACAGAGCACTGGCTTGTGCAATTACCCCTTGTCCTGTCACTGGACACTACAGAAAAAAGTCACCCCATCCTCCTGACACTCACCCTTTAGGTACTTCTAAGTGTTGGTAAGATCCCCCCTCAGTCTTCTCCAGACTAAACAGCCCCAGTTCCCGCAGCCTTTCCTCATAAGGAAGCTGCTCCAGTCCCCTGATCATCTTGGTGGCCCTGTGCTGGACTCTTCCCCAGCACTTCCCTGTCCCTCTTGAGCTGGGGAGCCCAGAACTGGACACAGGACTCCAGATGAGGCCTCACCAGGGCAGAGGAGAGGGGGAGCAGAACCTGCTTTGACTGGCTGGCTACACCAAGTGCTTTCTGTTGCTTTCCAAACACATCAATGTCAGTTGTCACTTCTGAGGGCTCCCACGGTATTATTCCGGTGCGTTTGCCTTCTGGTGTCCATAGAGCAGATGATTACTTAGTTACTGGTCTGTCCTACATCAATTTAAACATGTTATTCTCCATGAGTCACTTGGAAACGTGGAATAAGCCAATACAGTTTTGATAAAGTAGAGGAGTGCTTTGATTTGAAGGCTTGTGTAACTGATTGTGTTAGGACAGAATTCTTATATCTTGTCATGGAAGTGCATTAGCATCTGAGAAGCAGGGTCTTTATGGCCAAGGGGAGGTATCCTGTGAGATTGGAGGTTTTAGGGGTAGGTTTCTGAAGGTGCCACATGAGGCTTTCAAAAGCCTGTAGGACTGGAGGGGGTTAAATTACAGTGGTTCTCAGAGCAATCTCTAAGTGCTGTGTGCATCCAGCTATCTGGTTCCAGTGTCATTTGCTACATGTTCACATGCCACCAGTGTGATTTATTCATTCTTACTTAAGCCAAACTTGCCTCTGAGAATAAGTTTAGATTTTTCACTGCTCATCTTCTGAACACCTCTGCTCATCCTCTCAGATGCAAACAACTTGCATTGTAGGATGACAGCATACAAATTCAGCCTGACAAAGAACCTATTGCTCCCTGTGAAACGTGTGTCTAGCTGGAGCTTTTCTTTCCCTCCAGCTGCTCACGGCTCCTGCACAAGCTCGTGCAGACTGGAGCTGCTGTGAGCTAAGGGTTCTGGAAAACTCCAGGGAAGATGTGAAGATACCCTTCCTGGGCTCCATGTCTGAGTTGTTCAGACTGCCAATCTTAAATTCCACCTCTCCTAATTTGGCAATCTGAATGTCATTGACTGAGTCAGTGGAAAAGATGGTTTGACATCTGGACAAGCCACTCACTGCTCAGGCTCTAGCAAAGGTTGTTCTCCAAGTCTTCTATAAGCCACATTAAGAAACTTGCTACTACTTGATACCAGGAGGAAATCATAGAATCACAGAATGGTAGGGGCTGGAAGGGACCTTTAGAGATCGTCTAGTCCAATCCCCCTGCCAAAGCAGGTTCACCTAGATCAGGAATGTGTGCAGGTGAGTTTTGAAGACCTCCGGAGAAGAAGCCTCCACACCCTCCTTGGGCAGCCTGTGCCAAGGTTCTCTTCAGTACAATAGTTTTTCCTTATAAATACTGAAGAGAAATACTTGAAAACACTGAAGAGTATTTCTAAGCTCCCCCAGAGAGGTGATGCTGACAGCCTGTTGATGACTAGGAGTGCCATTCATTCTCCTGGAAATGTACCACAACCAATCCAGACTCCCAATACCTTCCACAGAAAATAACAACTGGTGCTGGCTTTTGAAGGCTGTTGTAGGTAAACTGTAGGCTTTCCTTTTCTTCCTGACCATAATGGTTGCTGAAACCAACGTTTGCTGTCAAGAATTGGAACAGTTCTACTTTCGTGCTGATGGTGTTTTTCTTTCTCCCTCCTCAGCAATGCAGAACCTTCCGAGAAGAGATTCCGCATGAACAGCTTTGTGGCAGATCTGGGAAGGCCTCTGGAGTCCGAGAGGGTCTTTTCTCGTCAGGTAGCTGAAGAATCCCAGTCACTTTTCCACTTCTGTATTAATGAAGTAGAACACCTGGACAAAGCCAAACAAAGTCAGAAAGGTCCAGGTCTGGAAAGTACCATCCGCTTCCAGGAAGGTCCCAGGAGCAGTGGAATGTTTGAGGAGGACTTAAACTGTCTCACAAAATTTAACATCCCCAACTTTGTGAACACTGAGCAGAACTCCTCCCTAGGTGAGGATGATCTCCTCATCTCAGAACCACCCATCATTTTAGAGAGCAAATTGGTCATGCACTCTTCCCATCGCATCCTCGACTGAAAAGTCTTGTACTCGAGGTAAATACTGTCCTTGGTGTGCAGGCTGAAGCCTTTCCTTGGCCTTTTGGTCTTTGAGAGAGGGTATTTCACACCTGTGCTTTTTACTGTAAGACTGCCTGTGCTGACAGAACTCGGCTTACACAAGAAGTAAAGCACTGACAGCTTTAGTCTGGTGCCTTCTGTCATGTGAACCTTCTGCCCAGCATGGTTTATGCTTCCTTTTCTTTTCCTTTTTGTTGTCTTTAAATGACTGCTGATGTCAGCTGCTGAAGGATACCATAAGGATCTGTGGGGACTGTGAAGGCTACAGCCTGGCATTGGGAGGTGTGATGGAAACTCTTTGGACAAGAAACATGTGAACCTCAAGTTAAGACTGAACCTTCTCTGGGGAGGTTCTGCAGCTCCTGCCACTCCCAAAAAGGCCACCTGATGCTGGGCACCATGATGGATATCAGCTTGGCATTAACTGCAGGTTCTGATTCCCACTGCTTTTCTGTGCAGGCTGAACCCCACTTAGGGTCATAGAATGGTAGGGTTGGAAGGGATCTTTACATATCATCTGGTACAACCCCCCTACAGAAGCAGGTTCACCTAGATCAGGTCGCACAGGAACGTGTCCAGGTGGGTTTGGAAACCTCCAGAGAGGGAGCCTCCACACTCTCCCTGGGCAGCCTGTGCCAGGGCTCCCTCACCTCAACAGGAAAGAAGTTCTTCCTTGTGTTTAAATGTAACTTTTTGTGTTCCAGCTTCATTCCATTACCCCTTGTCCTGTCACTGGATGGTACAGAAAAAAAGTGCTGCCCCAACCTCCTGACACCCACCATTTAGGTATTAATGAGATCTCCCCTCAGTCTCCTCCAGGTCGAACAGCCCCAGTTCCCGCAGCCTTTCTTCAAAAGGAAGATGCTCCAGTCCCCTGATCATCTTGGTGGCCCTGTGCTGGACTCTCTCCAGCACCTCCCTGTCTTTACCAAGGTCCCAGAGGGAATACCTTGCCTATTAAATGATTTGGTTGCAGCCTTTCCAAAATGCTGCCACCACCTGCTGCTGAGTAAAAAGCAAATTGGTGGTTGTACTTCCAAGGGACATTCTGGCAGCTGCCCTGCCATGGCCTGGAATTAGCAGTATTATACACACAAATAGTAATGTGACATTTTAAACCCAACAATTCCTTTATTTGATGGCTGCTGTGAACTTCCAGTGTGGTAAGTGCAGGATTCAGTGTCTAAATCACACGAAATCGGAGAAGAACTTGTGCCAGCAGAGTTACTCTGTGCAAACACGGTGGTGGTAGCTTGGGCTGGTGTTATGCTTTGCATGTAGGCTGAACCTTCTTGTGTTTTGGCTCTATAAATGGCCTTTTCCTGAGCAGTGGGCCCGTGAAGGGTTATCAGGCTTGGGAGTCCAGAGTTGCAGCTCCAAGAGCAGAGTGGAGCTGTGCTTTCTCCATCTTCCTTTTGTGCTCAGCTGGGACGGTGGTGTAACCAGGGCTGTTCTCCCAGGGGAAGGTTTGTTAGGGAATTGAGTAGGTGTGATTTCAAGCTTTGTTTATTTTCCAGGGGAGAAAACCTTAGCCAGTACTTTAATTAGGTTTCAGCTTCTTCAAAAGGTGGTAGCTAATGGCTGAATCGTTTCAGAGCAAGCGTGTAGGATGCAGAGGAAGCAGGTTCAGAGCCTTTGCTGTGTTTGGAGTAAGAGTGCTCTGCAGGATGTTCTTAACTGAAATGAAACTAGTGCATTGGAGATACTGTGCCTCACTGGGATCTCCTGAAATTAACCTGCTTCCTATACAACATGTTTGTGTCACTGAAAAAGTATCAATGGCCCGCTGGCACATTCTTCAGACAAATGCTGGTCACTTTGTCTTTCCTTGAGCTGACAAATAGATCAAATAGTGACTGGGTTGTTCATGTAAGGAACACAAAGGGTGTGGGGAACCTCCTTTGTTTTTCTCATCTCCTGTGCCCTTATTATAGAATGGTAGGGTTGGAAGGGACCTTTAGAGATCATCTAGTCCAACCCCCCTGCAGAAGCAGGGTCACCTAGATCAGGTCACACAGGAACATGTCCAGGTGGGTCTTGAAGACCTCCATAGAAGGAGACTCCACAACCCCTCTGGGCAGCCTGTGCCAGGGCTCCCTCACCTGAACAGGGAAATAGTTTATTCTTATGTTCAAGTGGAACATTTTGTGTTCCAGCTTCATCCCATTACCCCTTGTCCTGTAACTAGCTACTATAGAAAAAAGGGATGCCCCAACCTCCTGACATACACCAAAGGCAAACAGAGACTTTCTGCAGTCCTCAAAAGCAGTTATTCTAAAGCTGTGCTTGCTTGCTTTTTCAAGAACTAATAGATGAGATGTTTTTTGCATTAGAGGAAAGGGGAATGGTGTAATAATCTACTTTGTATAATGTGTTTTTTAAGAACCCTTAAGATTCTGTGATCTATTCCCAGGAACCACAAGTGAATAGAAAATGTTTTCACCAAGGTGATCTTTCCCAAGGAGTACTCAGAACGGAACAGGGTTTGATAATGGAGTCATTGCAACTTTTCTTATGGCTTGGGCTGTCTGTGTCAGAGCCTTTTCTCAAGGCTCACTATAAACACAGCACCTGTGCTGGACTGAACTTCCTAGAGAAGATCACAGAATGTTAAGGGTTGGAAGGGACTTCGAAAGCTCATCCAGTCCAACCCCCAGCCAGAGCAGGACCACCTAGAGTAGGTCACACAGGAACTCATCCAGGTGGGTTTGAATGTCTCCAGAGAAGGAGACTCCACAACCCATCTGAGCAGCCCCTTCCAGTGCTCCCTCACCTCAACAGGGAAGAAGTTTTTCCTTCTGTTTCTTTGGAACCTCTTATACTTACATGGATTTGTTTACATAAACATACACTGTATTCTGTAAGAACTTTCTGGCTCCAGTGCTGTATTCCAGCTGTCAAAGGTGAGTGCTGGGAAGGAGTTCTTCTGTTAAAGAGCTTTTAGTTGTGTACCTTTTTCTTTAAAAAAAAATAAAACCCAAAGCAAGATGAAAACTAAACCTACAGTGTCAAATCAGAAAGTGCCAGCTCACAGGGAAAAGAAAGGGAAAGGTAAGACCAGGAACTTCTAAGGTCCAGTGCTACTCTGAGGCTAAAAGGTGAAGGGATCTGTGTTTAGCATGCAATTTAGTATTTTTCCCTGAGCTGCAGATCCTGAGTACTTGAACACTGACATTTTTTGCCACTCTGGGATTAAAAAGAGTCTCACAAAACCCTTCACAAGCCATGGGCAAAGCAGGAATTCAAGTGTGCTTTTCCCCTTCTGCTCTACCCTGGGCTCCTGGCAGTGAGGGGTGGCAAAGCTAAAGAAGTCAACCTGAGCAGCTGCAGAGCTTGGACTAAACTGATCTGGTAGCCTCAGGTAGTGGCAGGCAGCAAAGCCAGCAGAGAGGCAGAGCTTTTCACCACATCTTCTCCTTCTGCTTCCTTATTTTTGGGCATAAGGTAGGGATGAAAGGCCAAACATTACGATTCAAAGTCTTTGGAGGATTTCCTGCTCAAAAGAGCCGGCGCAGCACTTGCTGCATGGCCCCCTCCTTCCCTGCAGAACTATTTGCACACCTAGTGCCGCTCGATTGATTGATTTTCCTCCTTTTTCGTTCCAGAATGGGTTAAATACTGGATAGAGTGGCAGACTTCATAGTGTATTATGTACTATCAGCTGAAGCCTTTGTCGATGCTAACCCATTGAATTTGTTACATGAACGTTTTGATGTGTGTTCCAGGGACTGTCAAAGGGAACACGCTGCTCATGTCTCTGCCACACGTGCCATGCTGACAGCCTCTTCTGCACACTCTTGTTTTCTTCTCTTGAAGCAAATGCCTTCCCTGCAATCTAGGTCACTGCTCACTTGATTTCCTAAAAAGCTTCAAATGTGACAATTCAAATGATGATACTCCAGTGGCTGTGCTGTAAACAAATGAATTCCAGCTCAACACAGGGCAACGACTCAAAGAAATGAGGTTTAAGATCCTTTTAATCTGTCTATTCTAGTGCTGCCTGGAAATGCAGGATGAAAGAGTGTGGCACAAACACATACACAAGGAGTATATAATTCTATTATTCTCTGAAGGATGCCACAGAAATCCCCAGTGGGTTACAGTAAAATCTAATGCCCTGATCTGCCAGCCTGTGCTCAGGTTCAAGGGTTTTTCCCCTTTCTGTGCTGTTAGGACCGTGGAGAGTCAAGAACTGGTAATTTAGCAGAGAAGTCAGAACTTGGACTTCAGTTTTAAATTTAGGTTTAATTTCAAAAAGCATTGGAATGAAGTGGATGAATGAATGAAGTTGCATTAAGGCAACCCCCTGGGTGACCTATGGGTTATGTGGTAGAGAGAGCCGTTCCAGACCCTAGAAATCACAGAATGGTAGGGTTGGGAGGGAGCTTTAGGGATCACCAAGTCCAACTCCCTGCCAAAGCACGTCCCACCATGACCAGGTTACACAGGAATGTGTCCAGGTGGGTTCTGAAACCTCCAGGAAGGAGCCTCCACATCCTCCCTGGGCAGCCTGTGCCAGGGCTCCCTCACCTCAACAGTGACATAGTTTCTCCTTATGTTTAAATGGAACCTTTTGTGTTCCAGCTTCATTCCATTACCCCTTCTCATGTCACTGGATACTGCAGAAAAGAAGTGATGCCCCAACATCATGACATCCACCTTTTAAATACTTGTAAATATTAATAAGATTCCCCCCTCAGTCTCCTCCAGACTAAAGAGCCCCAGTTCCCGCAGCCTTTCCTCGTATGAAAGATGTTCCAGTCCCCTGATCATCTTGGTGGCCCTGTGCTGGACTCTCTCCAGCAGTTCCCTGTCCCTCTTGAGCTGAGGAGCCCAGAACTGGACACAGGACTCCAGATGAGGCCTCACCAGGGCACAGTAGAGGGGCAGAAGAACCTCCCTTGACCTGCTGCCCACACTCTTCTTGATGCATCCCAGGCTGCCATTGGCCACCTTGGCCTCGAGGGCACATTGCTGGCTCATGGTCAGTTTATTGTCAACCAGCATTCCCAGCTCTCTCTCTGCAGAGCTGCTCTTCAGCAGTTTGACCCCCAGCCTGTACTGGTGCATGGGGTTGTTCCTTCCCAGATGCAGGACTCTGCACTTGTCCTTGTTGAACCTCATGAGGTTCCTCTCTCTCCAACTCTCCAGCTGGCTGAGATCGTGCTTGCAGGTTCCCCTCAGCCTTCCCCTCACAGGCTGTGCCCCAGCACAGCTGCAGCCAGGGCCTGGCCTCACAAAAGGGCTGCTAGAATTGCAAACAAATCTTTCATTGCACACACTTTCATAGTATTACAGGTAGAGTAAATTGGGCAGGAAACAAAGAATTAATACTTTCAGGTTACCATTTATCCTTTTCATTTGCAAAACAGTCCCAAGTCATGAAGAATGCAGCATTATTTAGACATGGCTGATATTTTATATACAAGTCATTCTATTTACATTTTATGGATGCAGCCTAATACTTCATTATTGAGAGATAAAACAGCCATACTAGAAACACTGAGAACATCTGAACACAAACCAACCCAGGGTACCATAGTAGGTGTCAGTTCTCCATGCTTTTGTGTATCTGTGTATACTCTCACTTTATGTGTGTGTACACATCAAAAAAAACCCCCTCCTTACACTGAATGACTGTCTCTGCCTATCAGGTGTGATTATTTGTTACACTCTTGTTCTTTATGGATGCTCAGTCACATGCTTGTGTAGGACAAAGCAGGTGTTGAGTGCTGGCCCCCAAAGAAGCAGGATACAGAAATGCATGTACACAGGCCTGAACTATTCCACACTTACCTTAAGTGGCAGCTTCAGCAATGCTACAGGGACCTGAAGAGTGCAACATTCTTGGTTCTTCTCTTTGCCCTAACCCAGCTACAGTCTCAGTATATGTGCTGTGGGATTCTTCAGAGCTTGCAGTGCTGAGACTTGACATTTACCCATTTGTTTGAAAACCTGTCCTTCCAGCCAGCCAAGAGCTATTTCACTTGACTTACTGCTCCTTTTTCTCCTTGTTCAGCAGCATCCTCATCTTCCCCATCTCCTCTCTGGAGCAGTGCAGCCTTGCTGTATGCAGAGGTCCCTTCTCACCTGTCCATTGTTCTTTCCCTCCAGTTGGTCCATTTCTTTAGCTATTGAGTATCTTACAGGCTCTACAGGTAGGTCTGTAGCTCCAGCAGAGCACAAGAGGAGAGGGAGAAGGCACTTGTGCTCAGCTCATTACCTGCTGTGAGGCCTGTCAGCTCAGCAGAAAGCCATCCCTACCTTGGTGTATGGACAGGGGTGTTACTCTTGCTTAAGCAGACTTGTCTCCTCTGTCACTCCTGAAGACTGGAGTTGTTTTCTTTTTCATCTTACCCAGTGTTTTAACTCTACATTTGCCCACCCACATCTCCCTGCAGTCTTAGCTTCAGTAGGTGAATCCACAGTTGACACAACTCTGTTCTGTCAACATCCATAAGGACACTACTGTGTTAGATCCACTGTAAAGATCTTGCTCAGCACAGCTTTCCCTTGTGAAACAGATACCAGTAACTACTCTCACACTGTATTTTAGAGGCTGTTTTACAATCTGCCCCACAACAATTCAGCCACAGCACTCTGCCGTCATTCTTACCAGCTCAGTTGGAAACAGCTGCAAAGTAAACAACTGCTAGTTTGAATTTGAGCCTCCATGGAGAGGCTCTGCTCCTACCCTCCAGCCATGCACCAGGTTGAAAAGGGTCTTAGAGATAAGGAAGAATATGTTCTGTATTGGAGGGAGAGAGAAAAACATTGGGGAAAAAAAGAGGATTTTGTTTTGGTAGGGCACCAAACAACTCTATAACCTAGACTAAAAATCACAAGGCAAACAGCACATTACCCCAGCTGTTCACAAAGGAATCCCTGTAACACCAAGTTAGAAACAGAAGTTAGAAACATTCAGGCATGTTCTATAGCATCTGAAAAAGCATCAGGTGGCATTTTTTCAATGCTAATTGGATGTATGGAATAACCTCAGTATTTCTAGATTTTGGTTTTCAAATGGTATGGAACTTTATTACTACCAAAACAGGAGATGTCCAATGGGACTGGGGTGTTGCTCACCCTCAGGCTGATGCAAACCTACCTTTGGACAAGCGAGCTTCCACATAAGATCAATTTGCAAATGTTCTGTTAATGATTTTAAATAATACTTTCCACATAGAACTTCATTAAAGTTCTGCTTCTCTGCTCAGCTCCTACCTAATCATGTTTTCCACCAGCTGCCTGTCCTGTGGAACCCACTGGGATGAGGTGCAGGAATAACAACCCCTTGTTTCTGCAGCTCCCGTAAAACATCTAAGATTGAGTCCAGCTCCACTCGAAACGTCTCCAGCTCCTGGTTCTTCCTCTGGGCCAGTCTTCGCCACTTCTCCACCTCGTGGCTTTGCTTTGCTTCAGCCAGGTGTTGTGTCAGTTGGGTTGCCTGCACAGGAGAAGCACGTCAGCACTGGCACTTAGGAGTCAAACACTCAGCCAGTGCTGCCCCTTCCCAAACATAAGCCACTTCATTATGTTTGATGGTCAGTCTCAAAGACAAACCCTCGTGTGAAATGGAAACGGTTTGTTCTGAACTTACCAAAAGTCATTCTGGTAGTAAGGAATTCCTTTAAATAGTTGCATTAATGACAGAAGGGTAGAATCCATCACTGAGTAATGAGCCTCAGGAGAATTTAACTTATCCTCTCCAAAGCAGCAATTAGAAGTTTGGATATTTAAGCATATAATAGAAAACCCTCTATCATGAAAATGAGCCGTTTGAATTCCCATTTAAATGTGTTAACTAAAAGAACACTCTGCAAGAGAGACAAGCTAAATCTAAAGGACATGTGCTGGGCTACTCCTGTACTTCAGCAGAAAATATCCTGTAGTCACAGAGGTCTGAAGCTGCTCCAGATACAAGTTTGAATTCACTTTGACACAATTCCATCACATAATCCTATTAAACATCCTCAAACCAAGTGTGTCACAAGGTATCAAAAATCTCCAGTGCTATTCATTGTAATAGATACTTCAAGGACAGCTCAATCACTCCCATGCCATAGTGTAGTGGTGATTTGATTCTAACCTGGTATTGCCTTATCATAGAATTACGGAATGGTAGGGTTGGACGGGACCTTTAGAGATCATCCAGTCCAACCCCCCTGCAGAAGCAGGTTCACCTAGATCAGGTCACACAGGAACATGTCCAGGCAGGTCTTGAAGACCCTCAAGGAAAGGGGACTCCAATTAAGCTTTTCCTACCTTGTTCATTTTGTTATCACTCATTTGGGGATTTGGGTTCAGTGCCCCACTGCAGATGATGAAAAGTACAAAACCAGGACCAGCAAAACCAAAGCTTAATACATGAAGAGGCTGGTAGCAGCAGGGAAGATGGAATTACTTCATAGTAGTTGTTGTGCACACTATTATTCCTGGTTTTTTTAATACATTACAAAACATCTTAGTAGGTCTGGTAACAAATTCAGTGGAGATGGATCACACATGAGGCAGCAGCAGCCACTTTACAGAGAAGGTAAAATCTTCTTATGTGATACAAAAGCAAATGGATAGCATAAAAATGTCACTGTATTACAGTTGCCTTTAGCAGGGCAGAATGTGAGCAAAACCAACAGAATCCCCAATGCTGGCATAGTTTGTTCTTAATGCAGTGAATACTTGTTCCATGCACGGCTCTTTCTGGGAAAATTAAACACCTGATGTAGAAATATACATGAATAAAACCTTCTACCACAGACAATTCTGTACATCAAAGTGTATTCCTTGAGATCTGCTTTCAGAACTGTAGGACAAACTCCACAAACTAAGAACTGGTGCAAGTTTGATGATCTTCCCCAACTGCTCTTTGACTTCATATGTTTGAGGAAAACCTCAGTCAAAACAGTAACAAAAGACAGTCTATTTAAGTGATGAAAGTGTTGAGGAAAAAAATCTTCTCTAAACTAGAGAACTGCTTCCAGATGACAGAAGCTGCGCTGATAGAGAAGAAATCAGATGGAGGGGAAGGCATGAAATAAGATGAAAATAAAGAGTCTTCAAGACCCACCTGGACATGTTCCTGTGTGACCTGATCTAGGTGACCCTGCTTCTGCAGGGGGTTGGACTAGATGATCTCTAAAGGTCCCTTCCAACCCCACCATTCTGTGATTCTATGATTCTATGAAATCCATGCAAAACTGTTTTATCCATTCCTCAAAGGACACAAGTGTCAGCTACAAGAAGCTGGAGCACAAAGATCCAACCTTGAAAACCCAAGATTTTTAGTTTGCAGAGGATAAAGGTGTTTTGGGTTGTTCCAGGTGTTAAAAAGGTTTAAGGTTGTTATTTCAGATATGTGGTAGACTGCTACAAGATGTTCCTGTACTTTTACTACAGCTGTTCTGAATGAGACCCCTATGAGTAGAAATAAAATTACAGTTCAGTTGGGGAAAGCAGAACCACAGAATCACTCACCTCACACTGCCAAGCCCATCACTCACATGTATCCCCCAGCACCTCTTCTATACGGCAGTTAAATACCTCCAAGGCTGGTGACTCCATCACCTCCCTGGGCAGCCTGTTCCAATGCTAAACAACCCTCTCAGTGAACAAGTTCTTTCTAATGTCCAATCTAAACCTCCCCTGGTGCAACTTCAGCACACTTCCTCTTGTCCTGTCATTCATTACTGGAGAGAAGAGATCGACCCCAACCTCACTACAACTCCAGGTAGTTGTGGAGAGTGATCACAGAATCATATCACCTCTCAGCCTCCTCTTCTCCAGGCTGAACATCCCCAGCTCCCTCAGCTGCTCCTCATCACACTTGTGCTCCAGACCCTTCACCAGCTTCGTTACCTGTCTCTGGACACACTCCAGCACCTCAATGTCCCTCTTGTAGTGAGGGGCTCAGAACTGGACATGGTATTTGAGGTGTGGCCTCACCAGTGCTGAGTACAGGAAGACAATCACTTTCCTGGTCCTACTGGTCACACTACTTCTGATAGAAGCCAGGATGCCATTGGCCTTCTTGGCTACCTGGGTACACTGCTGGCTCGTGTTCAGCCAGCTGCTGATTAACACCCCCAGGTCCTTGTATCATAGCTTAACACATTCTGCATTGCAATCTTTTGTCAACTTTTCAATAGCTTCAATTGTGTGAAATATGAAATAAACCAACAATAGAAGGGACTTCCAGAAGTTCTATGGTCCAACCCTCCACAAAAGCCAGGCCTCCTTAGCTCAGGCTGCAGAGATGTTCTGCACCAATGTGAGTCAGGCACAAGCCCCCTGCAGTACTGCTGTGCTGCCCAGCACTGCACCTACAGCCACTTGCATCACAGAATCTCCAGGGTTAGACGGGACCTCGAAAGCTCATCCAGTCCAACCCCCCTGCCAGAGCAGGACCAGCCAGAGTAGGTCACACAGGAACTCATCCAGGTGGGTTTGAATGTCTCCAGAGAAGGAGACTCCACAACCCATCTGGGCAGCCCCTTCCAGTGCTCCCTCACCTGAACAGGGAAAAAGTTTTAACTTGTGTTTCTTTGGAATCTCTTCTGTTCCAACTTGTACCCATTGCCCCTTGTCTTATCATTGGCCATCACTGGCTCCATCCTCCTGACACTCACCTTTCCAAGTTGAAGAGCCCCAGCTCCCTCAGCCTCTCATCAGAAGAGAGATGCTCCAGTCCATCATCTTTGTGGCCCCAATGACAAAACCATGGCTATACCCATAAGTCCCCTTCCCCTCCCCTGCAGTGTGAGCTAAACAGGCCCCTGCAAATACCATAAAATTACAGTTAAACCAATCAATTGCTCTTGAGAAGTAAACACAGATTTACACAAAAGGTCTACCTTTTGAATTTCTTGCTCTCTTCCAGCACATCTGCTCTCTATATGCTTGATTTTCTTTTCCAGGGAGAAGAAATGTTTCATTTCAGGACTCTGGCTCTCCTTTGCCTCTCTTAGCTCTTCCAACAGTTTTGTCACCTACAGTTTGAGAGAATTGATGCAAATTGGTATCGTTGTGTTAAGCTGTGTATAAACCAGATTCCCTTTAAAGCGTCTGGGTGTTGCTTAATCATTCCATTCAGAAGGTGGAGAAAGGAAGAAATAAAAGAGAAATCTCTTTTATTCGAGGCTAACAAGGGCTCAGGGACTCAGATAAAGATCTTTCATTTCTAAGAAGTGGCCCAAGAATACAAAAATCTAGTCCTTTTTGACAAATCCAATCCTGTCCTTAAGATGTTGTGAAGTGAGTATTCACAGTTTTGTGCTTTGAATCACAGAGTGGTTTGTCAGAACAAAGGAAGTCTCAGTTTCCTAGGGTGTGTGAAACCAAGTGCCTGCTGCTTGGCTGCTAAGTCATCCCATGGAATGGAAGGGCTGATGTGTGACCTCAAGTACATCAGGAATAGGACAAGAAAGTCATGCAGGAAAGATGTTATCAGGGGGGATAAAAAAACCCCAGGAGAAGAATACATTCCATATATTTTGCCAGCCACAGAACTATGTTAAATACAAAGCTGTGCTACGTGCAAGCTGTTGTGCAAGACAAGTGTTTAGTTACTGGATCACCTCCATAAACAGCATTTCTAAAATGAGGATTCAAACAGAATCTGCCAAAAACCCTCAGGAAAAAAGAAGTTTGCCTTTCTGGAGGTAGCACCATTTCAGACAGAGGACTTCATCCTGTTATAAACAGTGGTGCTGTTCCCTCCATGACTTGTTCCATTTGCAGGTTTGGTTGTCTTCTTTTTTCAGCTCAACTTATTCAACCATTTAATACTTAACATGTATTTTATAAGCAGCACAGCAATCACACTAGATTGGGCAAAAGCAAGGCTGTACTTTGCCATTTCCCTCTGGATGGTCTTGCAATGATTTTTGCAACAAAGGCATTCCATTAATATTTCTTAAACACCAGCACCTTGAACTCAGTCTGTAACATCTGGGTCAGATAGGATGATCATTCCCTTGACTATCACTGTCATTAATAATCTGTAAAGCAGTCCGAGAAGAAACAAATTAGTAACATTTGTCTCATTGCACACTTGCCCTGTTTTCCCAGGAGGAAGTGTTGCATATACAGAGATCGCTGGAGTGAAACGAGCTTTGTATGGAGAGGCAACATCAGTCATTAGAGTCATAACAAGAAGCTCATATCTGCAAATACAGAGCTTGTTTATCAAGAGATCTTTTTTCCCTCCTGACAAACCCTCAACTTTTCTATAAATGCTTCACAACAGAGGGGGAATTTCACGTGGGTAAGATAAATATTGAATAAGTTCAGTGAGATTAAGACTAATTATATTAAGTAAGTACTAAACACATACTGATCCTTCTCCCCCTTCTTTTAAATAAGGGCAGCAAACAAGATTAAATGTCTGCAGTTCTCAGTAAAAGAATTCTTTTTCGCAACTGTTGCAGATTAATTACTGTATTATTAAAAGGAAGTGGAAATTAGCAGTGTTCATTCATCAAGGAGATGGACAATTAAGCATAGGCACAATGTTAAGATGGACTGAAAGGGAGGTGATTGAAAAAGAGACTGGCAGCACTTCAGGAACAACAGAAACACAGTCGAGTTGAAAAAGAAAGGCAGCAATTTTACACACTATTAACTGAAAACACTCACAAGTATAATTTTTAGATTATATGCTATTAATAGAAGATTAGGAAAAACCTGGAAGCCTCTCTCAAAGAACAGTGAGTTTCAGAAGAACCATTACAGCTAAACTTCTCAAGTTACACAGATAACAAAAGTAGGAGAATATAGCCAAGAACATAATTGCCTGAGTCAGTTTTATGGGAATGAAAGGCTTTCTCTAAACAAAGAACTTGAAAGCAACAGTATTCTCTCAGTAAAGTCCTGTAGTCTATTGACTACCTATCACAACTCTCAAGGAAGAAGCTACGAATGCTTGGATTAACCTGCTGATCAATTTTCATACTGATGTCAGACATTTGTGATTAAAAAAACATCAAAGGGTGTCAAAATTCCACTGTCTGTTGTGTGTTGTTATCTCGTTCACATTAGAAAAATACATCGATGCAGAAGGAACTGACAAAGATGCTTTTTCTAGGACATATTTCACTATATATTATTTGAGGCTGTACAAGGATGAAAGTGAACACTTTTATTAGAATAAGCTACTCCCAGTCCAAATTTCAATATACCTCTTTTTGTAGGAGTTCCTCTCGCATCTGTGAAACTAAAAGCGCTTCCTGATGTCTCTGTTGGTTACCAATTTGTTCTTGGAGATGTTTTATCAGTATCTACAAAAAGATTAGAGATGGTTTGTCATTAACATAAATACCCATGATGTAGTGGTTTTGCCTGGGCCAAGTTTTGGTAGAGGGGAAGGCTACAGGGGTGGCTTCTTTAAACAAAGATCTGCCAGAAGCTTCCCATGTAGCTGACAGAGCTAATGCCAGTCAATTATAACCTGGACCCACAGCTACCCAGGCCTGGCCAATTAGTGACTGAGGTAACACCTCTGTGATTAATGTACTGGAGAATGATGGAGCAACTAATCATAGAATCATAGAATGGTAGGGGTTGGAAGGGACCTTTAGAGATCATCTAGTCCAACCCCCCTGCTAAAGCAGATCCACTTACATCAGGTCGCATAGGAACATGTCCAGGTGGGTCTTGAAGACCTCCAAGGAAGGAGCCTCAACATCATCCCTGGGCAGCCTGTGCCAGGGCTCCCTCATCTCACAGTGAAATAGTTTCTTCTTATGTTTAAGTGGAACTTTTTGTGTTCCAGCTTCATCCCATTACCCCTTGTCCTGTTGCTAGATACCATAGAAAAAAGTGCTGCCCCAACCTCCTGACACCCACCCTTTAGATATTTGAAATATTAATGAAATCCCCCCCTCAGTCTCCTCTTCTCCAGACTAAACAGCCCCAGTTCCCGCAGCCTTTCCTCAAAAGGAAGATGCTCCAGTCCCCTGATCATCTTGGTGGCCCTGTGCTGGACTCTCTCCAGCAGTTCCATCTCCCTCTTGAGCTGAGGAGCCCAGAATTGGACACAGGACTCCAGATGAGGCCTCACCAGGGCAGAGGAGACGGGGAGCAGAACCTCCCTCCACCTGCTGGCCACACTCTTCTTGATGCATCCCAGGATGCCACTGACCGCATCTTACCTCTTGTGTTGAAATTCTGCCGTTTAGTTCAGCTACTTTAGAAGCAGAATGCTCCTTTGCATGCTGGCAAAGAATCTTCTCCACTTCCCTCTGATGGGAAGCTTTCAGAGATGCAATGTATTCTGCTGTGTCTTCCTGTATCCTGAACAGAGTGACAGGAAAGTAAGATGTAAGAAAGCAGCTACAGATGGTTCTTCAAAAACCCAGCAAAGTTTCTCACTTGAACACAGAAAATCTCAAAAATGCTAAGGCAGCATGTTTGAAATATCACAACAAATCCTCACAAGACAGCACCACCAATATGTCTGCTCTGGGGGAACAAGAGGGTGGGAAGCCTACAATGTTGGAGATGAGCCTCATTTAACTAGAGGCAGCCAGAACACAGAAAATTCAAGTCAATCATCTTTTTTTGTTCCATAAAACAACAAAAGAGAAAACAGGTGCTTTTAAACCCTAACACAGCTGTCCTATTGAAGGTACCTATTTTAGAACAATGCCTTGCAATCTAAAGATGCCAATTTCCTCTACTTTGACTAAGAAGGAATCTAAGAGAAAATTAGTCAAGTGTAAAGTTTGGTTAAGTAAATTCCCCTGAAAACACACCTTAGTGTAAAGTGAAGGATGTGTACCAAGTATTCATGCTAGGCAACACAAATACAGAGCACTAAGACACAATGACTTACTCTGAGATCTTTTACTCAAAACCATGATGAACTGCAGTATTAATGAGAAAGGTTAATATAGTGATAGACTAATATTAATTAATCTGTCATTATATTAGTCATCATTAAATAGATGAACTGCAGTGTTAATCAGGTTTGGCCTGTAGAAAGAATCTTGACAGTGCATTGCTCTAAAAGAACCCGACACCAAACAAACCCCACCAACCCACTCCCCCTCAAAGAAAACAACCAGTAAAAATGCCATTTCCAGAGGACATGGGCCAAGCCTAAGCTAGTTTCACACACAGTTGACACCTTCATGTGTCACTTCAATCCTGTATCAGCTTTAACAAGGTTTTCAAGGGAAGATGTTGACCATTGGCATGGGGGGTTGGACTAGATGATCTCTAAAGGTCCCTTCCAACCCCTCCCATTCTGTGATTCTACGATTTACCTTCGGAGGTTACTTTCAGAATGAGCCAATGTTGCTTGAGACTTCACTCTCTGCTGGTTCATTTCTAGAGACACTCTTTCAAGCTCCTCCTTCAGCTGTGCATTTTCCTGCAGAGCTTCCAAGAGGTTGGAATCCGAAAAGACACGTGGTTCATATATTTTGCCGTCGTTGTTCTTTCTCAAGGTCTCTGCAGAGTTTTCCTTATTATCGGTTTTATTCCTCAAATTATTATCAGACAACATCACCATCCTTTCTTTTTGAAGTTTCTCTACAGTTTTTGTGAGGTCTTGTATTTCTCTGTTTTTGGTGAGCAGTTCCTCATTGAGCTTTAACAGTTTGTCCTTTGTGTTACCCTGTTTCATCTGAGAGTCTGTGGACTCCAAGTCTTTATTGTCCTTTTTGCTTCTGAGCTTTAATTGGCAATTTTGACTTTTAAGGTTTTCAATTTCTGTCTGGAGGTTTTTAACAGTGATCTGATGGGTCTTCTTCAGATTTTGAAGCTCCTGTTCAAGTTCTGTAGACTTGGCTTTCTCACCATTCAGCCTTGGTGATTCACTCATAAATTTGTAGGCAAGCAGCTGCTCAAGCTCTACAAGTCTTTGCTCGTACTGTATCTAAGGGAGAGAGAGGAGTGGGAGGAGGGGAAGAAAAAGCAGTTTCCTCAAGTGAACTTTTATCATTAGCTCTTGTTTAATGTTACTGCACATCTGAAGTGAGATTCCACAAGACCCAGAGTACACATCAGTATCACTAATAGCAACACTCTATCAGTCAAGAAATTAGTGAGTGTAAAAACCACGTGAGGCCAACTTGGGTTTTTTATAAAACAGAACAACTCAAAACATTTCAAACACTATAATCCTCCACTCACAATGAATGCAGGAACTATGGGAAAGGAAAAAAAATCAAACTGACAAGAAATTCTCCCATTTTTATACAACTGAGCTCACTTCAGATGTCACCAACAGGCAAAGTAACATCTTGTTTTCATATAGCAAGAAGTGTCAGCTGTGTGTCAGTTTACAAACATTACTGTCACATGCCTCTGAAATGGTACTTCATGGTTTTAAAAACACCTTAAACAGGAAAGATTCTTATTTTTGTGTATTTTTAAGTATGAATTGGGTTTCCAAGGAAGATGTTGAACACTGGCAGGGACTAGATGATCTCCAAAGGTCCCTTCCAACCCCTACCATTCTATAAATATAGAAGTATGAATTCAGAGACACACAGAATGTGTATTAAAAGCTTCCTAATGAGCTAAGGAGGAGTCTAACCCTTCCTAATAGCGTGGATAGCATTAGGAGAGCAGGATGAGTTGTTCACATGGAGAAAAGGAGGAGCAAGTGGCCAATGTCTTCCTATCCTGTGCAGTTCACCTTTTCCTTGAATAAAAGGTCAGATTTCCATGCTTCCTAACACATGCCTTAAGACTCACCCTCAGAAATGTCCAGTGAGTAGCACTTAGAAACTGCAGCCTTTGACACCCCAAAGAATTAGGTAAGCAGCTACTCTCATCCACAGGATGAAATCCACTTAAGGATCCTAACTGGAAGAATTAAATTATCATAGAATTATAGAATCACAGAATGGTAGGGGTTGGAAGGGACCTTTAGAGATCATCTAGTCCAACCCCCCTGCAGAAACAGGTCCACCAAGATCAGGTTGCATGGGAACATGTCCAGGTGGGTCTTGAAGACCTCCAAGGAAGGAGCCTCCACAACCCCTCTGGGCAGCCTGTGCCAGGGCTCCCTCACCTCACAGTGAAATAGTTTTTTCTTACATTTAAGTGGAACTTTTTGTGTTGCAGCTTCATCCCATTACCCCTTGTCCTGTTCCTTGCTACTATAGAAAAAAGGGATGTCCCAACCTCCTGACACCCACCCTTTAGATATTTGTAAATATTAACGAGATCTTCCCTCAATCTCCTCTTCTCCAGACTAAACAGCCCTAGAGCAGATTACTCAACAAGCCTCCAACTTTTACCTTTATCTTTTGAAATTGTTGTTCCATGGCACGGAGACTTTTTTTAGCTTCGTCGTCTTTACCTTCAAGTTCTGTTTCTAATTTTTTTATTCTTCTCTCCAAAAAATCAACTGTGTTTGTTTTAGCTGAAAGATCATTAGTTTTCTCAGCAGCAGCAGCAGCATAAATCAAAGCAGGCAAAGAATTTGGATACCTTCGCTTCAGAATTCCTTCCATTTCTCTGACCTATCAAAAAGAAAATAAAGTCAGGGGTCAAAAAGAATAAAGTTCTAATGAAAAGTGAATGGAAAGAAGTGACAGAATGTAAACAACTGTCATCACTCAAGCTGAGGGAAGAATAAAAACTAGAGATGCATATGCTGAGAATTTTCTACCTTGTTTACTTGTGTGTTATTGTTTTGAGAAAAGCAAGATCCTCCTCCCTTACTGACAGACTTGGACATCACCTTAAACAAAATACTGCTCTGGTCTTCACTTTGTTTTATGTCAAGTGGACCTTTAATTTATTTCCTTAGCACTGAAGTTGAATATGGCTCTCAATGCTGTTGAAATAGCCCTGGCACAGGCTGCCAAGGGAGGATGTGTAGGCTCCTCTGGAGGTCTTCAAAACCCACCTGGACACGTTCCTGTGTGACCTGATCCTAAGTGGACCTGCTTGAGCAGGGGAGTTAAACCAACCAGATCATCTTTAGAGGTCTCTTCCAGCCCCTGCCATTCTGTTACTCTATGAAGTATTTGTTGTTTGTTTCTTTTGTTCCTGGACCTACATTCACATTCTACTTTCTCAATTGTTGCTGAGGTATTTTGTAACTGTTGAAATCACTCCCACAGTAACAGATTGTATGCCTTTTACTTTGGAGACTGCAGTAAAACAAAACTAACACTTTGCATGCAAGACTAATAACAGGCTCCTCTTTTATCTATGGATAAAATATTCCTTGCATTAGAATACTGCAGAGGCTCTTTCCTATTTGTCCCACGTCCCTACTAAATGCAGCTGCCATCTCTTAAAATTCAGAAAGGCCCACTTCCACCTGATTTTTCCTCAGTAGAAATGTGGATTTTAAGGTCTCTGCCATTTTTCATGAATCTTGCAGGAATCCAATACAATTCAAAGCCCTATTCTTGAATCAACTTTGGCTGAAATTGGTCATAATGTTAAAGAGTTGACAAAGATAGAAGGAGACTTGGAAGATAAACAGCAAGCTTGTGTGTGCTTGGGCCCTCTTGTCCCTTTCCAAGAAACTCTAAACAGTATTTTCATGTTCAAGGAGTTTAAAAGGGATATCTATAATTAGCTTACTAAAACCTCATGGCAGGAGAGCCCTTTGTAAATAAACAATCGCAGCTTTTTGTGGGAGGTGTCCCATAGAACAAGTTACTCTGTCACAGGGCTTCATTCAATGCTTTATGCTTATGAAAGGGGGAGTGTTTTATCAGACCTTACCTGAAAGAAAGGTTAAGGGATGGTGTGTTTAAGAGATCTTATCTGAAAGAAAGGTTAAATGAAACACAGTTCTTTTATTACATACTTGTCGCTCAAGGTCCTGAATTCTTTGAGCATCTGCTGCTCTGTCTCGTAAACGTTTCTTCTGTTGCACACACTGATCTCCAGTTCCATCTCTGAGCTTCTCAACCTATCCAGTTTGTTAGAAAAGAAATGAAAATATACATTGGGGGTTGGACTAGATTATCCCTAAAGGTCCCTTCCAACCCCTACCATTCAATGATTCAGAGACATTGTCCTGCAGTACAGAAGATTTCAAACACATACAATACAATGGAAGGATTCTGCAACTTAAAACCCAGTAAGTTTTGTACTGATTTTTCATGGTCTTAAGTTACAGCTTCTTCAAGCCACTTAAGATCAAAGGAGCTGAAACTAGGGCTCCCTCACCTTACAGTGAAATAGTTTTTTCTTATGTTTAAGTGGAACTTTTTGTGTTCCAGCTTGATCCCATTACCCCTTGTCCTGTAACTAGCTACTATAGAAAAACGGGATGTCCCAACCTCCTGACGCCCACCCTTTAGATATTTATAAATGTTAATAAGATCCTCCCTCAGTCTCCTCCAGACTAAACAGCCCCAGTTCCCGCAGCCTTTCCTCATAAGGAAGATGTTCCAGTCCCCTGATCATCTTGGTGGCCCTGCACTGGACTCTCTCCAGCACTTCCCTGTCCCTCTTGAGCTGGGGAGCCCAGAACTGGACACAAAATGTCAATGTCAGTGTTGTCAATGCCACCATGAAGTCAAATAGAATGACAAGAGGGATGTTCCAAGTTGTTAAGGTAACAATGTACTTCCTTTTCTTTGTCAAGAAATGTGCAGCTTCTAAGGAAACATGTTACTTTTGTTTCCAGAAGCGTCATCAAGATGTCCAACTGAAGGGAAAGCAGGCTTTAAGCATTCTACTCTTGCAACTCTCACTGCATATGCAGTGTCACCAACTTTGCATATCAAGACTTCACACTGGATTTAAAGGTTATAAAGAGTTTACAAGATTTTTCTTGAAAAAATGGATTAGGAAGGACAGAATTACATTATACTCATCACTAATAAAGAGATGATTTAAAGCTCTAACTTCTCAGATGAAGCTAAATATTATTACCTCTAGTTTTAGTTTCTCAATTTCTTCTCTTGCAGCTTTAAGACGGGCTGCATCTTTATCCAGAAGGTCTTGATTTTCTGCATACCACTGAAGTCTTCTTTTCAAATGAGTAATTTCCTGTTTGTATGATTCTTCCATAACTTTAAGTTCATAAGACTTCTCACCTACAAGAATAAAATACCATTTGTATTGCCTTATTAGCAATTACATATGGAAAAGCTAATTAGTCAACACTATCCTTCTCAGCACATTTCATACACTTACCCTTTTGACAATCTTCTTACTGCAGTGAAGTTTTAAAACCAGACTCTAATTAGGATTTTAAATATGACCATAGTTATTTTGTGTAGTTATTTTATGTAGTGGTTTTGCCTGGGTGAGGTTTTTTGGTAGAAGGGAGGTTACAGGGGTGGCTTCTTTAAACAAAGAGTTGCCAGAAGCTACCTGTGTAGCTCATAGAGTTAGGGCCAGTCAATTATAAGCTGGACCATGCACCTGCCCCAGGCCTGGCCAACTAGTGACTGAGGTAACACCTCTGTGAGTAACATATTTGAGAAGGGGAAGAAGTTGCTGGGCAGTTGCTAAACTGTAGCAGCAACAGGGAGTGAGAATGTGAGAACATCTCCACAGACACCAAGGTCAGTGGAGAAGGAGAGGGAGAAGGGTGCTTAGGCCCTGAAAGAAAAGGCTCCCCTGTGATATGTGGTGCAGCCCATGGTGAGGCAGCTGTGCCCCTGCAGCCCATGGAGGCCATGAGGGAGCAGAGACCCCCTCACAGCCCATGGAGGAGCCCAAGCCAGAGTAGGTGGATGCCAGAAGGAGGCTGTGACTCTGTGTGAAGCTCACTCTGGAGCAAGTTCCTGGCAGGACCTGGGAGTCTGTGGGGAGAGAGGAGCCCAGGCCAGAGCAGGTTTGCTGTCAGGACCTGTGACCCTGTGATGGACTCAGGCTGGAGCAGTCTGTTCCTGGGACTGTTCTCCTGGTGGGTGACCCATGTCGGGCAGGGTGTGAGGACCTGCCCCTGTGGCAAGCCCCATGCTGGAGCACTTCATGAGGAGCTGCAGCCCATGGGAAGGAGCCACGTTGGAGAAGTTGGTGAGGGACTCCCATAAGAGGGACCCCACAGCATAGCAGTGGAAAGTGTGAGGTGGCCTCCCCCTGAGCAGCAGCAGCAGCAAAGTCCATCTGTAATGAACTGGCCGCAACCCCCATCCCCTGCGCTGCTGGAGGGAGAGGAGGGAGAGTCCTGGGAAGAGGAGCGGTGGGGGGAGGTGTTCTTAAGACGGTTTTATTTCTCATCTCCCTGCTCTTATTGTTTCTTTAATAAATCAAACCTTTTTCTCCCTAAGTTGAGTCTGTTTTGCCCGTGACACTAATTGCTGAGTGATCTCTCCTTCCTTACCTCAACTCACAAGCTGTTTATATTTCTCTCTCTCTCTCCTGTCCAGTTTGGGAGAGGGAGTGATTTTATGAGTTGGTGGACACCGGGCTAAACCACCACACATATGTAGTAGTATTCAATTGTTCACAGTTTACCATGGAAAGTATTTAAAGCAGAATCCCAGGGAATCTATTCCTGATTACATTCTAGTACATGGATGATAATATAGGATATATGCTTAGATACATATTGAACATACTCCTCCCATTTATGGATCAAGCATTGTGAGAAGAGGTAAATATTACAGCTCTTGTGAGACCCTATACTGGAAGTAATAGAGTACAACTTCTGGCCCTCTCTCACTAACAAAACTGAAGTCAAGCTGGAAAGAGTTATGGTAAGACTGTTGAAAAAAAATGTCACAAAGCATAAGTTAGAGGTAAAAGAGAGGGAATATTTAAATAGGAGACTGGGATGCAACACAGTAAATCTTTTCTTATGAACAGAGTTGTCACATAAATGGAATTGTCCATTTGCCACGCCCAGTGGAAGATGGGCAAGAAATCAAACTTAGTGCAACACTCAAAGGGTTTAGCTACAAGAAAACGCTTTCTAATAAAGTGTGAAAGGTACTTTGAGCATGTCCTTCACTGTATGCCTTTGTTAGAAGCTTAGATACTCTTAGGAAACAGTCTAGATGCTCCTGACTAAGGAATAATATTAAACAAGTTTTAGTTACATGTTTAGTTAGCGAAGCATAGAGTAGGCAAAATGATTCAACAAAACCAAGGTGCTTTACCTGATGTGGATGCAATCTGGGCTTTTGCTAAATCTCTCTCCTTCTTTGCTTGTCCCAAGTCTACCTCAAGAGCTTGCTTATCTTGTTTGAGACGTCTTATCTCTTCCTGTAATTTAGTTTCTTCCTTCTGAGTTTTAGGGAAAACAGTAAGACAAGAAAAACCAAACTCACATTGTCATACCAAAAAACCCAAACATGCCTTTTCACCATAAAATGATGAAATCACAACAGTTGTGTGAGACCACAGCAGGCCCAGGGTTTTCTACTTTACGTTTATTCTCAGGCCTTGATATAGCAGAGCAGGGGCAAACTTAAGCTAAACATAACCCCCCTCCTCGAGTGGTTTTTTTAGTAAGTCTTACCTAACTGTCTTAGAAGTAGAAAACATCTGCTTTTTGTGAGGCTCAGTAAAGAAAATGGCTTTGCTTTTAAGGCATAAGACTGTAGCTTAAACTGACAGATGTGTTGTCCAACAGTTCACCATATTACACTCCATTTCTTGCCACTTTCTGCATGCACTCTCTGTTCTGTTTACCTGTGCTGACTACCAAACTTCAAGAGTAAGTATCATAGAATCATGGAATCATTTCAGTTGGAAAAGACCTTTAAGATCACTGAGTCCAACCCCTGCCTTCACACTGCCAAGCCCATCACCAAACCACGTCCTTCAGCACCTCAGCTACATGGATTGGCAATATCTCCAGAGATGGGGACTCCACCACCTCCCTGGGCAGCCTGGGCCAGTGTATAACAACCCCCTCAGGGAAAAAAAGTTCTTCTTCATCTCCAATCTAAACTTCCCCTGTGCAACCTGAGTCCAAAGTAGGATGAAAGATCTCAGTGCCAGTGCCAGCTCTGGAGATGGAGGCCCTTGGTCTCAGGAATCCAGAGATAAAGGAAGCAGCAACTGAGCAACTAGAAGCAGCCTAGCACCAGTAAGGGCCAGCATGTGTCTTTATGTGTGTAACTGCTAGCAAACTCCTCTCCTGATCTGCTGAACGGGATCAGGAGATATGTGCTACATGTGTTTCCAACAGTATTGTTTGTATTTCTGTGGTATGAGCAAAGGTATGAGCAAAGATTTGTGTGCCTGATCACATTAGCACTGCCTGTGTGTCTCTCTCCAGCTTTGGATCTTGTGTTCAGTCTTATTACAGGCTGGACTTAAGGACAGGGAAGTGTAGCAGCAGCATCTCTGAAGCTGAAACTAAGGGAGCCCCTGGAGTCCTGAGAGCTCAGACCAGCTCTATTAGACCTGGAATCATAGAATGGTAGGGGTTGGAAGGGACCTTTAGAGATCATCCAGTCCAACCCCCCTGCAGAAGCAGGGTCACCTAGATCAGGTCACACAGGAACATGTTCAGGTGGGTCTTGAAGACCTCCAAGGAAGGAGCCTCCACAACCCCTCTGGGCAGCCTGTGCCAGGGCTCTCTCACCTTACAGTGAAATAGTTTATTCTTATGTTTAAGTGGAACTTTTTGTGTTCCAGCTTCATCCCATCACCCCTTGTCCTGTTGCTAGCTACTATAGAAAAAAGGGATGTCCCAACCTCCTGACACCCACCCTTTAGATATTTATAAATGTTAATAAGATCACCCCTCAGTCTCCTCTTCTCCAGACTAAACAGCCCCAGTTCCTGCAGCCTTTCCTCGTACGAAAGATGTTCCAGTCCCCTGATCATCTTGGTGGTCCTGCGCTGGACTCTGCACTGGAATGCCTCTGCTAGTCTTAAAGCTCACTGGATTCAGATCTTATCACTTATCTAACTAGTTCCTGTGGTTTTTTTGGTGGGGTTTTTTTGTAGTGGTTTTTTTTTTTTGGTTGGTTGTTTTTTTAAGTTTAAAAAGAGAGGAAAAAAAGAGGAACTCTTAATTTCTGTTCTAACCATCACAACACTCCCCTCATGCAGTAACCAGAACAAGAGAAGTTCCTGAAAGCCTTTAATTTTAACATGAAGCTTATTGAACATCTTCTCTCAAAACCACAAGCATCTGTAGGACTACAAAAAACAAGTTAGATGAGTGAATAACAGTTCTTTTCACTCTGATGTCCTTTTCTAGATCTTACTTGGCACAGAGTAGGGAAAAACACTCTTCTGGATTTGTCTGATGTGATTTTTTCTAGAGTGTATCTGATGAGACATTTGTGATACACAGGTGCAGCAAATAATAGCAGGTTCCAATGCTTTCTTCATTTATGTTATTAGACTATGATATGAATGGTTATGTGTTTTTTGTACTTTTCTTTGTTGAGGTGAGGGAGCCCTGGCACAGGCTGCCCAGGGAGGGTGTGGAGGCTCCTTCTCTGGAGGTCTTCAAGACCCACCTGGACATGTTCCTGTGTGACCTGATCTAGGTGACCCTGCTTCTGCAGGGGGGTTGGACTAGGTGATCTCTAAAGCTGCCTTCCAACCCCTACCATTCTATGACAAATTCTATGACATGAAGCCCAGGCTTGGCATAAACTTACCTGTGCTGCTCGAAGCTCTGAAATCAATTCTGTGAAACTCTGATTTCTGGCTGGTTCAGAGTCCTGCACGATCTGTGACTGGATATTATTACTCTTCTCTATCTTTTCTCTAAAGGTTAAGAACAAAAACGTTTATGCAGTGTGGTGACTTGGTATACTAACAATGACATACTAAAAAGCAAACACACCTCCCCTATTCCACCCCCAAAACAGTATGACACAGTCAATCTGTGCAGGCTTAAAACAAAGAAAGAATCAATTATGAAGAACATCTTTATATTGAAAAACTTCCCATGTGAAGTGAAATCTGCTCACAAACTAGTTTGTTGAGACTACACAAGGGAGGGAAACAAAACCTCCTTTGCCTCAGTGGAAGTCATCTATGCCAAAGATTTGTAAATTAGGAATGCACACAGTTGTTAGGGATTTTTCTTCATTACTAGCATAGGATACAAATCTTACAGGACCTACAGTGCACAGAATCTAATGGCTGATTCTTCCACTAATGGTTGACTCTTCCACTACCAGGATCTCACAGCCTCTGACCTACTGTGTATCTTACAGCAGTATCAAACATTCTGACACATGAGTAGAAAAGCATTTTGACACTACCAGAACAATTGTAGCATACATATCACACTCTGATAGGAATATCTGCACTTCAACATTGAAATAGTCTCCAAATGGAAGACTCTAGTCATCCCACAAGTCTGCAAGAAGACTAAAAAAGTGCCCACAGTCACCATAAATCAATTCTCAAACAGAAAACCAAAACCACAAACCCCAGAAACCCTGGAAAACATCTATCTGACAGACTCCATAGGGGTCCTTTATAAATAAAAATAACAAACACAGTTGAAAACCCCAGACATTTGAGGTTCAGAGTTTAAATAAGCCTACCTTACAGCTACCAATTCAGACATTAAACACTGATTCTCCTTAAACATTCGTTCCTCATTTTTTTTGTTTTGGATCTGTAGCTCTTTCATTTGTTTGTACAGTCTCTCATTTTCCTGAGATAAAACAGAGTTAAAGAATGTTCATAAATTACTATTTTATCCAGTTCAAAACCAATTGTCTATGGCTTGTATAGTTTGCCTACTGAAACAGTGGAAGGAAACACTAGATGTTTTATTAATAAGTCTATAAAATGAGTATCTACTTTCTTTACCTTTATGCTGAAGTAGTGTATAGTGACTTTTACTATCTTGTCCAAGTGTTGTCTGCTCATTGTGCAGAACCTAGAGGCCAGTTCCTCTGCAAAGCTAACCCAACTCTATTCTAAAAGCATAGACACGGATGGGTCAGAGACCAGAGCTCAGCCTTACCATGCTCCAATCCTGTGGACACAAAACATCACCCGTTTGGGATGCTCACAGCTGTACTGGCAAGACATTGTGCCTACAGTAAGAAATATGGCTGAGAATCAGCTGGAAGTTAGTTAAACTAATCCATTTATTTGAATACTTGCAGCTGTAAAATCAAATGGATTGGTTTGTAAACTAATGCTCAGATCCTGTGAAAAACATCTTAAAAACAGAGCTCTCCAGATTTCTGAGATCTAGTTTCCTACTACATTTGGAGCAAAACATTTGTGGTTCTTTATTGATCATAAAGTATTTTCCAAGATCAGTATATTTTTTACAATTTGGAACAGTTCTGTGGAATCATGGAAAAACTGAGCCCAGCTAGACATGTGTGAAATGCTTTTTAAAGTGTAACACATGTTCTCCCTTCACACGTCAATTCTAAATTTCATCCACTTTTTAGGTAGCACGATAACATTTTTCAACAGAAAGATAATAACCATTAAACAATTTTGTTTCTGAATCGACTAGAACACACAGGTGAAGATGCTGTGTGCCATACCTGTTGATAACCTTGAATAATGACCTCTTGATCTTCAATTTCTTTTTGTATTTGTGCCAGTTTTTCTTCACTGACAGGAAATGTTGCAGTGTGATGGGCCCATCTCTTCTCTTGAGTCAGCTCTTCCATACTTCTTACCTTTCAGAAATAATGAGACACAGGATTATCAAGAAAACTTTCTTAGTGATATGGACTCTACAAGTTCTACTGTGCTCCTTATTCTTATAAGGAAGGAATAGTGGCATAACCCTGGGAATATGTCATACAGACAAAACACAACATTGAAAAATGCATCAAAAACATATGGTGTATCTCCACATATGGTATTTATCTGTATAACAAACGGTATCTATTAATGTCCCTCTCTTATGTATCTTTGGGTTTTGGTTTTTCTTTTAACATAAAGGTGAGTTAATTCATTGCAAAAACCCTCCTGCAGAACTCCCAAAATAGCATATTAAAGGAACTGGGGAAAACATTGTTTATCTCTGTGGAAGAAAGATGGTCATGTCCTATGGGCAATGAATGTAACAGAGGGTACACATTTACAAACTAGCAGTTTGGAAGGAGTGGCTGACACACCAGAAGGCTGTGCTGTCATTCAAGGAGACCTGGACATGCTGGAGGGTTGGGCAGAGAGAAATCTAACGAAATTCAACAAGTGCAAGTGTAGAGTCTTGCATCTGGGAGAGAATAACCCCATGTACCAGTACAGGCTGGGGAATGAACTGTTAGAGAGTAATGTAGGGGAAAAGGACCTGGGGATCTTGGTGGGCAGCAGGGTGAGCATGAGCCAGCAATGTGCCCTCATGGGCAAGAAGGCCAATGGAATCCTGGGGTGGATTAGAAGGGCTTTGGGCAGTAGGTTGAGAGAGGTTCTACTCCTCCTCTACTCTGCCCTTGTGAGACCACATCTGGAATCTTGTGTCCAGTTCTGGGCCCCTCAGTTCAAGAAGGACAGGGAGCTGCTGAGAGAGTTCAGTGCAGGGCCACCAAGATAATGGAGTGGAGCATCTCCCTTCTGATGAAAGGCTGAGGCAGCTGGAGCTCTTTAGGTTGGAGGAGATTGAGGAGAGACCTCATTAATGTTTACAAATACCTAAGTGGTGGATGTCAGGAGGATGGAGCCAGGCTGTTGTCAGTGATGGCCAATGACAGAACAATGGGTACAAGCTGGAACAGAAGAGGTTCCAAAGAAACATAGGGGAAAACTTCTTCCCTGTTCAGGTGACAGAGCACTGGAAGGGGCTGCCCAGATGGGTTGTGGAATCTATTTCTCTGGAGATATTCAAAACCGACCTGGATGAGTTTCTGTGTGACCTACTCTAGGTGCTCCTGCTCTGGCAGGGGGGGTTGGACTAGATGATCTTTTGAGGTCCCTTCCAGCCCTTGAGATTCTGTGATTCTGTGTGTATATCTGGATTTTCTCCTCTTTAACAACTCATGCAAAACAGCAATTTAATTTTCAGAAGCATTTCTCATGTCATACAGAAGTGGGATACCAGATGGTGAAGTACCTTACTCTGAAGAACAAAGTTTTCCTGACTCAATCGAGAAAGCTCTTTTTCATGCTGTGTTTTCAATTCTATTATCTTTGTCTCAGTCTCCTTCTCCTTTTCTGCAGCCGTGCTGGTTAGCTGTCGAATCAAATCCCGAGCTCTGCTCAGCTCCTCCTCTGCATCTTGTACTCGTTTTAGCAAATATAGTTCTCTGTCACAACTTTTGATGGGAGAAAATGAGAAATCCTAGTGAAGGGAAAAATTCAGGGAAAGATTACACTGAACTGATTGTTTACCAAAAATTCTGTTCATCAGTTTTATTTAACTGGCTTGTCTGGCTCTCAGCAACCATGTAAGGCACTTGAAGAGAAAAGCCCCAACATTCTAACAGCAAAACATCCTGCATTTACTTTATTCTCAGTAATTAGTACTCAGTAGTTACTAAGCTACTTTCTAATTTCTGACACATGTATGAGGAAAACAGGCAAAACAACCCAACAAGAAAGAAAGACCTCTCCCATGAGAGCCACTACATGGCTACCAGAATTATTCTGTTATGCACTGTACTTCATGAAAAGCAATACTGATTTATGTAGTCAATGAAGGATTTTTATACAGCTGGTAAGGAAGAAGGAAAATCCATCATGGATCTGCAAATCAGAACATTGTAAAGTACAAGTTTTATATAAAATTTTCCCCTCTTCTACCATGAAACAGGATTTTTTAGAAATGAATAAGCATTCCAACTTAAGAGTGCATAGAAGTATTCAAGCAATAGAATTATCCCAGCATCTGAAAAGCAGTGTGATTATACTAGCACATTTTAAAAGGAAAACATAGTATTTGGCTAAAACTCAATATTTCAATTTGTGATAATTTGTAAGTCAGGAAAAAAATAAGCTTGCAAACCAAGCTGTACATACTTCAGTTAGAAACATCACTGATTATTACTTACGTGTTGATTTTGCCTGCAATAATCCACAGCCTGGTGTCCAAGATTATTAACAACTGACTGGCCGGACATAACGTTGTTAATACTCCCCTTCAGAGTTGGTTCATTTGTTGCAGATCTTATTATCCTAGTAGCAAATAAAGCTTCTTCATTTAGGCAGAAAGTAAAATAGAATACAATTAAATTCAGCATTTAATGTCCTTTAAAAAAACCTCCATCTACACAGGTGGCCCTCCCCATAGGCATCTAAAATCAGTACTCTATGACCTGAATTTTGAATATAGAAACTTGAAAGCACTGAGACATTATGGGAAATGCTGTATGGGGTTTTTTAAAAATAAACTGATGATGAGATAAAACAAAACCCAAGAGAAAAACTGAAACAGTAGCTAGATAATAAATCCATCATGAAACAAGGTTAACCTCAGTTCTCTGCTTGAGAAGTGGCCAGTTATCTAAGTATACAGAAATACAATATATATTCAAGCTACAGTGAAAATAAGACACATCAGTTTCATAGAACCACAGAATGGCAGGGGTTGGAAGGGACCATAGAGATCATCTAGTCCAACCCCCCTGCAGAAGCAGGTTCACCTAGATCAGGACACACAGGAAAGTGTCCAGGTGGGTCTTGAAGACCTCCAAGGAAGGAGACTCCACACCCTCCGTGGGCAGCCTGTGCCAGGGCTCCCTCACCTCACAGTGAAATAGTTTTTCCTTATGTTTAAATGGAACTTTTTGTGTTCCAGCTTCATCCCATTACCCCTTGTCCTGTTGCTAGATACCATCCAAAATGGACCAAATGCCAGTGAGCACTGACTCCTGAGTTACAGTCTCACATCTTTCAAGTAAAGCACTGCCCTTTAAATAAACCATATCACAGACAGCACAAAGAGACATGCAACATTTATTTGTTGCATCAAAGAGCAATTTGGCTGGAAATTCTAAATCAGGGAAGTTCCCCCTAGAGAGTAACTAATATATATACCTGGAGCTATTCACATCTTAAGTCTTCTGAAGTAGACATAGTAACTACAACTGCCATTTCATTTCTGCCTATAGCAATTTAAGCTAAGAGCTCCTGCTTAGGAACATTATACCTGAAGAAAGCAGGTAATGATAATTTTCCAAATGTAGTACTTTTTACATTTCTCACACCATCCCCTCACAAAGGTGCTCCTTTAGCACTGATGATTAGGGGATTTTTTGATTCAATGCCATTGTCTTCCTAGCTTCAGAGATTCCTGTGAGATCAACTTCTGAAGTCATTTGAAATTGCTATGGAGAATGCTTATAGCTCTAGAGAGAAGAACATGTCTGAACGAGGCTAGTAGCCTCATTTTCTGAGGCTTCACCATTCACTTTACCACCTCCAGCTGTACACTCTCCTCTTCTGCTGTGAGCTCCCCTGCAATGCACTGAGGAACTAAGCTTCCTTTCTTTGACAGGTGCTGCTGAAGCATCTCCCTAAGACAGGCAACACCACCTCCAGCTGCTTTTCCCAAGAATATTTGCAGGGGTTTTAAAAGCAAGACGTGTTACAAGTGTGCTAAAACCTAGGCATCTGTAGAGCTATTTTCCCATGCTTTAGAGATAGCAATCATCATCTACAAAGATGCTAAGCTGGTAGGAGTTGGAAGGGACCACAGAGATCATCTAGTCCAACCCCCCTGCAGAAGCAGGGTCACCTAGATCAGGTTGCATAGGAACGTGTCCAGGCGGGTCTTGAAGACCTCCAAGGAAGGAGACTCCACAACCCCTCTGGGCAGCCTGTGCCAGGGCTCCCTCACCTCACACTGACAAAAGTTTTTTCTATGAAACCTGAAGAGTTTCATGAGATAATTCAGCTTAGCATCTTTGTAGATGATGATTGCTATCTCTAAAGCATGGGAAAATAGCTCCTCTTCTCCAGACTAAACAGCCCCAGTTCCTGCAGCCTTTCCTTGTACGAAAGATCAGTCCCCTGATCATCTTGGTGGCCCTGTGCTGGCCTCTCTCCAGAAGTTCTCTGTCCCTCTTGAGCTGAGGAGCCCAGAACTGGACATAGGACTCCACATGAGGCCTCACCAGAGCAGAGTAGAGGGGGAGCAGAACCTCCCTTGACCTGCTGCCCACACTCTTCTTGATGCATCCTAAGATGCCAGGATGCTTCACCCTAAAATATATGAAAAAAGGCTCGCTCTTTTACTTTCAGCTCAGCTTTCACAGGACTACATTGGTATTCTCCTTTCCTTAGCATTACAGGAGACCTGAACAGAAAATAGGACTTGATTTTAGGCTTTGTTTGCACTCTAGCAAAGCAAACACAAAAAGAAGCACCTGAGAACAGAAATTTGGCATCACCCACTGAAGTCAGTGTGTGATGGGTGTCAGTTTCAGCAATTTTTGCATTTCCTGTAATGAAAAACATTAACTTGTACAAACTTATTTTTGAACACCAACTTTTCCTAATGTTCTGGTCCTGGTGGTGAACAATAGGTATAAGTCTCAAACACAGCAGTGGTACAGGAGTGGAAATGAAACAAAAGTTCAGCACAAAGCTTTGAATCAAAGCCTCTCTTTCGGCAACTTCAGGCTGATACACAAAATATTGTGTTCGGGTTTAAATTTCTTCTACAAGGTTTTGAAAGGTTTGTTTGGGGTCTTTTTGTTGTTAAAATGTGAACCATGAAGAGTAAACATCTCTGGCTCTTAAAACAGATTTCTTAAAATAGAATTACCTTTAGCTCTTGCTCTGTCTGCAGGAATTTTGGTTTTTACACTGGTCTTTTTGAAAGTGTCTTTTAGTGCTTTCTTTTCACTAGCTGGAGAAGACTGCTTTGAGAGCAAGCTGGGTTTCCCATACCCAGAACTTCTAACCACCCCATGAGGACCACATGAAGACTTCTTTTTATGTAAAGATGCTGGACTTCTGATATTCTTGTGTAACATTGCTTTGGTTGTCATGGATTCTGACCTTTCATTCTTCAAGGAACAAGCCCGAAGAGCCTGTGATAGAGCACATTTGTTTAAAACCCATTCTAGGCTGTAGTGTGATCTGAGGGTGGCTTTCATTTATAAAAGAACATAGAACCAGTTACTAGAATTACACAACTGTAAAATTCAGAGCAGTGGGAAGCATTATGTAAAACCAAATTAATAGTATGCTGTTTTGCAGGATTTTTACTTCAGAAGTATACATAAATGCAAGTATCCATTATATTGTTGTGGGAAGTTGTACTGCATCACATAATCATTAGCTTACCAAAGCAGGTAGCACATGAATAAAGGCTAAGCCCAGTGAACACAGAAACCCAGTGGTGAAGAGAGAAACACTGGCAGGCAGAAGATCCCCACTGAACTTCATTATCAAAAACAAAGCCCCCGATACCTAAGACCAGCAAACGAGAAGCTTATCCAGTTGGCCCTGGTAGGAAATCAGCTAAACCACCTCTCTCCCTGCAAGGCCTTGCAGGCAGAAGAGGTCATTGCCTAAGGAGTGTGGGACTAATTTAGGGGATGTAAGATCATTTGAGGACGCAGGGAGAAGATCTAGGACTGAGGAAATCTTGTTATGGAACACCTGAGAGGACTGTGAGAACGTGCAAAACTTACAGAATGTTTAGAGGACAAAAACTCAAGGTAGAGATTAAGGTAGATCAAGTCTGAACAAATGTGGGAAACAGGGAAAATAAGACTAAAGAAGCTAGTGACATGACCATGTTGCTGGTCAATACACCTGTCTGAGTAAGCCCTGCATTCATTATTGCAGTCTCTACTATATTCTTATTGAACTATATTTTTAACTGTTCTCTCTGCAGGTACAGTCTCTCTTCTCAGCCTGTGTGTGTGTTTATATAGGTCCCCTCAATGGGAACACTTACTCAAGAATTGCAACTAGCTTGAGCTGGGGACATGGAACCACAGCAGGCATGAACATATTGGGCTGGGACAGGAAGAATCCCACTGGTGCCAAAGTCCACTGGGTTTTACTACCTCTAACAATAGCAATGACATGGGAGTTTCAAGAAAACCAGCAACAGACTCAAGTTCTGAATATCAGAGCATCATCAAAGGAGAGGCAGTCTAAAAATATACACATGTTAAACATAATTCCATAGAATAAAAATCTGGCTGCTCTTACTTACTTGTTTAGATTTGCTGTCTTCTGAAAGTAGAGAGTCTTGCACTATTTTTTCTCTTAGTCCATCAGGCTGTACTTCCTTGGTCTGAATTTCTTTCTCTGTCACTCCTTGAGAGTTATCATCATTCACAGCTGTCTGTGGAAAGATGCTCTCTTCTCTGTTAATTTTTTCAAGAAAGTTTGTCTCCCAAATTATATTATCCAGGTGCTCTTTAAAGGGCAAGTGGCTGATGAGGTCGTTTGCTGTGCTGTCTAGTAGTTTCAAAGGACTACAAGAGAAATGAATAAAAGCATATATAATTTTTACCCTTTACTTTTCTATTGCTCTGGAAAAAGAGAGCCATTTGTCCTTTAGGTATCAGTTGTAAAGAATGCTTGACTTTGCAACAGCCCCTGTACTTTTAAGAACAACTTTGCAGATTCAGTTACACAAATCCAGTCTCATGCTGGGGAACAAGAGCCATTTCCCAGCAGTGACTGTTTTTGTAGAGATATCAAACTTGGCTACAAGCTGAACACCTGCAAGCATGCAATTAATGCTAATCAAACAATGAGTGGTAATTTCAGCTATGTGATAAGCTCCCAAAACTCATTTGCTAAGCATAATCTACTTCTTTTCAGGGTCTGTGTTTTCTGCTCTAGATACAACAGTGGGAGCAAACCAGAAGGAGGTATCATAGAATCATAGAATGGTAGGGGTTGGAAGGGACCTTTAGAAATCATCTAGTCCAACCCCCCTGCAGAAGCAGGGTCACCTAGATCAGGTCGCATATCAACATGTCCAGGCAGGTCTTGAAGACCTCCAAGGAAGGAGCCTCCACAACCCCTCTGGGCAGCCTGTGCCAGGGCTCCCTCACCCTCACAGGAAATTAGTATTTTCTTATGTTTAAATGGAACTTTATGTGTTCCAGCTTCATCCCATTACCCCCGTCCTGTTACTAGGTACTATAGAAAAAAGGGATGTCCCAACCTCCTGACACCCACCCTTTAGATATTTATAAATGTTAATAAGATCTCCCCTCAGTCTCCTCTTCTCCAGACTAAACAGCCCCAGTTCCCACAGCCTTTCCTCATCAGCAAAATGCTCCAGTTGTCTGATCATCTTGGTGGCCCTGTGCTGGGCTGTCTCCAGCACTTCCCTGTCCTTCTTGAGCTGAGGAGCCCAGAACTGGACACAGGACTACAGATGAGGCCTCACCAGGGCAGCGTATAGTGGGAGAAGAACCTCCCTTGACCTGCTGGCCACACTCTTCTTGATGCATCCCAGGCTGCCATTGGCCTTCTTGGCCACGAGGGCACATTGCTGGCTCATATTTAGCTTATTATCAATCAGGACTCCCAGGTCTCTCTCTGCAGAGCTGCTCTTCAGCAGTTCGACCCCCAGCCTGTACTGGGGTTGAATGGAGGTATGGAACACAGATTAGTAAGAATCGTGAGACTAAAAGGATTTGATCTTAGATTATGGAGGATGGAGAGTTAGGATAGCATGTGGGCTGAAATCTATGCCTCGGGAAGAGGAAAGGGCAGACTATTGGGAAAGTAGAGCTGTGGTGGCTGTGAGAGTGAGGAATACTTCCCCAAATGATCTGACAAACACTGCTGCTTATCACTTGAAGTTTGGGAATTCCTTTCCCAACCCAACTAACCCTGTATATTCATTCATCTTACAATTTACTTAAAATGCCATAATATCAGTGCAACACATCAGCCAAATTTCAGCATTTGATCAGGGAAAAAGACAGATGAGTTATTTAGTAAGGTGTCTTTTACAAATAGTAAATGGACTTCAGCTATTACAATTCTTAAAATGCATTTTGAAATACCTTTTAGGCTCTATATGAAAACTTCTGATATTACATGAATGTTCTTCAATTGGTTTCATCAATTCTTCCAGAGTAGGTAAATCTAATTAGTGAAAAACAAAAAAATTAACACCCTCTCCCTCTCAAAACTTAGAAAACAAATATTTGTATAAAGGACATTTGAAAATGTTTCATAAATGGAGTATCAAAGATGTTATTCATTTTACATGTCTGCATAATACATACCTTCCTTTGAAGTATTTACCTGATTTAATAGTTGACATGTTTTTGGAATGGATGTCATTATTTTGTGAAACCCCTTGCACTAAGCATTCTGAGACTGCCATTGCAGAATCAGGCAGGTTTTGCTCATCAGTGTCTCCCACAGGCTGCTCAGTACGAGGGTACACTGGGTCTAAAGCTTCCATGTCACCGGGACTCTGCCCACAGTAGGGACCTGTGAAAAATGCAAACTCTGAACAGATACTACAGCATTTTCTGGCTGGGGAAGCATCCCACTGGAGCTTGTATTTCAGTTACTAGCTTGGTCTGTTATGTGCTGACAACAGTGATTTCACTTATGAGACAAATATCTTATAATCTCATTTTTTTACTATCAAAATGAGCAGTTGCCAAGTTGATTAGCATGTACTAAATAGTCTCATCTACAGTTTGTGTGTCTCTCCACTCTCCTCCTGCCTCAACACTGTATCTGTACTAAAAACTAGCAGCACTGATTTGACAGAACCGTTTTAATGCAAGCCATCAGAGCCATACTCTGGATGTAAGTGGCATCCACTGTTGTATAAAGTTTGATGAGAGAGTGTATTTTGTAATTGCATTCAATGCTGTCAAAGAAGAAATAAAGCTGTGATGCATAAGGAGACATTATCTAAAATAAAACTGCAATGTCAAAAGCAACTTTACAATAACCAAGTGCAAAAAGGTGTCTTTTTTAGCAGAAACATTACTTTTTCCTGAAATATTTCCTTCTCCTGTCACAATTTGTTACTAAACACCCAGGGCTTCACTTTCACTGATAACCTGAGAACAAATGAAGACAACAGAGCCACCTATCTTACTAAAGTCAGATTTTAGGGTTTGGGTTTTGTTGTGTGAATTTTTAAAAGCAACCCTTACCTGCCTCATTCATTTCATCTCCACTGACTTCTTCAGGCAGGTAACGTTCACCTAGAGCTACATCTGATGCTTCAACGGCCTTCTGAAGCTCTGTAGTTGAATCTTGTGAATCAAGTAATGCAACTAAAGAAAACACAATTCTCTTGTTTATACTGTGTATGCTGGAATTGGAAGTACAACAAAACTTAGCTTCATATCCTAAACATTAATCTATCGCCATTAATGGTAAACTGATTCGTTCTGATTGCCAGCATCAAAATCTGAGCATTGGCTAGATGCAGTCAAATAAAAAACTCTATGGACAATCACTCTGAAGTGCTAGGATTCACATTACTTTTTAACCACTTCAGTCCAGTAGACTTCCAGTAGAACACAACTCAGGTGAAAAAATATCACAAGAGTAAAAATCAGGCAAGAATGCTTCAAAAAGCTACATTTAATATCCTCCTAATGATCAGTTTGTATTTTACCTTTAGCCAGCATGCCAGTGTTTGCTTCTTCCTAACAAAAAGAAAAAAGGAATTACTTTTTGAATCTTAAAGGAAAAAAATATCTGGAGGAACTTTAAAAGTTGGTCCAAAACCACAGAATCTCAAGGGTTGGAAGGGACCTTGAAAGATCATCTAGCCCAACTCCCCTGCCAGAGCAGGACCACCTAGAGTAGGTCACACAGGAACTCGTCCAGGTGGGTTTGAATGTCTCCAGAGAAGGAGACTCCACAACCCATCTGGGCACCCCCTTCCAGTGCTCCCTCACCTCAAGAGGGAAGAAGTTTTTCCTTCTGTTTCTTTAGAACCTCTTATGTTCCAGCCTGTACCCATTGCCTCCTGTCCTATCACTGGCCACCACTGAGAACAGCCTGGCTCCATCCTCCTGACACTCACCCTTTGTAATTTGTAAACATTAATGAGGTCACCTCTCAGTACCCCCAAAGCACATACAGCAGATTTTAGGTCCTCTCTCCAAACTGCTTTTCTTTATACAGCTACATCCCTTGGTCTGTGTCACTTGATGGTCACAGAGGTGGTACACACCACCTCAGTAACTCCAGCAGGGAGATTAGTCACTACCTACTCTGAGGCTGAGGCTCCAACCAGAGTTCATAATTTGTGCACTCCCATCCACAGCACAAAGGATGAATAAACAGAAAATGCTGTGAAGAACTTGATCCTTTCAGTGATTTACCACAGGAAAGGGTATTTCCTCAATAGAGCAACACAGTCTCAGGACCACTATAATCTTTTCTTTCAGATACTACATACTACACAAAGATTTACTGGATTTACAGTTATGCATTGCAGAGCTTTTATAATTCATGCAAAACATTTGTTAAGATATAACTGTTCTTGAAGACTTAAATCAACTCCTGACATGATGTTTTCATTCACCTGATTTCCCTCAGTTTTCAAAGCAAGATTAGCATCTGTTTCTTCTTCAAAATCATCGCTGTAGCTGCCTGAAGAGTAAAATAAACATCAGATTGAATATTCAAGAAAAGGAAAAGTAGTAAAGGGAAAGCTATTTCCTTACATGAGAGATTTGGGAAGAGAACAGCTGCTGCCCTGTGTTCCTGAGTAACTTGAACTAGGTGGACCTGCTTTGGCAGGGTAGTTTGGCTAGATGATCTCTAAAGGTCCCTTCTAACCCCTACCATTGTGTGATTCTGTGATAATGTTTTCTTTCTGTCTTTTGTCACCAATACAACTGACATATCATCTACCTCATATGTGAAATCTACCCAATGAAAAGTAATTACTTCAGCATTTTCTTTGGTTTTGAGCCATGAGAAATTTGATCTCAGAAGATCAGCCCGAGAAAGCTTCACATATCTTTCTCACACTGACTTAAGACATACACAGTGCTTGTACTGTTCCTGTGCACATATTATCCACTACTTCATAGATTCATAGAACGGTTTGGGTTGGAAAGGACCTTAAAGATCATCTAGTTCCAGTCTCCTTGCCATGGGCATGGACACCTTCCACTTGACCAGGTTGCTCAAAGCCCCATCCAACCTGACCTTGAACACTTCTAGGGATGGAATATCCACAGCCTTTCTGGGCAACCTGTTCCAGTGCCTCACCACTCTCACAGGGAAGAACTGCTTCCTTATACCCAATCTAAATCAATCTTCTTTCTGTTTATAGTCATTATTCCTTGTCCTATCACCATGTGGCCTTCTAAAAAGTCCCTCCCCAGCTTTCCTGTAGGCACCTTTAGGTACTGCTCCCCAGAGCTTTCTGTTCTCCAGGATGAACAACTCCAGATCTCTCAGTGTGTCTTCACAGGACAAGTGCTCCAGCCCTCTGATCATGTTTATGGCCTCCTCTGCACCTGCTCCAACAGGTCCATGTCCTTCTTATGTTATGGCCCCAGAGCTGGATGCAGGACCGCAGGTGGGGTCTCAGGAGAGCAGAGATGCACGATCCCCTCCCTTGACCTGCTGGCCAAGCTACTTTTGATGCATCTCAGGATACAGTTGGCTATCTCAGCTGCAAGTGCACATTTCTGGCTCATATTCAGTTTTTCATCCAACAACACCCCCAAGTCCTTCTCTTCAGGGCTGCTCTCAATCTACTCATTGCCCAGACTCAACTTGCTGTTGGGATTGCCCTGACCAATGTGCAGGACCTTCTACTTGACCTTGTTGAACTTCATGAGGTTTGCACAGTCCAGCCTCTCTGGCCTGTCAAGGTCCCTCATTTTGTTTGCTATTTTGTGAAACAGCAGCTTGGTAAAGACTAAATCAAAACATGCACAACACAGACTGGTCATTGAAAATGTTTTCTTAGAAATCAGAAGTATCAATTTCATAAAACTAACTGGAACAATCAAGTAATTGCAACCATTTTGTTCAGAAAAAGGCTACAAATTGTTACAACATTTCTACTAAGAACTCTTGCAATCTACAGAATAATCAAACTTGCAAGGAGAAAAGATTTGCTGCAATTCAGGTTTACAAACACAGTCTCTTTATGTTTGGGAAATTCAAGCCTGACAATGGGATCTCTCAAAAGTTCAGCTGAATATATAAACTTGAAAATGCAATCTCCTGATTAAATAATGTAAATAATGAAGAGTGAAATAAAGAGAGATGATGTGTGAAAGGCAAATGAACAAGAAAGAAGGACTGTAGCATGGCAATTTGGCAAAAAAGATCAGGTAAGAGTAATACTCCATGTTACAGAGATTAAACTCAGGTATGAAAAGACAGCCCAAAAATCCAGGTGACAAAACACTGGAGGAACTCAAACATGAAGATGTATTTCAGCATCAGGGGAATTTTCTCTTGAGTTTTGATTAAGAGTTGTTTGGGGTTTGTTTTTTTGCTGTTTTTCTTTTTAGATATTGGTCACAACAGATTAAAAAGTCACTTCAAAACAAAAGAAAAGCACAAACCAAAAGCAAAACTTTGAAATCCCTGTCTGAACACCAGCTACACAGTCACAGTGCAAAGGCTGGCTAAAAGACCAATGTAAGAACTACAGATAAATGTAAATCGTTCATACCAAAATTACATTAGTTTTTAGATATACAAAAACTTTACTCACAATGGTCAGGGGTATAACGGATCAGAAGTTAATTGGTTTACGTATTACTGGGAACAAAAAAGGTTCAGTGTGGATCCTGAACTATCTTGTGAATCTGAAACCTAGAAAGAACTGAAGGTTTTTAAAGGCAACACAGAGCACAGAACAAGCTATGGGACTGTAGCACAACTTGATCTTTCCAGCTCGTTCAATTATATCCCACTACAAACATCAAGATCCTACCCTATACTCTGACAGCCTGCTGTCACATTTTCTGGAGACTTTGTATTTGACCTGCAGCACTAACTCATAGCTTTCATTTCCTTTATTCTCTTCAGTGAGGTTCTCACAATTCTTAGTGTACACACAGTAAGAAAAGAAAAATTCAAGTGAGCCATTTAGAAAGATGGTATTACCAGATTTCTCCTTATGTATGGATTCCTCTTCTCTTTCTTCATTATTCTCATTTCTGAGAAACAAAATGAAAACTTTATTTCTTCTCAGACAGTAAATTAAAGTAGGATTTTTTTCTCTAATTCCAAACAAACTTTGATACATTTCACATTTAGGAATAAAGTAAAAAACCTGAATTTGTCCATTATATCAAATGATAGCCAAGAAAGTTGGATGTCAGCAATCAAAATAAATATGTAAGTTTTTACAGGTCTCCACAGTTAAAAGTCTCAATCTAACCCTAGAATCATTCCCCTTTTGCATTTCCTCCAACATCTACATTAGCATCTCAAAGACATTTTTATCATCAGGTTTGCTTCCTGGTCTGACTTTCTCATTCTGCATTAACAAAAAATTCTCTCCTTTCTTTCCAATTTTCCCATGAAATTGAAGTTTTGTCCTTACCTAAACTCTCCAGAATCCTGACCCTTTAACTGTTTTCATATTCATAGAATCATAGAATGGTAGGGGTTGGAAGGGACCTTTAGAGATCATCTAGTCCAACCCCCCTGCAGAAGCAGCGTCACCTAGATCAGGTCACACAGGAACATGTCCAGGTGGGTCTTGAAGACCTCCAAGGAAAGAGCCTCCACACCCTCCCTGGGCAGCCTGTGCCAGGGCTCCCTCACCCTCACAGGGAAATAGTTTTTTTCTTATGTTTAAATGGAACTTTTTGTGTTCCAGCTTCATCCCATTACCCCTTGTCCTGTTACTATCTACTATAGAAAAAAGGAATGTCCCAACCTCCTGACACCCACCCTTTAGATATTTGTAAATATTAATGAGATCTCCCCTCAGTCTCCTCTTCTCCAGACTAAACAGCCCCAGTTCCTGCAGCCTTTCCTTGTATGAAAGATGCTCCAGTTCCCTGATCATCTTGGTGGCCATGAAGTTTGGAAGTTTCCTTTGCACTCAGCATTTATAAATAGTCACCTGAATTGCCCCTTTATCTGTTTCTTTCATCTTATGCTTGAACTTCTTTCCAAGTAACTCCTTATAAATGGACTGCCCCAGTCTTTCAAGATTTTGTATCTTTCCTCTAGTTTCACTTGCAACATCATGTCTAAGGGGACACAGAATCTTTCCTGACCTACTTCCTTTATAATCAGTTGTTAACTTTTCATTTAGTTACAATTTATAAGCCAATTTAACAAACTCTACTGTAACTAGAGTTATGCACAAGACAGCGTAGCTATGTCCACTCCTCACCAAGCCATGCTTTCACCTTATTCCTTTATTTATTCAGCTCAGTTCTTCCCAACCAAAAACCCAACAAACTCCATCAACCCAAAAAATCCCAAACCAAGCAACCACAACAAACAAACAAAAACTGACCTAAACCATACAGAACCTTGTCCCACAAAATCTCAGTAGTCAAGGTATTCTGATACCAAAACCACATGTGCTTACCGATAAAAGTCCCCAACTTCTTACCGTATAAATGGTGCCAGTAGTACAGAATCATTGGAATCCAGCTCTTTATTTAACCTTGAATAATCAATAGTAGAGGAAGCTTCTCGTTCAAGTTTGGCAAAGAAGATCTCTTTTTCTTCTTGTTCTTCCAAGGTATCCAGTCCAGCTCCCATGACACTTTGATTAGGGGAAGCTAAAATCGAATCTAAGTTTCAAAAGAAAGGATAAACTAACTGTGTCTGTGCTCTGTGTCCACACACAATGGTCATAATAGGTAACAACAACTACAGACATGCTCACAAAATATTAACAGTATCAAATTATCACAAACTAGTGCCAGAAAGGAGGCTTTAGCTCACAAAATGCAGCTGCTGGAAGTGAAGAATCCTGCCTCACAATGAATCAAGGGAAATAGGCTGTAATAGTTTATTTAGATCTTTCTAACTTCATGAAATGGCTGCACTCTCAGATCTCACCATTTGTCTCCAAGCTGTCTCTACTTAAGGAGACAGCAATTCCATTACTTTTGTGAAGCTGCATCTCTTCCACTTGCATATTCCCATCAGTTTCCCCCACAGGCTGTGTAGTGTTCTTTATCTTGACAAAGCTTCTATTGGCTCCAGGCATCCCTGGGAAGAAAGTTGCAACATTCTTGACTATCACCTAAACCTTATTTTTATGACACTTTAGTCTTTTATTCATGTTCTAGATGCAACAATTTCAAGCTCCTGTTGCAACTGCGAACATACCCAGTCTCACAAATCACATTCATCTAACTTCAGTTTCTATCATAATATGTAAATCTAGTTGAATTACAAGTAATCAGTTTATCTCATATATTTTGTTCCCATCCTTCAGATTTGCACACAAACCTATAGTTCAGTGTGGGACAAATATAACAAATATAAAAGCTGACCTATTGTATTGTTATGATGGAGGACAACAACACACACAAACTCTGTACAGAAATTAACATTTCTTTGTTAAAAGCCAATTAATTTTGTTTGAAGATTGTAGCCTCTAGCCCAGCAGCTCCTTTTCATTTGTTGCAAAGTAAATGATTTAAGGAAAAAAAATGTAAACAAAGTTACCTAAAAGTCACTGATGAATATCCAGTTCTTCTGTACATTTATGTAACTACAACACGTAGTTGCTCTCCTTACTGTAATCACATTGTTGTGAGGGTTCAACATCACCTCACCAACTTTATGTGTGAATTCTACTCTAAGAGAAAATGACACTTTATCTACTAGTTTATGGAACACTAAAGGTCAAATATTACAGTACATGATTAGTCAAAAAGCACTACCAAGTCCTATCTGCCTGTGCCCTGACACAACTCTGGCCTGTTACTCTGTCCTTTACAGAGTCAAATCCTCTCCCTTCAGTACTGAAAATGTACCCAAAGTGAGCTGGAGTGGGAAAAGAAAGAGCCTCAACAGCTTTTCCTTTCCTACTGGGCAGCCCTTAGCACGTGACTTCTGATGAAAAAAGCTTCCCTGTTAAGAAGCAGAATAGGTTTTTTCCTTCATTTTAATGACAAAATCTCCTTGTATGTTTTATTGGGAGGCTAAGTCTGTAGGATTCTACATCTTTCTCTGATACAAACTGACTTGCCTTGCAGGCAACAAGCAAATGTCAGTGGCACTGATTAAAGGTCAAGCTCTACCTGCATACAAAAATAGGGCCTAAATAAACACATTTTTGTCACTGCATTTAAAAGTATAAAAGGAAAAGCTCAAAGTGATGAACAGAAGTAGAAAGTATGAATAGTCCATTTCTCTGGTAGCTAAATGGAGTAATTTAAAGTAATTTACCCAAATGATGCTCTATTCTAGTCATTAAGACAGCCAACAGGAGTCTGTTTGCAGCTAGGTCACAAAAGGTTTGCAGACCTTTAGATTAGCCATAATCTCATCACACTTCCAACACTATTTCTTCAATGAGACTATGTTAGCAGAATCAAAGATGAAGTGTCACTGCCTTCCTATGTAAGTTTTACAAGAAAGGATATGGGAATATGCTTCAGTGAAAGGACAACTACAACATTTAACAGAACAAAATTTTAGAGAAAAATATTTCCTTGTTCCCTTTAAATCATGACAAACTCAATGCACTTTCTGAACAGACTTACTTATCCTGAAGGCTTCATGGGATTTATGTAATCTCATATTATTGTATTTTGCCATAGCTTTTTTTAATTATCTGAAAATCAAATCCTGTTTTGCAGTTGTTTAGTTTTGCAACTCATTCACTCCCAGTTCTCAGATACACTCTCCATATTATAGGGGATAGTACTGTTGCTAATGAAGGCAAGAATGACCTTTTTTCTTGCCCTACACAATCTGAACTCTGAGAAACCTGGAAAAAATTGGAAAAAAATTGGAAAAAAATTGGAAAAAATACCAACTTGGATGGATTTCAAAGCCTCCTTTCACTGTGGTTTTTGGCTGTTTTAACAGTCCTACTGATTTCTGTAGGGCTTGTTAGAGTGATTTATTTTTTGGATGGGGAGAGGGTATTTGGTACTCTTCATAAAAACTTCTTGAAGCAGCAATTTTCTTGAACACCAAAGGTTCCACTACCCATATCTTCACAGGCAATATTTTATAAGGCTAACGATGTACAGTATTCTTTTTTAAAGTCTTACCCCTTGAAATTAATTACAACAAGAATCTGAGTTTCATTCAGAAAAATATTTCTAACCACCACACTTGCAGAGAAAAGTTTGAAAACATAAAGACAAAGAACTCAAAGTACTGACAATGTACAAGATAAAGTACTGACGATGACAAACAGCTACTTAAAAAGTAACTTCTCCTTAATCTGACCAGGACTGTCAGTATTGAGTCATTTTACCTTTTTAATATCATACAAAATACAGTAAATTTGTTACCCTCAGAATTGTCTGGACTGTCAGAAGTGAGGCTTCCTTCTTCTTTGTTTAAGCACAAGTCTTTCTTGTCCTTATGAAATTTTTCCAGCATTTTGAATTTAGACAAAGCCTTGCTGCGAGATGCACTGGAAGAAGGTTTAGGGGGAACTACTTTTAAGTGTACACAAACATTTACAAGTTTTTATACACAAGAGACAGGGAATAAAGAGAAAAATAACATGTGAGAATTCAAAGTAATGTTTCTGAGAAAGCACTGCAGTTCAGCTTCTTGTATATTGAATCACCTATAATGTTCTAGCTGTAACTTAAAAGTTAATACTTATCACTTCTGAGAATAATTCCCTTTTGTTCTATGGATACCTTGCATTCAAATACACTGTTCTAAGAGCTCAATATATTGTCTGACAACAAAGAAAACTAACAAAACTCCTTCAATAAGAAAAGAAGTTTTAGACTACAAGTTTTGAAAGAAAGCATCTAGATCTGCTCAAAGTGAAAAAATATAGGTACATAAATGAACTACTACTGGTTTTATCACTGACAGGTTCAAGAGCAGCATGTCTTTAGCTGAAATCCTTGTAAGAACTTGCTTAGCAGGAAAATATAACTAAATGTCTTACATTCACATTAGTAGAACTAAGTTATAGATGTCAGTATCTGTGCTGAAAACTGCTCTCTCATAGTACTTAGTTGATGGCCTCAATACACACTAATATCCCTTAGGCTAGCCAGATGCATTGTATTGGACTCTTCCTTATTCAAACTGTCATAGGGGAGGGGGCTTGTAAACTGTTTAATCCAGAGAAAACTCTTGGTTACAGGTCTTTTGAATTTACCTTGACATGAGAGAGAGCAAGAGTAGCCTAGGGGATCAGGATAAGGTCAAATACTTCCGCTATCTAGAAAGAGAAGTATGGGGATTTGTGACAAGAAGCTCACACAAGTCAGAAACATCCAAGATGACTAAAGGAAGCTGGTGAGCTTATGGCAAATGCAGTGTGAAATGAGGAATGGTATGAAATCCATTCTGATACAACACATGGGTCCTTAAGTAATCCTGTTTCAGAAATAGATGTGTTTATCTCCCCGATTGAGATGCTTTATGGCTACTCTACACAAGTGATGCTTATGAAAACAGGGCAACATATACACTCTAGAGAACTAACACAGGGAAATGTTCTACAGGCTACATAGTAGATCATCAACATGATCTAAAGACCAAATGCCAAATACTTCTTTGTCATGGCTCTCCAAAACATTACTGATCTTCTTGAATTTAACATCAAAGCCACGTTTAAACTTGTACGTACAAGTTAATTGCTATTATCATTTACACAAAGGTTTTTCATGGATCAATGTTTGTAACTCTTAACTATTTGGAATTTCTCTTCATTATCTTAAAAAGTGACTTTACATAAAAGGATGAATCTGAAGTTACATTCACTAAAAGAATCCTGCAGGTTAAGAAACTTAGTTTGTCAGTATTGCACCAACTGTGCTGTTTCCATTCCGAGGAGAGCAGGCACAGAGCAGCCTACTGGTCAGCAGAGGGAAAAGAATCACATCAATAGACAATAAGAATTTATCTGACAGCAGCTTTTGAAATTAAACAAGTAGAACAGCAAATGTTAATATTACTTGAGAATGAAATACAGAAAGTGTAAGAGATTCTCTGTTTACTAAACATACTGATTTTTGTTTAGATTTTCAAAGTGATTCTCCTCTTTCCCCCCCCACTGGCTTACTTTCAATGCTTTCTGTCCTACTACATCGTTACAGGTAGTGATGTATGATGTAGTGACAACTGAGCAAAAGGTCACACAGTTATCAGTTTCTTTTGGAAATGACAAAGGAAGTAAGTGGCAGCTTGCTTTCAGTGGGAACACTATGGTCAAATAGACGACTTGTTTTTCTACAGGAAGCACACTAGTAATATAAGGCTGATGTTGGATAAATATAACAAAACATATTTAATCAAATACCAGACTGAGAATATGAGTGGGGATTCTTTTGTTCACTACTTTCCACTATTTCAGCATGGCTTTCCACCAGTTTCTTCTCTTTTTTCGGTTTAATAAATCTTGTTTGAACATCTTGAAAAGACAAAGAGCAAGAACAGACAGGCAAGCAAGGCAAGCAAGGCAGGACAGGAATTCTTACTGTGAAATTTCTTTTATCATTTCAGTGACAAAAACAAGTAGAAAGGACATTACTTAGAGGTAGGTCTTTAACCTGTCAAATATGGGAGACAGTATCTTGAATCATAATTGACAAATTTCAGTTTAAAGCTGAAGAACAAAGAGTTCAGACGTGCCTAGAACAGCAAGTTACTTTAAAATGGACTTTATACGTGTCAGCCAAATGAACAGGAATAGTCTACACTGCTCATCATTTATCTACAAAACTATGTGAAAGCAGGCTCTTAGTTTAAATCTCACACCTATTTCCTGACACTTCTGTAACAAGATGCCTTGAGAAAAAATTAATATCAAACAAATAAACATATAGCATATATTTAGCCTTCCATTCATCTCACTCTGTGTCCTTTGAGAATGGAGACAATAAAGTTATTAAAAAGGAAAACCTCAAACTGGAAACAACTTATCAATTTGGTGCTTTACTCAAGTTAATTAGCCAGACTGTATTTTATTACTGTAACAGTATCTCTACAAAGTGCCACCCAAACACATCAACCCCTGCATATGATACATATAGAGCACGTCTTTATTTGTAAGGCAGTGCTGCACTGTGAGTGCAGGTGAGTTACACATTGACATAAGTTTGATTCACAATGACAAAATAATGATTCAATTAGCTGACAGTCTGTTAGTAAAGTTTTATCTACAACCAATGTTGAGGTTCAAGCCTAGAAGAACACACAGGATCTCAACAAAATTTCAAAGTATGTCAATATTACCCTTGTGAGAAATTAAATTCAGCTTATTTCCATATTTGTTGTCAGAGCAGGAAGATTATTCTTTTCTTTTTCCCCCCACAGGACAATTATTTTGCTATTTAGGGTGCATTTAATAATCTTACGAAAGGCCAAAGTCAAATCATCACCTTCTGTCATCCTGTGTAGTAACTTACATTACAAAGTTGCTGTGTCTTCAACACACTGCACAACATAAACCTGCTGAAGAATGTTACATCTGGCAAAACCGTATTTGACAAAGTACTGGGAAACATGCAAGACAAGCAGAGACTCACACAGAGGGACAAAAAAGGAGGATTCTAGAAGCCTGTCCACACTGAATTCCTTACAGTCACTTGACTTATCACTTTCAAACACTGCACATATATATACAAGACCTAAACCAAAGCAGTTTGTAGACACATGTGTAAATCCCTCTGTACGTGTGAGATTCATCATTCTCAGAGACATGTAGAAGTTACCTGTTTTTGCAGCTGCAGAGGAAAACTCAGTTTATACTGAAGGTTGGCCTCAGCACATGGCTCTATTTGGACTCTAAATTAATTGTCCTACAGCTCAACATAATTTAGCAGAATGACATTCACCATAGTACAAATTGCTTCTGTGTTACACAGTATCTATCACAGTATATGTTAATACAATTGATACCATTTGAGAATGTCCAGTGTGAAGAATATAGCCCTTTCCTCGTGGGATGACACAACCAGGAGCTCTGATTCACGCCATAAAACTATCCTCTTCTTGTCAAGATAGAGCCCGGAAAACCTTCTAGTAAAACTTAAAGGCCTCTCTGCTTGGCAATATTAAAGTACTAGGTGGGATATGTCTTACTGCACATGTCCCATAGCACAAAATCCTATGCAGATATTGGCAATAGAGACACAGAGGAAATAAAACCAATAGTCTGGCTGACAAAAGCATTGCTCATGGAAGAATTCAGTGCATAGATCTAGTATATCATAGAATCATAGAATGGTAGGGGTTGGAAGAGATCATCTAGTCCAAATCCCCTGCAGAAGCAGGGTCACGTAGATCAGGTCGCATAGGAACATACCCAAGGCAGGTCTTGAAGGCCTCCAAGGAAGGAGACTCCACAATCCCTCTGGGCAGCCTGTGCCAGGGCTCCCTCACCTCAACAGTGAAATAGTTTTTTCTTATATTTAAGTGGAACTTTTTGTGTTCCAGCTTCATTCCATTATCCCTTGTCCTGTTGCTACATATCATAGAAAAAAGGGATGTTCCAACCTCCTGACACCCACCCTTTAAATATTTGCCCCACATTCTTAGTTTTATTACGTCCAACTGCCAAGGCATGTTGGACCTTTGAATCAAAACACATTACACACAGATTACTTTCAACTCCCTCTGAACAAATCCAGCCCCTCATCAGAAGCATGAACATCAACAGACTGGCTTCTTTTTGATTCCAAACTGGCAAAACTGAGTAGCCTCCTCTTCTGAATGTTTTCCTTCTAAAGCAGTTTTTTTTAGAAGACCTTAAAAAATATACCAGAACTGGTTTTTTATTTTGTGTGTTAATAATATAAAGATCAAGTATGTTTTAGTTCATAGAATCAGAGAATGGTGGGGTTGGAAGGGACCTTTAGAGATCATCTAGTCCAACCCCCCTGCAGAAGCAGGTTCACCTAGATCAGGTCACATAGGAACATGCTTTACCTCTATTTAAACTACACAGATGATTCTTCATTTTAAAAAATAGAAGTAGTGGAATTGGTTTGGATGGGAATGACTTGATATAATCACATTATTTCTTCTGATTCTGCTTAGCATTGTACTTAATAGATACAAGCACCATTCTCTGAGACTGCTGACCACCCTGCCTGTTCAGTAGCTATTCCAGTGGGGTTTTCATTTTAGTAGCATGAGGAGCATCAAAGTGCTTTATGACTTGCCTCAAACATCTCAGAAAAACCACGGAAGAATACTGAACTCCTGAAATAACAGATTTGACTCCTAACTATGACAACTCTCACAGAGCTCTGCTTAAAATGAGAGACTTGACAGCAGGACCTTAACTGTCGTATGAAAAACTGATTTCTGGAACTTTCCCTTAAGCTCCAGTTTTAAGTTAAACAAATCAGGAGAATAAGAAGCCATCGGTAACTATAAGAACAAGAGGTAACTACCCTGTTGAAATGAATTACCCATAGGTTTTACTACTTAATAAGAAAACAATGAGTAGTGTAGAGGAAAGGGATCTGAGGGTGCTGGTGGGCAGCAGGATGAGCATAAGCCAGAAATGTGCCCTCATGGCCAAGAACGCCAATGGCATTCTGGGGTAGATTAGAAAGGCTGTGGGTAGTAGGTAGTAGGCAGTAGTAGCTCCTCCCCCTTTACTCTGCCTTCGTGAGACCACATCTGGAATATTGTGTCCAGTCCTGGGCCCCTCAGTTCAAGGACAGGGAGCTGCTGGAGAGAGTTCAGTGCAGGGCCACAAAGATGATGAAGGGAGTGGAGCATCTCCCTTCTGATGAAAGGTTGAGGGAGCTGGGGCTCTTCAGCTTGGAGAAGAGGAGATTGAGGGGTGATCTTATTAATGTTTACAAATACATAAAGGGCGGGTGTCAGGAGGGTGGAGCCAGGCTGTTCTCAGTGACGGCCAATGAACAAGGGGTAACGGGTACAAGCTGGAACATAAGAGGTTCCAAAGAAACATAAGGGAAAATTTCTTCCCTGTTCAGGTGAGGGAGCACTGGAACAGGCTGCTCAGATGGGCTGTGGAGTCTCCCTCTCTGGAGACGTTCAAACCCACCTGGATGAGTTCCTGTGTGACCTACTCTAGGTGGTCCAGCTCTGGCAGGGAGGTTGCAGTAGATAATCCTTCAAGGTCCCTTCCAACCCTTAAGATTCTATGATTCTGTGCAATGAAGCAATGGAACACTAGAGGTGGAAAGATTTTTTTTTTCCCCCTTCAGCCATAGTTTCTTGGCAAGTGAAATGCTGAGAGTACTGACAGATGTACATATTTGAATCAGCTGCCATTGAATTTTTCCTGTGCTTCCTTGACCTATTACAAATGTTGCAATTAGAATAAGATTATATAAATTGATCTTTTTCCTCTCCAGTTTTGAAAACAGAAATGCATTTAAAAGATCAGTATAAGGAACAGGTTGGTTACAAAGCATACCTACAGACATTTCAGTAAAACCCATAAGTTACATTTTCTATTTTTGTTGTTTTTTGTGTGCTTACTCTTTATAGGTTTTAATCACTTGAAAGCTACAGAAAAAAAAACCAAAAAAACACAACCAGCAGAAAGCTTGCTTACAGCTTGAATATGATTCCTGTCAAAAACACAATTACACTTGAGTTTCACACTTCACAAACTTGCATTGTAATGTTCTAAAGCGCTTGAGTGGTGTCAACTGAATCTGAAACCACGCCTATGTGAAGTACGAGAAAGAACTAGCCTGACCCCCTGTGGTCAAAAAACAGCAAGACTGCATTATTTACCATCATGGTTTGAATCTTCCTCAGATAGCCACCACGGCACTGAATCCTTTTTCTTCACTTCCTTTTTCCTGGGCTGTCCCAATGTCTCAAGAACGCTGGGTTTTTTCTTTGAATTTCCAAGTGAATCATCTGAAAGAGACTGAGTCAACAGCATACAAGATTAAAGACAGCTTTTACATCAACACATTGTTTAGCTGTCTTTCAGCCACTGAGTTCTGGACTTTAGAGTTCAGATGCCTCTCTACTCCCCAGTGTCTACCTTTTCTGTATATGCATGACAAAATTGAGTAAGAAACAATAACTATATTCACATGGTATAATACTGTGTATTATAATAAGCCCACTGCCAGAATTTGGGTATGTTAAAAGTTAACTACTTAGTAGAGTATACGTTTAAATGAACAGCATAATCAGCACTTTTTCAATTAGTTTCAACATATAAGAGCCAAAATCCTGACTACATCTGTGAAGATAATGAAGTAGAGCAGAAATAGTTTTGCCTTGGCCTGTCCTTACACATGAATATCATTATTAATATTCTAAAAATAACTTTTCACAAGCAACATTCTATCTCCCAGCAAATCACATCTCAGAAATCAATTTTGTACTTTGTGTTCATGGAACTTAACAGAAAGGTCAGAGCTATTCCTACTAAACTCTCTGTGTTAATTATACTTTAAAATGTGTTGGCCATTCACATTGATTTTGCCTGATGGCTTAAATCAATGGAAGTAAAAAGTTTGAATATGAACATCCTGTGAACCTAAGTTACTGAAAAGCAACAGGAAGGAAAAGAGCCACAGACACTTCATAAGACAACAGCACTTTTTAAAAAAAACCCTAAATCTCTGCACTTTTCTTTAGTAAGGGTCTTTGTAGCTTACAACAGGGTCAGAGCCACAATTACCTGTCCAGACATTGAACAAGAAAATACACTAATTAACCTAGTGCACTGCAACCATATGCATTCTTTGTGCTAACCTCAGTAAACATGGGGTTAAGGAGAGTGGCATACTTTTTATTTTTACCTAATTTTTTAGCCATAATTGTTAAAATCAATTGCCCTAAAATGTCTTAAAGAACACAATGAACAGTTAAGCAAAAGCCATAAAGTGTAAGAAAAAGAATTCACATATGAAATGAATCACATGGGAAAAGTTCAAAAGCTTCTTTTGTAATAGTCACCAATAAGAAAATGTTATAGTATGAACAGAATACTAGAGGCAACAGGATTGTGGGTACTTAATATGTAAAACACAAGAGGATGTTTTATTAAAACAAGCCTTTGCAGTCCACTGTCTGATTCCTATTGTGTAAAAAGCACTGCCATAAAAGCCTACCTTTAATATATAGCTAATGCTTCAATTTTTATGGGTCTAACAAGAACATCCATAAATCAAAGAGCAATTATCCACAACCATCACTTAAGAAAAAAGTAATTACAAAAAAATAGTACTCTTATGAATATCTGATCAATAAAATCTTTAGAGCTTATGGTTTCACTTGAAAAAATTAAATGCCCTGTCATACAGTCTCAGAAAGAAAATTTAAGTGCTCTGAGCCTTGCACTTTAATAAATCACAATTTTAATAAATTATGAAACTGCTAGACAACAGGATGTATTGCAATGTCTTTAAGTTGGCTCAGCAACATAGAACTAACCAGCTTTGCATTCTTAATAAATATCCTATAAATAACAACTTCCTTACACTAGTCACAACCCAAGTGCCAATCACAACACTACTGCCAGTGTCCCCAAAGGTCAGCCTGCCCCCTGCTAGCTAGAACCACTGGCAGGTGTTCCATGCAAGCTCTACTCTCATGTGCTGTTTCTTTTACGACTAGCAGTATCCTCTGCTCTGAAAGCAGAACTTCAGTGATGCTCAAAATCCTTAGAGTATTGTAACTAAAGAAACTGAAACTCCCATCGGTTGTTCTCAAGTTCTGGAAACTTTCTTTGTCCAGTCATCTTGTCAACTGCAGACAGTAAAGTTGCAGCAGCTGGGAAAGAAACGCTGACACAAAAATACTAGAGCATTTTTCCCAACATGTCAGTTGTCTCAACAGAAAACTCTCTTGAGTTTTTTTTCTTCCTTTGAAAAAAAAAGTAAATAAATAAACCAATGAGGTTTTTGGACAAGTAATGGCTTTTCAGTGCCAGTAAGTGGTACTGGTTTCCTCCTTCCCCTCCTCTACAAAAAACACAGTCTGTCAACATTTCAAGAACACACAAAAAAGAAAAAAAACCCCAAACTGTCAGATGTTTAATCTGAACTTAAATACAAGCCAAATTGAGTAAGTTTTAAGAACTGGGATAACTGGCACATAATCAGCTTACTGCCTCCTATACACATGATGGAACTTAAGGAAGTAGACAGGTAATAGAGGACTACATCTAAAGCAGCCAGACTTCCATGACCAGTTGTCCTAATTATTTCATTAAATAAGTCTTTTTCAACAAAACAAATCGACTCCAAATTACATTTTTGGTACAAAATAATATTTTAATGTTGTTGGTCTTTTAATAAAAACTGTTTTTCAAACATGGCTTAAGGTGTATTGATACCCTTCCAGGTACTGTCCTACAGATCTTCTAATAAAAGATGGTATAGCCCTTCATTTTGAAAGCCTGCCTTCTCAGTTGTCCATGAATATCACATAGTACGTAAGTCAACCTAGAAGACTAGAAGCAGACAATGGCTTTTTCCTACCTTTGTTTTGCCTGTAGTATCATCAAATAAAGCAACTAATTGAAGCCCTGTGTATTAGAAAGAGCTCCTCACCTTACATACCCCAAGGGAACTCCACAGCCAACACAAAACCTAGGAGCTATATCCATTTGAGAAATTATGCTTAAAGGGAAATTAAAGTGACAATAGAGGAGGCTAAAGCAACATAGCAGTGGTGAGGAGTGGAAGGATCACAGGCACACAGATGACGGAAGAGGAAGAGAAGAATCATGGATGATGACAAGCTATTCTGGCAAGGGGTTGGGAATAAGCATGACCAGGCAGTGGAGTGGAACCATTAAAAGACCTATCCTGCATTCAGTAATTGTTATGAGACACACGTGTTTCCTTCTATGTGATGATAAAAGCCTAGAAAATCCCCTTCACTGACAGCTTTCAAGTTCAGTGCATATACCAAAAGACTTTAGTTTAATCCTCATATTAGACCTGTGTCATGCAACTCTATGTACAGGCTTTTAACTTCATATGTTTTAATTGCAAGCATCCAATCCACTCCAAACAAAGACAGATTCACTATGAGTTATTTAAAAGAGAAAATGCATCCTGCCTTATTTCTTCTCTGAAAGACTTGCTTAAAAAATATTGAGTCTTCATTATACTAAGCAGATTTTGCTATTCCTCCCATACCCTGCCATTGTACTCTCAACACAGACATCATCTCCACAGCAATTTCAAACAATGGAACACATCAGCTTCTCATCTTTCTAATATTACAAGGTGGCACAGTTTTTATAAAGAACAAAAGCAAAGGAGGGGACTTAACAGAAGAGACTAGATAACGTCATTGTTATTTGGGTCTGTACCTGGCTGGCAAAACATAAAACGATGTGTATTTTTAATGACTAGATTGGCAGTATACATGTTCAAGCAAGCTTAAACACTTTACAGATTGCTTTAGTTTGAAACAATAAACAAGACACGATTTCTTAAAAGTTACATTCCCTGGAACATGCCAAACACCACTTAGAATAGAATCATAGAATGGTAGAGGTTGGAAGGGATCTTTAGAGATCATCTGGTCCAACTCTCCTGCAGAAGCAGTTCAAGCTAGATCAGGTCGCATAGGAATGTGTCCAGGCGGGTCTTGAAGACCTCCAAGGAATGAGACTCCACATCCTCCCTGGGCAGCCTGTTCAACATAGCTATTTTGATTTTCTTTTTTCCTAACTCAGGCATTCTCAATGTGGGCAACAGCTGAGGAGCAAGAAGACCATGTCAAATGAGGAACAATACTAGAAGCAATCAGACACAGAGTTTTGACAGAACTGCAAAATAATTAAGAGAATAAACCTGCTTTCTCTTCCCCAGAGCAACTTCCTCTATAACAATAGAAATAAAGAACTTTGGACAGAAATACAGAGCCTAATTTTCTGGTTTTACTAACATTTATAATTTCAGTGAATTCAAGAATGTTAACTCAAATCTATCATGAAATTAATGGCCAAAACCTAGCTTTATTTGTGAATCTTAACTTTCAAGTGGCATTTTGGTATGTTATTCTCTCAATTGAATGAAGCTACATTTATTCTGTATCTGAAAAATATCCCACGAATCTGGAGACAATCTTGTTCAACATCTTCATCAACGACCTGGACGAGGGGACAGAGTGTACCCTCAGCAAGTTCCCTGATGACACCAAACTGGGAGGACTGGCTCATTCCCCAGAGGCTGTGTTGTGTCTGGGGAGTTGGGCAGAGAGGAACCTCATGAGGTTCAACAAGGACAAGTGCAGAGTCCTGCATCTGGGAAGGAACAACCCCATGCACCAGTACAGGCTGGGGATTGACCTGCTGGAGAGCAGCTCTGCAGAGAGAGACCTGGGAGTGCTGGTTGATAATAAACTGACCATGAGCAAGCAATGTGCCCTTGTGGCCAGGAAGGCCAATGGCATCCTGGGGTGTATTAGAAAGGCTGTAGTTAGCAGGTTGACAGAGGTTCCTCCTTGTCCTGTCACCGGATACAACAGAAAAAAGTGCTGCCCCAACCTCCTGACACCCACCATTTAGATATTTGTAAATATGAATGAGATTCCCCCTCTCAGTCTCCTCTTTTCCAGACTAAACAGCCTCAGTTCCCGCAGCCTTTCCTCATAAGGAAGATGTTCCATACCCTTGATCATCTTGGTGGCCCTGTGCTGGACTCTCTCTAGCAGTTCCTTGTCCCTCTTGAGCTGAGGAGTCCAGAACTGGACACAGGACTCCTTGGCCAACAACAGCTACACTTACATACATTATTGGAACCTAGTAAAGGCCTTCTGTATGTGGTATTTGCATCTTAAGAGTTACCACACTGTGTGATTGATAGATCAGAGGGCAAATTCTGAAATTATATGTCTATACACACTGAAAAAAATTATACCAAATTAGGGTATTCTGACCACATCCAATAATTGTTTGCTTAAGCCACAACCCACAGCTTTGCGCTGATTTTCCCCATGCTCAAAATCATCAAACACCATAAGGACTAAAATGAAAATTTTCTAATCACTGCAACACACTTATTTTTGTTGGGATTAATACAAGAATTTTTAAATAGAATTCAGTGACATTAGGCACTGCACAGAAATAGAAGGGAATGCTTAAAACCTAGCTTGTGCCCACAAACCAGGAAAGTGTATAATTTCATTTTCAATTATATACCAATTTTAAGCTCCTGCTACTAAGTAAAACACACACAATTACATCAAAACCAAGCAAAAGAAATTCAAGAAGGAAGGGCTCTTTTTGGAGGTGTAACCTAGCAATGACAAAATATTTAATCACAGAACTGTTCTCCTGATTTCAAAGCAAAATGAAAACTATGAATTTACTTTAGCAATGAAGTTAAGACCTCACAGAGGCTCAGATATGACAGCTATGTGAATTATGTGATAAAACCACAGCTACGTCTTCCATTTCTTGTTCTTCCATACTCAGTTTTCCCCCTGCATTTTAACAGAGATGTGACCTTGCTCTGAAACATACCTCTTTCAGAAACTCTTCAAACTGCTCATCCAATTCTTCCTCTGAAAATCGGTGTGCCATAGTCTGCAACTGGATGCCACCTCCCAAACAACTCACTTTAAAAACTAAGATTGAAAATAAAAATAGAGGTAATTAGAAGCATTCAGAAATCAGAAGCAGTGATTTACTGCTTTCATAGAGAGCTATAAGCAAAACAAATAATAGAATGGTAAGCGTTGGAAGGGACGTTTAGAGATCATCTAGTCCAACCCCCCTGCAGAAGCAGGGTCACCTAGATCAGGTTGCATAGGAACATGTCCAGGTGGGTCTTGAAGACCTTCAAGGAAGGAGACTCCACACACTCCCTGGGCAGCCTGTGCCAGGGCTTCCTCACCTCAACAATGAAATTGCTTTTCCTTATGTTTAAATGGAACTTTTTGTGTTCTAGCTTCTTTCCCCTTGTCCTGTCACTGGATACAAGACAAAAGTGCTGCCTCAACCTCCCAACATCCAGCACTTAGATATTTGTAAATATTAACGAGATCCCCCATCAGTCTCATCTAAACTGCCCCAGTTCCCGCAGCCTTTCCTCATCAGGATCTCGAGAGTTGCCAAATTTCATTCTTCTCACCCCTAATCTATTTACAACCAATGCAAACACACCTGGGTTATGCAAACTCCTTATCAAAATATTCCTTTCCAAAACAACCATTTCAGCATTTAAACTGAGGGAGAAATAAAATATGATTCTCTTCACTATCTTTACATTTTTCTTCAAAAGACAGGTCTCTTAGCTACCCACAATTAAGCATTTTGTCAATGATAAAAGAATCCACTGCGGTAGTACTTTCCATCCACTTTATGGGCTTTTAATTCTCTTCTATGATTCTTCTCCAAAACTGGAGACATCTGGCATTATAAATTTAATGTCATAATTTCTGCTGTGCTTAGGACTCGGTAAACAATAAATATATGAAGGTCTTTTAAGACCAGAAGATGACATTTGGTTTGATCTGCCCTGATATAGAAAGCCAATGGCACTTACCCCCTCCCATTCCCAAAAGTGTGTGTTGACTTCTCAGGTATAAAATACATCTCACATAATGCTACAAAGCTTTCGTACATCAGGCTGCTCAACACATATGGCTACCTTCAAAACTGCACATGTATAGCAGCATTAAACTACCCCTAGCATCTTCCAGGCTGAGAAGTGCTATGTAAACATAAAAGGGCTAAACATTTCCAGGAATGCTTTTACCATTAAACAAAACTTCTCCCAATATGGAGCCCTCTCTGTACACAGGACTGTTACCTACCTAGTAAATCGATTTTGACAGGCAAGTTGTGACAATTGCTTCCTGCTTTCACTCCTTATTCATCCACAGACCCGATGCTTTGGTGGTTAAAAAAAAAACCAACAGGAAAAAGTTAAAAAGTTATTAGCAGCCTGCCTAGACTTTGAATTGAATAAGATCTCCTTATGTAAGCACTTGGACAATGCATCTGAAAACATGGTAAGGAGATTAAGAATGTTACCTCTCATGACACACATAATCCAGTACCCTTTTATACTTTTACATCAAAGACCACGAGATGCATTGACAGTTTACTAGCTGCACCAACTACTTCAGTGAGTGGATAATACTTAATTGCAGCCTTGCCAGACAAACTAAACCTGAAATTATCAGTACTTCTGTCTATCTTATAATTACAGCTATTTTTTTACAGAAATCGATATAAAAGTTTATTTTTCAGGAGGAAAACAAATAGAAGATTACAAACAAACATTACCCTTAGCAAACATACTTAGGCCATACTATTAGAACTGAAGGCTCACAAACGACTCGGTACATACAACATTCACTTGCTGCGGTACACAAAGCGCAGGAAGAAGTAGTTTTGGGAAGGCATGGCTAAAGCCCAGGGATGAAGGTAAGCTTATGTAGCCTTGTACATTTCGGGTAATCTTTTAATCACCCGGCGCTAGGAGCGGCCGTGCCCTGACCCTCCTCCGCTCCCTCCGGCTGCCCCTAAAGCACACGCAGAGCTGGCACGCGGCAGCGGCCCCGTGGCGGGCGGGCCGTGCTCCTCCCCACCCCAGCCCCGTCCTCTCCCGCTCTGAGCACACAAGGTACGACGGCCCCGATAAGTCACAGACAGGTCGAGCCAAGCCCCAAAGGGACGCTGCAGAGAGCGGCGTAGGGACGGGAAAGGAAGCGGCTGGGAGGCGAGGGCTGCCCTGAGGCGGCCGGGAGCGTACCTGGGCCGCCTCTCTGGCGGGAGGCGCGGAGCGGGGGGGCGCCGTTGCCTGGGAAACCCTCCCGGCCACCGTCGCGCCCAACAACACTACCCGCGGGAGGGCGGCTCACGTGACTGCGCTTGTGGGCGGCCCGTGACGGGCGAAGCTGCCGCAGCAAACGCCGCCTCGCCTCGGCTCGCCTCGGCTGGCCGCGGCGGTGACGTCACGCGGCGGCGCGCCCCGGCCGTGCGGAGCGCAGCGGCGCCGCCTGCTGGGAGGCGGGCGCACAGCACCGGCGGGGACCGGCGCGGGGGTGACGGGCCAGCCCGCGCTGCCGCTGCCGTCGCCGCTCACCGCTTGCGCCGTCAGAGGCCATGCCACAGCCGCGCAGGGTAGCCGCGCTCCTGCACTCCGGACGGCGGCGGCGGCAGGGGATGCTCCGTCGCCGCCCCGCCGCAGGGTCGGGCGCGGATCCGTGGCCGGCCGGCGTGCTGCAGCCGGGCGGCGGCAGCAGAGACACGGGACGCGGCGTTGGTGCGAGCGCCCGCCCCGCCGCCCCGCTGTCGGTTCTCCCGGCTGAGCTCGGCGCTTGCCCTGTGGCTGGTTTTTGCCCGTCTCGGAGCTGCTCGGGAGGCTGTGGATGAAGCGGGGGAATTAAAACTGAATTAATCCAGTTTGTTTATAGAGTCATTGAGTCGAAAACTAATGGGTACAAGCTGGAATATAAGAGGTTCCAAAGAAATACAAGAAAGAATTTATTCCTGTTCAGGTGAGGGAGCACTGGCAGGGGCTACCCGGATGGGTTGTGGAGGCTCCTTCCCTGGAGACATTCAAACCCACCTGGACGAGTTCCTGTGTGACCTGTTCTAGGAGGTCCTGCTCTGGCGGGGAGGTTGCACTGGATGATCTTTCAAGGTCCCTTCCAACCCTTGAGATTCTATGTGACCTTTCATAGCATCGAGCTCAGCCACTAGCCTCAGACTGCCAAGCCCATCACTAAACCACATCCCTCAGCACCTCGTCTGCGCAGCTTTTCAACATCTACAGGGATGGTGACTCCACCACCTTCCTGGGCAGCTTGTGCCAGCATTTAACAACCCTCTCTGTGAAAAAGTTCCTCCTAATCTCCAATCTAAACCTCCCGATGCAACTTGAGGCCATTTGGTGCCAGCACTGTGCAGAGGACCGGACGCCCCTTGTTCTTGTTCAGCGAAGCCCGTGTGGCCAGTGCTGTTGGCACTTGCAGTCAAGGTTTCTTCCTCAAGTTTCTAAGGGAAGTGCTTCTCCAGAAATCACTCAGCTGATCCTTTGGAAAAGCTTTCCCTAGTGCAAAGGCCAAAACCAAACGGTCCCTTCTCACTCCTCACTGAAATCCCTTCCTAAAGCTTTCCTAATGTTTCTGCCTTAGCTCTGGCGGCTGTGCTTTTAATACAATGTAGCACATCTCTGGAAATGTTTAAAATATGCAGAGAAATTAATGACCCCTGTTTCCCTGACCACTGTCTCTCAAATAACCACAGAACAATTGCAGTCTGTGCTTGCATGTGCTCTCCAGCTAGGGTCTGTCAGTTGTGTTTGTTGTGAGAGTCACGTTGCTTTAGGAATTTTTACGCCAGCATTTAGTAAATGGCAAAATAAAACAAGCTCACTTAAGAATACAAATGAACATTGTTTGCACACACACACACACACACACACACAGAAACACACACAGAGACGTTTTGATTTTCTGTTGAGCAGGCTTGGAATGAAAAGGAAGTTTTCTTCAGCAAGTGTTGGATACTCATCGCAAGTGAGAGACTAGTTAAAATCCTATTACTGTCTCTCATTTCCTGTAGCCTGAGAGATAAAGACCTTGCTTCCAATATGGCCTTTATGTGTCCCAGATTTTTGTTTCTTATGCAAGCATAAATTATAGTTTCAATTCAAAGAAGCAAAGAAATGTGGGCTCTGGGTTTTCAACCCGAGTCTATAGGATTTACTTCACTAAAGGTGCTGCAGCACTTCTTTCAATCAAACCTTTTGTCTGCAGATGGAGTATTATATTTCCATTTGCAAAGCATGCATCATTTATTTTCTCTTTGTGCACAACTGCTGCCGTCTATGGGAAATGTGGGAGCTGATCAAGGACAGGATGCCCACATAAACTAATATACTAGAACGATTTGTTAAGTGTGACAGCCTACTGCTGGTGAAAATACCAGTTTCCAGCATTTGTTCTTTTCTCTCGTCTCATGAAAAAGCACGGAACGAGGCACGAGCATTTGGAGAAATATGGAAATTAATTAAGGGATGTCAGTCTGACGCTGCACCCCTTGATCCTGCTCAGATTAAGCCAATGCAAATTTTGCTCTTAACTTCAAAGTGATAGCCGTGACATCCATTGATCACGAGGGTTACTTCATATATAATCAAATAATCACATCAAGGGCTCAGTCCTGCGAGCTGCTAAAAAAACTGTTGCACATTGAAGCCGTTCTGTTTGCAGAAGTATGTTCAAAGAGGCTCGTACAAAGTATAGAAAAATGTGCAGAGGGATCAATGCCGTTGGAAACCTCAGTGCCCATATGGGAAGGAAAAAGAAAATAGAAAATCCAAACCACTCTTAATGACTCTGGTGGAGAGGAGGCATCGCCTGGTGTTGAAATGTCATCCAGTGCATTCAAATAACATGCACAATAGCCACTTAAAAGATTTTCCTTTCCTTCTCATGCCAACAAGTTGGAGCAGTTTTCTCCAGAGCTCTAAACAGCGGAGCTTAAAAACCAGAGAGCAAAGGCCAGCAATGAATTTTAGCCAGGAACGTGGCACTGTAGGCAGCAATGCTAATAAAGCAGAAGGGTGGTCACAAATTCTGAAGTAGGTCCTGCTGGACAGAGCCACAAATTATAAGGTAAAATTCTGTCTCTGCTGATGTGGGTGGGAAGCCTTTGCTGACTTCTATGAAACCAGATTTTGCCGCTGTAGTAATTGGCTTCTCATTTAAATGTGGGGCATGTGGGATTTTTTTCCCCTCCATATTGCTGAAGTGCAAGACTTCACGTTTGAGTATAATTTAAAGCAATTAACAGTAAAATTAGAAAGGATAAAATAGCCATGCTTTTGTTTTCACACGTCTAATTTTAGACTTGTATCGTCTGTAAAAATCAATGGGGAAAAAGAAATGGAACAAAAAAGCAAAAACCCATCTGCCACATCCACTTTGGCCGAGTCATTGCATTAGATAGTATTTCAGTACTGAACTTGCAAATATGTGGAATATGAGATTATGATAATAAATATTTAGCCATATTCTTGGTTATGTTGTTTTAAAGGTTAACAGTTTCATACTGAATGAAAAGCAAACAAACAGTGGTGAATTAAGAAGTTAAAACCGCATTCTCTGTGCGTGCCCACTGCGATAATACTTCCTTACATGACTATGCAAGAAAACCCCTTTCCAGTATAGGCATCAGAAAAAGGAAAAGCCTTCCATAAAAGTACAAGTTGCACAGAGAAAGGGGAAAATTGCGTGGAACTGTATTTTGTGTGAGAGAAAATGGTAGTCTGGTGTTGTTAAATTAGGTATGGTTATAAAATAGTTCACCCAACTATAATTTCAATTGAAGAGATCATTTTTAACATGTTCATTTTGTTCCACTGCTGATTAGCTGTAGTCCTCAGATCCCGAAGGCTGGATTTATGGTCAGCTGCCTTATGGTTGTTAACCTGAACTCAGCTGAGCATCTCACCCGCCGAGGCCGGCTCTTTTCCATCATGCAGCCCCTCCACGGGCTGAGAACTAAGTTCTGTGTCATGTTTCATGTTATTCCAGAGGCTTAGTCTAGTTGCTAATCTTAATTCTGCTTCAAGCTTGAGTCCCTTGAACTGAGCTGCAGGTTTAGAGGCTGGGTTGTCACATTGCTGGCCATTTCCCAGTTTCTGGGAGTTAGCAGACATGCACTGTTTCTCAGACTTTTTCAAAACAGATCCTTCCTTTGGCTCGTTTGTGTAAAGTCTTAATTGCTTTAATGCTCTGCCCTGTGCTGCCAATTTTTTGGTTCCTCTGGAAGAGGGAGAATGCAAAGTCACTGTAATTACTGGCTGTTGGAGTAAACCCTTCCCCATCATAGAGGAAACTGTGCTATGGCCAGCAAATGTAAGCAGTTAAAGTTACTTCAAGAGGGTGAATGTTTGCAGTCAGTAATTATAGCTGCTTCTCACTCTCTCAACTTAAAAGAAATGCATCTGCCAACATTTAACACTGCTTTTTCTACCATTTCCTAATTCTCCATAAACTTGTTGGGAAACATTGCTCTGCTGTGTAATCCAACCCGTGGAGCGGGATCCCTCTTGCTAAGAGCTTTCGCTTTTGACAGATCCTGGGAAAATGATTGTGCAAAGATGGATACAAATATGGCTGGTATGACCAGCTGTGGCACATCTCAAGTAGCCTAACAATCCTGCTCTATGCCAACTGCAGGTCCTTCTTTGACAAAGGAAATTCCCAGTACTTGGCATGGGCAACACACTTATGACTCCTCTGTGGGGACTAGAGAAACAACTTGGGCTGCTTTCACCTGAAGTCATTTGAACTGCAAGCCTTTGTCTGCCATGAATATTCTTTGTATATAAAAAGGTTGATGATATTTTTTTTTCTCTTTGTGTGAAGACACATCACGTGTCTTTGGTTCAGAAGAAAAGAAGGTAAACATTTTAAGAAAAGTTCTTAATGGCTTGGGAAAGATTTAACTCAGAAAACCGAGGAAAGAAAAATGAAATGTTCTGATCTATTAAAATTTTTCAGATCAGTGAAATCTCCCGTTAATCCTGACAACATATCTGCTTAACACTGGCAAGACTATTAGCTTTGCATTTCAGATTTTCACTTGGTTATTTTTAGTTCTTCTGAAGCCTGGGAAATAAGAAATATAACCGCTTTGAACAGTCTGAAAGAGCCAACTCTAGCAGGGCCTCTGAATCTGATTAGATAAAACAACAAAGAGGTTCTGTTAGGGCAGAGGCAGGAAGAACTAAGGTGGGTGGCAATATCTGTCATAACTCAGGGGAAATGTAGCCTCAAAGCACTCAAAAGTGGGTGAAAAAATAACATAAGCAATAGACAACTTTCCCACATCTTGGGTCACCCTCCAAATGCAGTTTGAATAATTTTTTCTGCGCTCAACTTATTTTCTTTTGTATTTTTAAAGCACAATAAACAGCACATGCATGTGTATTTATCTTAAAAAGCTAATTTAGGGGAACATCAGTTCTCTGCAGATAAGGATCCGGAAAAGTGCAGTATGGCAGCTGCGATTACATTTGTCAGTACAGAAATAGCATAAGATCTTAAGTAACAGATTTGAAACTTTCAGCATTCTTCTCTGAAAATAAGGTAGTTTTACAATTGCCACAGGAGATTTCTCCCTAAAATACAACTAGTCATAACATTTTCTCCTACTGCCCCCTCCCTCCCCCCCAAAAAAGAGGGGGATCAAACTGTTGTGTTTAGTGCAACTGGGAGGTCTTCAGGGTTGGTTTTTTTTTTTTGATTGGTTTAAAAATGATCTGTTGTTAGAGTGGTGAGAACCTGGAACACCCACTTGGCCAAGGGATTGTGCTTCCTTACTTTCAGTGCCGGATGCTTATTTTGGGTTGGAGTCTCTGCTCAAGTGAAGAAGTAGAAAGAGAGATTTGTACGTCTACTCAGGAAAAGCGGTCAGAATGCTTTCAAAGATTCTGTGCATCCACAAGGCTGAGATTTGTCCCTGTTAGAGGTGGGGGCATTACCCCTTTGAATCTCACCACTAAGTGTGCCTCACACCAGTGATGGCTGGAGCTAAGGAACACGGTGCTTCTTCCTTCTTTGTAGGCATATGAGAACTGTCCCTCCAGCCTGTTCTTCACATGCAACTGGCATTTCTCTAGTAACTCTAGATCTAGCTTTCCTGGGACAGACGTGGGGCTTAGCAGCAGGTGCATACATATATGATAACAAATGCTAATCCTATACCAATTTGCATTGCTCTAGTGATTCAGCTCCCTGTGCCAGGCTGAGAGTGTTCAGCATGCTTGTGTGCCGCTTTGCACTGAAATGGAGCAGTGAAGCTGTAAGCACCAGAGTTCAAGCTTGATGGACAGGGTCTACTCTTTGTGGCTTCCAGCAAAAGGTTTGTTGCAATTATACTGCTGAGATAATAGTTTCAATTAAGCAATTTGTTACTGGGCAAGATTGACTTCTGGCTTGAAAGGTCATTACTTTACTGATGGATCACTTGCTTTGCTGTACACTAGCCTACATTTTTAGAAAGAAAATTTGCAATGACCATTAATTTGCTTGCCAGGGGTTCAATTTAACTTTTTAACCAGTAACATATTCCACAGTTTTCCTGATTTCGTGTCTGCCATAAACAGCATTCCTGTGAACCAAGTGGCTTCTTAGTGGAATGTCTATTCATTTTCAGCAAGCTAAAAGTATTTCCAATGTACATTTGGACAGGAGAGTTGGAGCATGAAATTTATCACAATGACTTTTTTCCTCAAGCTTTTTTTTTTTTCTCATTATAACTTAATCCTAAAATAATCTGCTCTGTGTTTTTGTTTTCTTTGAGATCATACAGTGTCTTACATTCCTGCACAGGGAATTTGAGCATCAAGTCTTAAAAGCTGAGGGGATAAAATCAAGTCCTTGCAAGGAACTGTTGCCCATACAAGTTCTGCCCCACTGGCTGATCCATGGTCTGGTCAGGTGAATGAGGAGGAAGCCCTTTTCCCCTAATGAATGGAAAAATGCACATGGATACCCCTTTTTATCTTTAGCCAATAAAGGAATTAACCTTCCAAAACTCAAGTTCACATGTAATAAAAAAAACCTTGGGATGTGTTAGCTGATATCGATGGTGAGGACAGGATGACTATTACAATTCTGTCCTCCGTGTGAAGGAAGTTCACGTTTGTCAATTTAATGTGGCCGTGTCACTCATAGAATCATAGAATGGTAGGGGTTGGAAGCTACCTTTAGAGATCATCTAGTCCAACCCCCCTGCAGAAGCAGAGTCACGTAGATCAGGTCACACAGGAACATGTCCAGGTGGGTCTTGAAGACCTCCAAGGAAGGAGCCTCCACAACCCCTCTGGGCAGCCTGTGCCAGGGCTCCCTCACCTCACACTGAAATAGTTTTTTCTTATATTTAACTGGAACTTTTTGTGTTCCAGCTTCATCCCATTACCCCTTGTCCTGTTACTATCTACTATAGAAAAAAGGGATGTCCCAACCTCCTGACACCCACCCTTTAGATATTTATAAATGTTAATGAGATCTCCCCTCAATCTCCTCCTCACTTATCACCCTCTTGCTCACCAAGGCACAAGGTCCATTCCAATGCACTTTGTACAGATGTTGCTAGCACAGACCCCGGGGATGGGGATGTCAGGGGAACCTGAGGTCTCTTTTTCTACTTCTACATGCCCAGCAGTGCTCGGGGCCACTTTGGCTAGATGTAGATCCATTACCTACAGCACATTTATAGCATGCTGCCTTTGTTGCCCTGTGCTGATGGTGCTTGATAAGGAGGTTTAATTCTCCACCAAGAGAATCAGTCTTTCTAGAGTCAGCATGTACTCCTTTTTGTTTTATTTTTGCATACCTGGAAATAAAGATAATCTAAATTGTTGTTCTGTGTACAGAAGACAACAGCCAGCCAGATAAGTACTATGGAAAGGAAAACCTCACCACTCTGAGATTCCCAAATGCAGACAAGCAGATTTTTTTTTGTTCATTTATTTTTTTCATAAACAGTGCTTTAGATAGGGATACAACCTGTCATTACTTAGAGATTTCCAGCAGCTGAACATTTGGTGTCTGTCTGCCACCCACCTAGTACCAAAAATGCCACCAAGAGACAGGCTTGTGTAAGGACTAAACTGGTCTTTAAAGCTTAGCCTCGAAGGACTGTGACACCTGCTTTCCTGTGTCTTCTCTTTCTCCCCATATCTGCCCCACTAATCGCCTGTTAGCTCCTAAGGTACCAGAAATAAACACTAGAAAGCCCTAAGGTTCAGACAGTGTATATTAAGACCTGTGAAAACTGCCTTTTGCAAGCATTTGTCTGGAAAATAATACCTAGCTTAAGGATTTAAAACCCAGTGAGGTTCTTTGTTGTTTCAGGCTTCTGGGAAGTGGTCATTTTCTTAATGTGATAAGAAACTGAAACGTTTTCAAAGAAAAGACACTTAGATGTGTGGCCTGTGTGGATTAGTAAGACTGGAAGCTGCTGTTTCACGAATCCCTTAATTAGGACAAACCTTCCCCGGCGAGCTGCTATATTTACTTAATAGCATATTAAGCTACGAGTTTTACACATATACTAAAGGTATTTAGGTGTCACTGTTTCCTTGCAGTGTAATAATATTTGATTTGATTTAATCGAAGTTTGGATAAGCTTTTTGTTAATTTCCTCCGCTCTGAAGGATAAAATAGCCCCGTGCAAAAAGCCTTTTAAGATTCAACAATATCGTTTAAGCGTGGCATCTGCAACTAATAATAGAGACCATGCAGCTTTGAATGAAAGAAAAAAATATGTCTAATTATCATGGCAACGGGAAGATGGTTGACTCATCTTCGGCAGTTTGGATTGCATGTGTGGGATTGTGTTTTGGATGGAGCACTCCAGAATAGCAACACTCCATCAAAAACACAGTCATGCACCTGTACTCCAAATGGCTGAATAAGGCAAAACACATGTCATCTGAACACTGTGAATCAAATTAAAAAGAAAAAAAGAAAAAGAAAGAAAAGAAAGCTGGAAGAGAAATAAAGACAAGTACCATAACATTGGTGTGTGTGAAGACTTGTTTCTCTAAAGCTCCCTGAGTGATTTATTTATCGCTAAACCTCTGTTCGCAAGCCATGTTTGATTTCACTTGATGCTGATATAGACACTGCAACTGGATCTTATGGAAAGGGCTGCCAGCAACTGTTTGATCCTGATAAATTACAATAACAGGCACAATTTACAATGAGAAGCTATTGCTGCTTCTGGCCATAATGTGCGTTGAGGTTTAAAACATGGTGGGCCAAAATTCTCCTTACCTGATGGCCCCCTCAGGCCACTTACAGAAAAAACACAAGAGCCCTTGAGCAGAAGAAAATTACATTCACAGCAAGATCCAGGCCCAATTTGATATCAAAGGTGAGCACGTGTGTGTATGTGTATCTGCTTGCATTCGGAGTGAGAGACGTTGTGTGGAAAAGAGATACAAGAACAGTGTATAATCCATATGTTTTGAAACTTGTGTGTTAACTGAGCAGCCTATTCCCCTGCTTCCTTCTACATGTGTGCACACACACACACACCCCAACACCCCCCTCCCCAACATTTATGCCTGCAACGCATATGTGTTGTGAATATTGAAGTGTTTGCTTTGGAAAGTTAATTGATGACTGGCTGCTTATTTGATCTTCACAGTGTCAAGTTCAGAATGTAATAAGCGATAAAAAACACCCAATAGTTGGACTTGAAAGAGGTGAAAATTCAGAAGGGGATGTGAAGTGATATGAATTAGACTCCCCTGTGTATTTTGTTTGCAGTAGCATTCCAGACACCTGCCCCTGATTTCAGAAATGTATACAAGCCACGATTCCCACCCAGGAGGGCAAAGCCAGCTTTCTTGAGATATTTCATTGTCTAGAAGCTTTTGATAATCCCCTCAGATGCCTTTTTTTTTGCATTTTAGGGGACTTTGAGTCTACTCAGACTAATGTACACGTTTCTTACTGATATGCCAAAAGTTAGCTGTCCTGGAGGCCAATAGTAGTGCTTAAAGAAAATGGAGTGAAACGAATGTGGCAGGAAAAAGGAGCAAGAAAAAGGTATCAACGACATGTTTAGAAACTTGTGTGTTCTTTGAGCAGCAAATATCGCTGGTGCTTTCTGTAGGGAGGCATAAAGGGGCAGAAGAGACAATTCCTCACACTTTAGTTAATGAAATGTTGACAGAGACTTCAGAAAGTCTCTATGAGTAGCGGTGACATTCAGTGGCTCTGATGGATTGTTTACTAGGCTTCTGAAGGTCTGTAATGCACCTCTCCTAACACTGGATTCCTACTTTTTGGAAGCGTTCAATGAACCAAGACTGTACTGTAGCTCTTGCCTGAACTCATCCTCTGTTAGTTCTCTCGTCCAGCTGCTGCCAAGCTCATATGGGATGTGTCCAGAGAGAATCAGCAGAAGTTTTTCTCTATTCACAGCGTGATTCTCTCTCATTCCAACATGTATACACACTTGCATGTGAACAGCAGAAGCTCTCCTAGATCCACAAATCCAATTTGTCTGTGTCCCCTGCTTTCTGTAGCCTTTGACAAATAAGCTCTGTCATTCTTTTGCTTCTCCCCCCTTGTTTCCCATTTAAACATATATATATATATTCCACTAATCATTAATCTTCTCCTTTGAAGAAATACGTGTATACATATACCTACCACCCCCTCTCACTGCCCCTGCTCTCCCAACTTTTATATAGTATCAGTATTTCCCATGTCATCTACAGGAGAGCGACAGGCAAAACTGCTGCACATGTTTAGAAGCGAGTGCATGTGTGTGAACACATATGTGTGCACACATGCTCTTGTGTATAGATACATCCCCACCTCAAGGAGTGAATTGTCACGTGGCTCGTGGGGAATGAACCAGAAGAGATGAGCACAGACTTGTACTGGGTGCAAAGCGTTAGAGAAAGACTGAGCATGATATATAGGTCTTGAATGCAAAGGAAACAGGGTCTGAGGACAAGAGAGATACATGTTTCTGTAATTCAAAATATAGACAAAAGTTTAATGTCATTATCTACAGTCTCTGTGCAAAGGGGCAAACTGCCTGAGAAAAAGAAAATAATAATCATTGTTTAAGAAGTGCTCATTTGTATTAACTTTTCTGTGGGAAACTTGGGTGCCAAAAATTAGATGGAGAATTCCGGGCCAGGTTTGAAGATTATATGCCCACCAATGAGACAGAAACTGGAATTAAACACGTAAAATTGATCACAGAAAAGAGCTGAAGTAAAAATATTCTGAAGTGCAAAAGGTGGCCTCAATATTCAAAACGAGGACACTCTATGGGGAATGTCTGAAATGAGCCTGTTTTTTCTGTGCCTGGGTGTTCAAATGGCCAAAAAAGTAGCAGAGCTTAAGTGTTTGGGGTTTTTTTTCTCAGTTGGTTTAATAGTGGAAGAAGAAGAGTGACTGTCATTTCCCTACACTTTTGGGGAGTGTAAGTGATGTATCTGCAGCTCAGCAAGTTCCCGGAGCACACAGGGTGAAGGTGACTACTCATCATGTAGTCTGATCTCCTGTCCATTGCAAGTATTGTGGGACTGATAACTTGTTTGACTGTGACCCGCTCTCTAGGAAAGCAGCTATAAAGATGTCACTTTCCCTAGCAACTTGTTCTGGTCCGTGATGATGATTGCTCCTTTTTTTAATAACTCATCTGATTCATCACTTAAATGTGTTAGGTTTGAGTTAGATTTGTGAGACCATTCTCTGCTAGATAAAAGAGCCTTGGAGTGCACTCTATTTTGTCTCTGTGAAAGAATGCAGCCAGCAGATCGAGGGAGGTTCTGCTCCCTCTCTACTCTGCCCTGGTGAGGCCTCATCTGGAGTCCTGTGTCCAGTTCTGGGCTCCTCAGCTCAAGAGGGACAGGGAAGTGCTGGAGAGAGGCCAGCGCAGGGCCACCAAGATGATCAAGGGAATGGAACATCTTTCATATGAGGAAAGGCTGCGGGAACTGGGGCTGTTTAGTCTGGAGGAGACTGAGGGGAGATCTTATTAACATTTATAAATATCTAAAGGGTGGGTGTCAGGATGTTGGGACATTCCTTTTTTCTATAGTAGCTAGCAACAGGACAAGGGGTAATGGGATGAAGATGGAACACAAAAAGTTCCATTTAAACATAAGGAAAAACTATTTCGCTGTGAGGGTGAGGGAGCCCTGGCACAGGCTGCCCAGGGAGAGTGTGGAGGCTCCTTCCTTGGAGGTCTTCAAAACTCACCTGGACATGTTCCTGTGTGACCTGATCTAAGTGAACCTGCTTCTGCAGGGGGTTGGACTAGATGATCTCTAAAGGTTCATTCTGTGATTCCATGATTCTATGAAAGTACTAACACCTTGAAGCCAAAGCGCTTCTTAATGGTCATCTTGACCAGCTGTGACTTGAGGTAAGCAGACTCACTTCATATGACCATGGGAAGCTACTTGTTTCATGTTAAAAGCAGCTTCCATGACAATATAAAAGCAGGATGTGCAAATCACTAGAGTTTACCATTTTCCACCTGCCTGTGCGGGCTCCAGCCAGCAAATGCAAACGATATGGAAGGTAACAACCAGAGACAGAAGAGCCAGCTACATGCAGTCCCCTTATACATCAGCTTGGCTTCAGCAGAGCTGACAGTGCCAGAGGGGTGTCATAGGTTTTAAGAGAAAAATTTCCACCTGCCTCTTCTGCCTTCCCTAGGCAGCAAACTGCCTCACATAGTTCAAATTTAACCGTGAGCCGTGTTTACTGAGTTGTCAGAGATAAGCCTAGCTCTGGAGGCCAACGTTAGCCTGGGGAACAGAAATGCCAGCAGTGAGCACATATGGCTCTGTTTGTACTCTTAAGTTTGGAAGAACTAAACAAGTTAACAAATACAGATGTTTAAAATCAGTAAGAGTGTTTAATGAAAACAAACAAAATACTGTAGTCTATAAAGCAAAACCTGTTTTTCTTTTGCTCCTTTTGACCAGCTGGGATTAGTGTTTTTCTGAGCCTATGCCCTCCTTTGACATGTGGGACGTTTTTGAGGGATATTAGTCCCAGCAGATGCTGGGTGGCACTTGGGTGGATGCCTCTGATTTTTAGTTAGTTAATAAATCAACTTTAACAGCCATGTGTATCCTATGATTTAACACATGCGTAACAGTAATACTGGATTAGGAAGAACAAACTGTTTCACTGCAAAGGATATTTTATTTGTTAGTAATATTGCATACAATATGAGCTTTTCGGTAACATAAACAAAGGATTCGTGCTATTTTTTTTTCCCTTTAGCTGATGTCCTTCATGCCCATGGGTCAAATTGTGCTCAGAATTGCATTAGTACAAATGAAGAGTACCTCCGCTGAGCTCAGTAAAACTTTTTCCATTCTCTTCAAAGGGTGCTGCTTCAAACCTCACGCAGCTTGCTTTCCACAGGCATCAACAGCCACTTCCTGCCTAGCAAACTGCTTAAGTGACATTCCCTCCATTAAAAAGACCTGTGTAATGCTTTACCTAATCAGAAGGTTAAATAGCATCACTTTGCTTTCCTCCAAAAATCACTTTTAAAGCATCCTGCTCTTGTTTTTTGGGAGGAAAACTTTCTTTTTAATCTTCAGGCTCTCACTGTGGATATGTGCTAAGCTACTAGCACCCGTGACATCATCCTTGGCTTCAGGCTTTGAAAGTGAAGTGGTATTTAAAAATATGAAATTCTGGTAGCAATGTCACACCCAAAGTTGAAATTTAAAACAAAACTGACAATAAAATCGACTGCCAGGAAATGGACTATTTTTTAAATTTGACATCTCTCATGTCAGCTTTGGGTTAATCTCTGGAGCCAGCTCAAGGATGGATGAGGTAATATTTGCACATGTTATGGATAAGATAGAAATGAAAATGGATTTTCGCCCCCTCTTCCCCCCCCGCCTTTTTTTTTGGTCTAACGTGCTACAAAGATTACGAGCCTGATGGTTGGAATCAGTACGAGCTGTGATTGAGGGGTTATGTGTGAAGCAGCAGATTAGAATGGTTTTAATACATTGCATGATGGTCTGTGGAAGTCACAGGCTATGTACAAAGTGTTCTCAATGGCGGCACTTGCAGGAGGTAGGAAGATAAGTGATAAGTGGAGGGTTGACATAATTCTGGAAAAAGCTCTCAGAGCCAACACATTTTAGTGGATAAGTTTAAGGACTTGATCTCATTGCTTTAGTTAGGAGTGCCAGAGATTGAGGCTTAGCAGGGAGTCAGGACTTGGTGACAGAGCCAGCTAAAAGATAGCAGGATGTAAGTTATAATGCATAAAGGAAAATGAAACATTGAATCATAACCTGTTATAATAGCAACCACTTTTGCAATTACAGGAACTATCTGAGAATTTGGCTTTGTCTGTGTTAATGGTATTTAAACCACACGTGAATTACAGCTGGGGAAGGGATTCCATTAATTCCTGTTTTCTGTGCTTTTTATGAAAGCTTTTCTTAGCCTTTGTCCATGCTGTTCTTTAAAGCATATTTCTGGCAAAGGCCAACATTTGCTCAGCGTTTGCACCAAACTCCCTGTGAAAGGTTGACACATGTAAATACTCTCAGGGGCACTGCTTAAACATTGTGGGTCTCAGGTGGCTTCAGCCTACCTTGTTCTCATTTTTTTGGTGGCCTTTATGTTCCTCTGCATAAACTTGGCAGTTCTGGACACTCAGTTAAGTTAATTCAGTCCTTTCCAAGAAACTGCCTGGGGATCCATGTCCAGTAAAGAGCTATGAATTGCTAGTCCTGTGTGATCTGCTTTTCCACACTACAGGAATTGCTTTGCACACCCTAGAAGTGTGTAGGAGCAGAGGGAGGAGAAGACTACAGAGTAAGGCTGCAGCCAGCTAGAGCCAGCAAAATGAGTTTTGTTGCACCTTTTTTACCTGTTTCTCATGTGTCCCCCACTGGAAGAGGACTGAAGGACATACAAGACACAGAGACGAAAAATGTACATTTCTTTGGGAACATGAGAGCCAGGAAAATAAGTGAGACGTTGCATTGGTCTTGAAATCAGTGGAGAGAAGGTCTGTCCCACAGCTATCTTTGTTCCTCTTGAGAGAAATGCAGACAAGAGGCAGATTTCAGTCAATAATATCAGGTTTATGAGTGTGAGAGCTCAACTTTCTCCTGGGTATTTTTGCCGTGGGCAGCTGTGAGTTTGTGACAATCTTCTGGAAACTCCACATTCGGGAAAGCTGCTGTCTTTATACACAAATGGCCATTAAACAGCCAAACATAGTATTCATATGGATAGCATTGTGTGCTTGTCCATTAAAGACATAGCTGGTGTTGCGATATGCTGCTCAAAACATGTCAGAACAACACAAATATTCATTTCTTGTACATCCCACCCTACTACCTTTATTTCCACCTGATAACTGTGAAGAATCTGCTTTTAGAGCTCTATTTATAATCATCACCACAAGAGAATGACAGGAATCCACAAACAAACCATCAAGGAAAAACAAGAGTTAGCCCAGAAAATAGCATGACTCAAGCCCACATTTTAATGTCAAAAAGATTAATTCTCAGATTTATATATCTGCTCTTCAGCTGAGCAAGGAGCCTGAAAACTGATCAACTATGTTTAGGGTGAGAACACCGTGCTGCCTAATGTCAGAGGATGCTCAGGTGAGAACCAGCAGAAGGTGAAAGGATTTAATGCCAGCCTTGGCTGCAACTGAAACTTTTTATAGGCTCACACAGAACAGGACACAACATGGAGCATTTTCACAGCCAGCTGCAAATAGATAGAGAAGTAAAATCAAGAATAAAAAGAATAATTGGGGAAGGTTTTGGATTTTTCCAAAAGAGAGTCACTAGAGAAGATGTGAAGTAACCATGGCTGGGCTTGAGAAGGAATGGAAGTGGAAAGGTTTTTTAAAAGTTCCATTTCTTTATTTGTTATTTCCCTTAGGGTCTCCTCTTTTTTTGTGTGCATTCATTTTGACTTGTGGAAAGCTGTTTACGTGACATTTACTCGGTATACCTCTCTGCGAAGAAAGATATACAACATATATGCTAGTCTGTGCAGGTGTTTATAACTCTAAATGTTACTTTAGTAGTTTGCCAAATGGAAAATACACCCAATGGCATCTTCTTGTACCTGTAAATAAACTGTTTTCCAGAGCAACCATCAAGCACATCATGAAAGCAAATGCAGAGCAATTCCACTGGCAATAGCATGATAATTGTTATGAACCAGATGTGAAACAACACAAATATTAGTGAAAAGAATACTTTCTGTCTACCAGAGCATGACAAAGCTTCAGAAAACATGTTGATACTGATTGGATGTGTAATGAAAATAAGAGTGCAGTTTTCTGACTGGAACCGTGAGCTGAAATACTTTTGGATGAGTTCATGAGTGACATCTCATTGGTATGAACACCAACCAAATGCTACTCCCCCTTTTGACCAGGGCCAAGCTTTTCTAACAACTCTGACACACTGCCTGTGGGGAAGGAGCCATGGCATCCTTTCTGGGCATCCAACACATAGCTCCTTTCTGCTCCCCAGCCACAGCTCTGTCATGGATCCTTGTAGAGCCTGATCCTGGGTTGATTTAGCAGGTTTACACTGCAGACATGAGGGACTTGATTCAATGCTTCAATCTGGTGTCTAGTGCTTCTGTGAAGCTGCAGAGTGTCCCTAAGGCACTGGCTACCACTCTGGAAGGAGATACCGAGTGGGGTGTCGTGGGCTGTGCACCACATAGAATTGTTTTGGTTGGAAAAGACTTTTAAGATCGTCAAGTCCAACCACTCACCTCACATTGCCAAGCACAACACTAAACCATGTCCCTCAGCACCTCATCTACACAGCTTTTAAATATCTCCAAGGATGGGGACTCCACCACCTCCCTGGGCAGCCTGGAACAGTGTCTGACAATCCTCTGTAAAAAATTTCTTCCTAATCTCCAATCTAAACCTCACCTGGCACAATTTGAGCCCATTTCCTCTTGTCCTATCACTTGCACCTGGGAAAAGAAACCGGTCTTCATCTTACTACAACCTCTTTTCAGCTAGTTGTAGAGTGTTACGGTCTCCTCCACTCTTCTCTAGGCTGAATAACCCCAGCTCCCTCAGCTGCTCCTCATCAGACTTGTTCTCTGGACCCTTCACCAGCTTTGTTGCCCATCTCTGGACACACACCCAGCACCTCAATGTCCTTCTTGTAGTGAGGGGCCCAAAACACTGGTGCTTGAGGTGCAATCTCACCAGTGCTGAGTAAAGGGGCATAACCGCTTCCCTCGTCCTGCTGGCCACACTGTTTCTAATACGAGCCAGGATACATCTGCCAGCCCATCAGGGATGTCTCAGACACTCCAGGGCATTGTGAAGGGCACTGAGACTTGGTTTTGGGCAGTGGAGTCATGCCCTAGGTGTTTCACACAGCAGTTAGATGCAGTCAGCTTGGATGTGAATGTGAATAGCAATGCTGCCCTATGGATTATAGCTGAAGGTGGAAAATAGTGTAACCCTGGCATTTCAGGAACAGAAGATAAGCTTTCACTCTGAAATTTACCAGGATGCTAGTGCTAACATGTAAATAATGCAGAATAATCACATTTTATTTGTTTAACTAAAGTTAGAGCTCTCCCTTATCGGCATTTACACTTGCTAACTGACCAGGTTTCTGTTGAGACTGGGTGGGGGCAAACTGATATGATTATCATCTGACACTTTGTGTTTTTTCACCACTGAAGCTTCATGCCAGAACTTCAACAGCCCATCTGGCCTCAGTTGGTGGTTTTCTAACTTGCCAGTTTTACTTCAGCATATTGTGATAATATTATCTCAAAACAGCCACATCATCGAATATTTTTCAAAATGTGAAAATGTGTTTGTACAAATACATTTCTCTGTTTCAGTTTATACAAACCCTGCCACCCTTTACCTACCAAACTTTTATCACGTGGGCTTTTATTCTGTTATTAAAAGGGAGATGTAAAGTCATGTGGCCATCCCGTCACAGGCTTCTGCCAGCTGTAAACCTCATCACAGTTCCTGTAAAGTACATTTCCACAGATCAGGTTTCTGCCAGGGAAGCCTTTAACAATCTTCTACCTTACTTTCAACCAGCAACAATTAGTATTAGCAAATGGTCCAGGCCACTGCCTGGAATCACATATGATTTCTATTCAAGAAAGACAAACTTTTATTCAAACCAGACCCATAAGCTAAACACATGAGTTTCCTTGCTTAGAATAATGAATCTGAAGTAGTTTCTATCATTCATTTTAAAAATCACTCTCACATTTGAAATCAAGTTGGCTGTTCTCCCTTGTCTGTATTAACCATCTGGTAAGGGTGACTTTTCTAACACTGGAGTCTAGGGCTAGGATTTATTCTTTAAAAAAAAAACCAAGCTTCCCCTTCCTACCTTATTTTTTTTCATTTTTGGAGCTTGTCCTTGTAATATGGTCGACACTCATCCTATCTTTGAAAATGGAGACACATGGCATAACTTCCTCTTTGAGATTCTTAATATATTTTACAGTCAAAATCTAGTTTTGTATGTGATGATTTAAGAAGGCACACACGTGCTTTCAGATCATTAAAGTGCATTGTAAAAATAATAGAGACACAAAGGGGTTATTCTCAAGAAACGATGCACACCTTCACCTACATGGAATATTGAAGATCTGTTTCATTTTTCAGTATGAGGCAAGTTCAAAATACGATTTCCTTAGCACATACCTCAGTGGTGCATGACCCCTGAAATAAAAAGTGAGAGGATTTATATGCAAAAGAAAAAAATCTTGGGGTTTCCTAACATTTTGCTTCTCTTCCTAAGTAAAAGACGCTCAGAACAAAACCTCTTCATGCTGTTGCAAGGGAGTTACTCTATCAGAGAGTATGTGCCTTGCTCTCTGTGTGTCCTGGGCTGAATGAGACAGGGAGTTTGCTAGATGCTGCTTTGTAACAAACCCTAGTGAAACAATGTGTAGTTAAAACTGCCCTTTATCTGTACCCAATGACCGACGGAGCACAATGAAGATTAATATCAAGCTCACAAATAATAGCAAAATGTTACTGATCCAAAACCTGGTAAAAAATTCAGAGAATGAGCTTCTGAGGTAGGAGGCACCTAGAAGAGTAAAACTGAACCTTATCTGTGGTGGAAAAATGTGTCATCTCCCAAGAAGAAACACCAGGTTTCCAGTGAAATGAACTCCTACTGATTTTACTCGAGGACTGCCATGGCCCAAGGCTGTGTTAAAAGCAGCCAAGTAGAAGAACAGGCTGGGAGGTGTTGTATGCAGACATCTGCTACTGGGTGACATTAAAGATGCCCAAGACCGCTACTGACAACCTTTTCTCTGTTGTCACATGGAAGTAAGAGTCTGCCAAGAACCCCAAAGGCTCAGACTTTTTGTAGGAACATGATCCACCCTGCAACATTATAGACACCAGCTTAAGGCTGGTACTTTGCAGAGCCAAGTTTTGGCCTACAGCATGAATGGCTATCTGGAGAAAACACAGTATAGCATACACACTATTCTGATACTGATTGGTCTCGGTTTACTGTTTGTCTTTGCAAAGATTCAGGTCTGCCCTCTGTAAAGCTGCTGGTTCACCCTGGGTGAGTGAATGGGAAAGAATTCAGTTTTTACCACACAATCACCTCTGCCTGTATCCCTGCCCTGCTAACTGCAATCCACCAAGACAAATTCTATGTTGTACAATAATCTGAGAAAGCAAAGGGTAATGAAATTTGGTAACAGCAGTCCCTGCAGGCATTTCTGGAGGTGCAGCAGCTCATGAAGACAGGGAACCTTTAGCTCAGGTGAGGACTCATGCTATGCATGTGAAGGAGTCATCCTCTACATGAGCATCAGCTCAGCAGCTTCCATGTGTCCCATCCCTTGTGCGGGCTCCCCAGTGATACCCCCCACTATGCATCAACCAGCAGTATCTCTCGCATGACAGAGGGAAAGGGCAGTCTGGGGCTCACAAGCACCAGTGCAGAGGAAGCATTAGCACAGCTGGGAACTTTGACGCATGGTGATAGGACTCTGAAACCTCAACCTCCATCCTGCCATCAGCACATAGCCTCCAATGGCTGTTTATGTTTCCCAATAATGCAAAAGTGGGCCCCTGTGCCACAGATAGTCAGCTAAAAGTTTCAGGTAGGAGGATGTCAGTTTGTTTTCTAGCTAAAGGAGGACATGCCTCTACCATAGGTTTTAAAATCTGCCCTTCTAACCTGAACAATAAAGCACTGCTGGAAATAACATTTGCAACATTTTGATCAATCAACAAGGCAAGGTTTTTAGGGGAGGCAATATCTTTTATTACACTAGTCTGAAAAAGCAGACAAGCTTTCAGCAGGCAAACTCTTCCTCAGGTCAGTAAAGCTATGCCTAGAAAGTCATGAATGTTTTGGTTTTGTAATCACTTTTCTGCTAAAAAAAAGATGGCTGAAGACAGAAGCAAAATTGGAAGCAAGCTGAAATTACACAAGTGTCCTTGGAACCTTTTCTTTAACCTTTATACCACTTCCTGCATTTTGGGGATCTGCAATTAATTGTCATTTCAAAATATCTCAAGGATTCCTGATGATGTGCAGAACTATTAGCTCCCCAATCAGCAACAATTAAAAAAGTGTTTAGAGACTTTAAAAGATATTTTAAAAAGCAAACCAGTAAATGGACTTACTGTTCATATAGATAGATGTGGTAAGAATAGGAAGGGCAAGCACTTACCACCAGCACTCTTGATCTACACAATGGTTCCTTACTGAGCAGCCATTCCTAGCTATACCACATTGTATATTTATGATGATTCTAGTCCACACGTCCCTGCAGGAAGATGCTGTGCAACTGTTCTCACCATTGTTCCTGTTCTTTCCAGCTCCAGAGCTGTCATGAATGGGAAGGGAGTTGAAGAAGATTCGCACTTCTAGGGAGGGTCCTTCATCTCAGGCTGCAGCTGCTGGTCCAGAGCATCAGTCCCACCAGGAGAGGGCTGTTATATATCTGCCCACATCCTCTCCTGTGCTCCACTCAGACCTGGGATTAATTAGGAGTATAGGGCAAATACCATCACACACAATGTCTTATTTTCAGGTGTAGCTGTCTAGACCATTACTTTGAGGTTTTGGCTCAAGAAGAGTTTTTTTCAATGTCATTTCTGGAGAATGCACACGGGAAAAACACTGGGTAATCCTGCAAGTGATGCTTCATGAGTTGGGAGTGAGTGCATTGCTTGGGGTTCCTGAGGATCACACATCAGAGTATTTCCACCAGAGTCCTCTCCATTTGTGCTTTTCTGGGACATTGAACCTTGCTATTTGCTTCAGAGTGAGGGATTTGATAAGTCACTGTGATCCTGGAGAAGATGAGACACAATGTCCTTACAGCAGAGGCTGGCCCCTCACGGTGGCCATCACCCAGCCTCAGGGCTGCTTCCTTGCACAGGAGTCAGCAGAGGGTGCTCCTGCAGCAAGGCAGCCTGCTCCCTCTGCCTTACACCCCTATGTTAAACAATATGCCCAATAGGAAGTATTGGTTTATAAATTATTAACCGCAGTCCTCCGACACACTACCAGACTCACATCTGTGGACATTTTATGTAAAAGACAAGTAATGGGAGAAGGTGAGATCTTCAAAGTGTCTTGTAATCCAAGAAGGTCTGTATTGTGTAAGCACAGGAGGTAGCAAGGGATTACAATAAGTTGTGTTTGGGCTACAGCGAGACATTCTGTTCTTCAGGCTGGTATTTGATTCCCAGGGCCAGCACAGAGCCTTTGTCAGCACCAAGTTTCCGGATGGTGAAGCTCAGGGAAAACCCTGGAGGGACTAGTTCAGTCGGTTCCTTTCCTTTCGGGTGGGCAGGCCGCTGTCACTGTCATTTGCTGTCACTGCTGAGCACTGCAGGACGTTTTGGGATGTGTGGGGATGTACAAGGGATGGGAGAAAGGCTGTGTCAGAAGGGTATCATGGCTAAGGGTCAAGTGCAAAAAGGGTTGTCGCCAGGAGGAGAGAGAAGACAAAAGCAAAAGGAGAAAGCAAAAGGATAAAGGAAGGAAATACTCCACTGTCCCCCAAAACCTGCCAACATTATCACTTCTGTTGTTTCATACTGTGGTTGCTTTTCTGGGCTTTTTAAAAACTACATGTGTGCCATATGTGTATGTGCAAATAGGAGGCTGTAGAGATGCTTCGTGATGAGAATCTTGGAGCCTGTCATATGGATACTAAACTTGGAAGTACCCACACCTTGATGACCTGGAAGATTTGCTGTAGACAGTTGGATTCTAGGTAGTTTGTCATCTCATTAAAGCCACTTAATGCACCAGCTGGGTCATGAATATATCTTTATGGGTGACATTATTCTACTCAGTTATTTGCTGGTGTCCAAGAGATTGGGAGCTGAGGGAAACAAGATTTTTTTTTTGGCTTCTTAAATAGCTTTTGCTATTAAAATTCTCACTCAGCATGTCCTCCTCTTGTCATGTTGAGAAAATCTTGTACAATTACCAAGCTTTTGGATGTAGGCAATAAAATAAAAATTATAGCATTTTTGTACTATCTCACACTGTTAGCTCCTAAGGGATGCTCTCATAACAATGAGGATGGAAACAGACATAAATTAGGTTGTAACTACAGCTGACCAAATAATAGCCAGAGTTTTTTTGTCAAGTAAGTTGTTCAATTAATATTTTGCCGTCTTCAGCAATTAAACCAACTTTGATAAATATGGTCTCCCCTCCCTGCAGTGACTGTTTGTCTCTGCCTTCATATTCTTTTCTTTTAACCACTTCCTTAAAATACACTTTTCCTAAATGGCTTATACATCTTCTTTTCAAAGACACATTTACAGGTCAGATTAAAAAATCACCCAAACTGGTTTCTAGATGTTTGCAATGAGCAAGGCTTATTCCAGTGCAGTTTTATTTCCCCTTCTCTTGACCTCTCTCCTGTCAGAGATGTATCTGCACTCCTTTTTTTTTTGGTTTCTCTATACAGGTAGACCTGTCTGCTCCTCCTGGAGCCCCCTGACTGCAAGAGGATGTGGGAGGTGTGTGAGAAGATGCATCACCCCCTGCAGACAGGGCCTGTAGTTGGAAATCTATTTCAGTAGTGACCTTTTCTTCTGCTCCATGATAGAGCCTTCAGCTGGCTATCAGTGCTCTGGGAGCAGCAACAGCCACATGCATTGAAATTGAGGTAGGTCAGCACTGATGTGTAGCAGTATACACTAAAAAGTAGCTGCAAGTCAAAGAATATATGATAGTTGGTTTAGAACATCATTGTCTGGAGGATCAAATCCACTATATCCACTGGTGTTGAGAGTCTTTATAAGTGCAGACTTTCCTAAAAATCAACAGTGTGTAACATCAACTATCAATTGAACCAGGGACATTTCAGCTCATTTATCTCTGGAATTCCTTGGATTATCTTTAATAGTGACACTATCAACTTGTCTTGCCTTTAAACAACTGTGAATTGGAGCATTTCTCCCGACCTAATTCCTGTGGATACTTCATTTACAGATGAGCCAGACTATGTGAAGTGGCTTTCAGTTCCTCAGATTTATGGGATTAGCCAGGAGGATGTGTGTTATGTGGAATTAGGAGGAAAGAGGCATTTTTAAGACTTTGTAAACATGCAACACCTTTAGTTTGAGTAGTTTTAATTTTACCTCCACTTTCATAGTGGATCTAAGTAAAGACTGTCATTGTAACATTACAAAGCGAGGCAGCTTTTGCAATCAGGAGACTTTTCTATAGCAGGACAATGATGCTAGGTTAAACCACACTTGATGCCTAAAAGCTTTTTTCCTTTGATGTTTTTACAGAGTTGACCTGCTCCAGGAGTATCCTCCCTACACTGGTGTAATTCAATGTCAAAATTCTCATGTACTAGCCAGGATGAGACACTTGAAATCAAAAATCTCTCAATCTCTGCAGTGTTCCCACTGAATCTGAGAACTGTTCACATACATCAAGGTTTGTTTAATGGACTACATTAAAGGACTTACTATGTGTGCTCAACAAATTGCAGGATCAACCTGCCTGCCAAACAACTAATGTAGGATTGTAGCTGCTTGCCTTCGCCAAATTTAGAGCGTAGTGAGAAAGGTTGCTATGAAATAGCAGTTCTGCCTCAGGGAGTTTTTGGGTTCAGACTCACATGCAACAGTGGGATAATATCAGGTGGCTGAAGAGGTTCCCACTCCTCTCCATTTACTCTGGCCAGTCAAGGAGGCTACCTCCCTGCCACAAAGCAGCACCACTAGCCTATGGGCAGCTTGCACCCTGCAATGAGGGGGACTCAAATGCACAGGATCACAGAATGGTAGGGGTTGGAAGGGACCTTTAGAGATCATCTAGTTCAACCCCCCTGCTAAAGCAGGGCCACCTAGACCGGATTGCACATGAACATGTCCAGGTGGGTCTTGAAGACCTCCAAGGAAGGAGCCTCCACACCCTCCCTGGGCAGCCTGTGCCAGGGCTCCCTCACCTCAACAATGAAAGAGTTTTTCCTTATGTTTAAATGGAACTTTTTGTGCTCATTTCAGACTGAAGTTTGTGACAGTTTTGTCTTTGTTGAGCTCTTCCAGCATGGCTGATATGTTTGCACAAAGGAAAGGGGCAGGAATCAAGAAGCCCAAACCTAAAACATTCAAAGATTTTTGGTGGATGACACAGTTAAAAGCTTAAAACATTAGGGACAACTATAGGTCTGAAGACTTTTTAAACTTAAAAAGAACTCACCTCATAATGGAAGGATATTTTGGAATGAAATCTCCCATTTTAATCAGGAAACATTAAAAATACTTGTTATAAAATGTCGCTGTGGATTGTTATTTTTACATTTCTTGATATAAAAGCAATTTGTTAAAAGCCAAATGTGTTCATAAACTATGCATTCATAAACCTGTGTTCATGAATCTCATGTTGTCAGGTCCACATTTATGCAAAAAAAACCAACAAAAAAAACCAACCCCACAACCATCTAAATGAAATAAATCCTCCTTTATTCTTTATTCTGAAGTAAAAACAAAGCTGAAGAACATTTTGATGTTCCTCCTGTGACAAGTCCCTTGATCCAGCTGCAAGTCTAGCTAAACTTCTAGCATTAGGTGTCTGTGTAAACAAAATGGCATGATGTAGTCAAATTTCAACGTGCAAATACAAAGTTAAGTTTTTGTCTATTAAGTTTTTGTGACTTGAAATCTTAGCTCAGATTTTAGACAGATTTTGCTCAACATTTGCAGTGAATACCAGTCTGAAACAGGTTATGGCAGCCATGAAATGCTATGAAATTAAAGAAAGAAGCACAGAAATTACACTCTGCTTATAGAACATTTGCAAATGGGAAAAACTAAAATCAGTAACTAGGCTGTTAGCTATGTCTCCACTAAGGACTTTTAGTGTGCATGCTTCACTGAGGGCCAGGAGAGGAAAGATAACTTGAAAAATGTAGAAGTCTGCATCAGAGGTTCATGAAGAATGCAAACCCTTGAGTTTTGCACCTTTGAGGGTTGAAACAATATCTCTGAATCAATGGCAAAATATTATTTTGATGTCACAATCATTCTTTGTAAAGTTTCATTTAGTGCTTATCTGGTATAAAAGACAGTAACTCAAATGTTTTTTTAGGTTAATTTCTTTCAGCTGTTAGTGAATTTTGTGTCCTGACAGTTGCAATTCTGAGTGTTTGCATGCTCTACATGAAACTGGCCATTTTACAAAAGACTTCTACAATGAATCATGACCTTTTTCATAATAGTGTGTCATCCTAGTTGTTGTGTGTAGAGTTAAGTAAAACCCTGAGTACAGGAAAATGCCTTCAGCCAACACTTTTCTGCTAGTAGGATTCTCTTAAAAGATTATCATGAATTAACTGTTTCAGCTCCTTGAACTTCCAAGAAAGGTAATGGCAGGCAAAGATCAACAGATTATCTGGTTAACACAAAACCCTTGGCTTTAAAAAAACATGGATTATTTTGTTTTAGGAAAACAATAGGAAGCTTTTTTTTTTTCCCTTTTTTCATTTTTAGTAGACAAATTCTCTTGGGCTAAGCAGCTAGTGCCTGTTCAGTTACATCATGGTCAGCAGAGCCCAACAAAGCGAAAACAGTTGGGTCCATTCCAAGCATATTGATTCCTAAAGATGTTATATGGAGTCTCTATACATAGGAGAAATGAAGGATCACTGTGGAGCCTGTGTGACACAAAGGAAGATTTGGATTCCTGAATCACATCACAGAAGAAAATCCCGTATTTGGAGACAGATCAGAACTACACAGGATGTTTAATAACTGAACACCATTAGATATACTGAATAGATGAAATCTGTATTCTGGGGAATAGTTCTTACCACAAAAAGAGATTCTGTCTTTACTCCTTAGAGACTGAAGGGAAGAACTGGGGATTATATATCACTTAAATGTGCCACACACATTGTCTCTGAACACTCTGGTAAAGAGAAAAGCGCTTTCTAGGGTCATGGCTTCCCCTTGCTTAGTTGGATAGCTTTCAAGTAAAAGGAATAAAAAATTAATAAAGAAGGGGAATTTTTACATGTTTCACATTACCTTTGTTAAACTGGAGTATGATGTGTAGAAAAAATTTAAATCTTTAAGACATCTTTTAATATTTTGGTTACCTGAAATATTAAGTGATTTATTAGGTTCTATGCTATTGAATCCAGGTCGGTACAGGAAATGCTCAGCTGCAGTGAGTCTCTACAAAAACATAGGTCAGACTATCCATATATCTTCTTATATTATTGGGAAATTGTTTCCCAGATAGCACTGTAAGCAGAAATGCGAGTTTTCTGCATCTCACTGTGTCCCCAGTGATTGCACTGTGACTCCCTGCACATGCTGCTCCAATGCCCCTCTGTCCTAGTCCATAAAAAAACTTACTTTGTATCCCCCAGAATATCATGAAATATGGAGACAGCGATATTTTGCAATTTAGGAGCAGAGCATGTTGTGACATTCTAGGAAGAAAAAATGGTCAAACACATTTATGGAGCCTTATCATTTCAAAGGCAAAAGAGCTTTAAAAACTAGAGATAGATTGTGTTGTGATTTAACCCCAGCCAACAACAAAGTACCACGCAGCTGCTCACTCACTCCTCCCCATTCTCCCATAGGATGGAGAGGAGAATTGGAAAAGAAAACAAAACTCAGGGTGAGAAGCAGAAAAGGCCTTGATGCTGTGCAAGCACTGCTCAGCAATAACCAAAACGTCCCTGTGTGTTCTATATCCTTAACAGAAAAACCCCATAACACAGCCCTGTACCAGCTACTGGTAGTAAATTAACCAGCCAAAACCAGGACAATTTCAATCTTTTCATGGGAAAATACAAATAGATTTGAAAACACTGCGTGTTTATTGTACTAACAGAATAAAACTTGAATTCTACTACAGCTTTATGGATTTGCATGATTTATTATACAAACCCTAAATATTGTATTTGCTGCAGAACCTTCATATATTTCATAACATACATGCATAATCAAGTGAAAAATCTGCAAAATCAGAGATAAAACACTATGAAGGTGTAGGAAAGAGCTGCTGTTTCAGGTTCTGGATTTTGGGACTCTATTTACCTTAGCCCCTCTCACAATGCCTGACAAAAATGTTCCTCTGAATCTCTGAATGCTCCTCTTGTACCCAATGGAGGCAG